>NC_063223.1:6160833-6497916 GCF_020740725.1 Corvus hawaiiensis
CAGGTTTTCGATGTGCTTTTCTCAATGTCATCAACTCCTACATAAACAATAACAGAAATAAGGGCTTTTCCCTTTGTATGAAAATTTTTGGGGAACTAAAAAGTAAACTCCATTGGAGGAAACTTACAGAAGAATGAGTCATCTGAGAGAGAGCTTTTGAGTTTGTAAAATGAAGTAAAATAAGATTAAGCCTGCAATTTATGGAACTTTCTCAGCATCTGTTTCACACTCAGCACACGTTGCCCACAGTATGGGAGGTAAACACACAGTGAAATCTTTTCCTAAAGGGACACAGTGTTTTATGGAATCCTTATGGCATCACAGAGTGGTTTGTGTTGGACGCGACCTTAAAGAGATCTTGTAGTTCCAACCCTACTGCCATGGGTAGGGACACCTTCCACTGGAAGAACTTCTGAGGATATCAACATAGAACTTTAAACCACAGATGACTCTAACCTGCATGGGCAGTGCTCAAAACTGTTCCCTGGGATTTAAGATGACAGAATTCACCCGGTGCTGGCTGTGGGAAGATACCATAAGAACAGCCCATCAAAACTGGCACTTTCAGCTGAGAAACCCTGAGATAAGTGAGCACAGAGCCCAGCCCCTTCCTCCAGGCTGTCCCTCCAGGGTAAGGACAGGCTGGCAGGAAACAAGCTCATGTTGCCGCTGCCCTTGGTTCAGCTGAGCCGAGGTCAGAAGATTCTGCTCCGTGATTGTTGAGCTGGCACCTCTCACGAACACTAAAGTTCATATATAAACAAACAGTTGTTGCCATGATCTTTCAGCGTGTCAGAAACGTGAAAGCCTCTCTCACATGCTCCTGGCCTGGCACATCCCCGAGACACAGAAAAGTGACAGTGTTGGTAAAAAACAATAGTGGGCAAGTTGGATTTGTGTTTTAAACCAGACTGAGATGCTCTGTGGGCAAGGTTATATAAGCACCAAGGTCACACACAAATTCTGTGCTAATGAGAGGTCAGCAGTGATGAGGAACAAGCCAACAGTGTTTTCCATTGGCAACTTCCAGTGGCATTACTTGTGGGGGACTCTCCTCCAGCAGAACTCCCACACAAACCCTGCTGCACTGAGCTAATCACCAGAGCAGTTCCCTTCGCCATCAGAATTCCATTCACACGTTCAGGCCTGAGAAAATGAGACTAAAGTAATCAATCAGTAAGAAGGCCTAATTCAAGGAAACAGTCTAACTAGACTTAAACCTACTGAGCAATGAGGTTATCCTAAAGCAGGGCCAAAGTGAAGCTTGCCAAAATAAACATTCAGCTCTAAAAAAAAAAAAAAATCTAATCAAAACTGTAAGATTTGGAAAACAGAAATAATTGCCTCTGTACATATGCTTTTCACACCCTCAAATTTAATTGGGCAGCCAGAGAATTAGTTGTTTTACATTTCAGTAGTTTTCCATGTTAAGACCAAAGTGGTGGTGCCAATTATGGGGAACTGCTCTACTTGAAATACAGTGTATGGCTTCAAGTGCTCTGTACGTACAGCCCATGCTGCAGCTGAAATTAACACTAACACTGAAGTCCGATTCTGTCACTTCACTACCATTAAACTTGACCTCAATAACAGTTGTGAACCTATCACACTTACTTCAAAGTAGGCATGTGTTTGCTTAAACAAGATGTTAATTCCAAGGGCTTTGTTCTAGACACGGTTTTCTACTGCAGAATTAGTTCAGCTGTAGAAAAACTCTGCTTGACAGACTGGAGACTCATAATCTTCAGAAAACTGCCCTTTAATGATCGTGGCGCCTGTCTGTGGCTCACAAGTCCCCTTTCCTAATTAGACATTTACCAGAAACTGGCAATTGAAATTTTCCTCTTCACTTGATGATGAATAATGCAATGCCTCTGTTAGGATTTCTCTGGAAGATATTCTTTATTGTAAAGTTAGAGGAATATTTTGGCCATTAAAGGAACATAAACAAGATGCCATATGAAATAAACAAATGCCTAATGGTCACCTGTGATATAAATGCATAATTTGACCTTCTCTGCACGTGAAATGTCTCACTGCTGCATAATCTTCCTAAAATCTACAGTGCCTTTCGTCTTTACAGTGGGCAGATAAAATGCTCAGCCATAGCATGGATTTATTAGGATGGTGGATGATTGAAGGGATGAGTTTTGTGATGCTCTACACTTACACATCTGTTCAATGCTATGAAGCAGGTGGCAGGAAGTCACAAGGGAGAAGGCACTAGGGGACAGTCACTCTGTGCTTTACTGTCACATGTCAGACATGGGCTGGGAAAAAAGGAAACATATGGAGTAATGAAAAAGTGCAGATTCAATAAATGTGTTTTGTTGTGTTCATTAAGAATGGAACAAAAGGTGAGGCTTCATTTTCACTGAGACAGGACAACTCTGCAGTTACACGAACACTGGGATTGGTCCTTGCAGAGATTTGGTGGGTAAAGGGAAGCAGATCCAAGTGGCCCTCCAGAACTTGGTGGCAAGTCAGGGATTTGACAGGAGAGGGGCAGAATAAATAATATCAAATATACATAAACATTAAATACTACAATACTCACTACTTTAAGCAGTGACAATTGAAGAAAAATTTCCTATTAACACTGAATATCCACAGGCAAAAAGCCAGATGCCTCCATCCAAAACACAAATTATCAGAATCATGGCTGTGTTTTCTTCCTTGTGTCCATACAGGGATAATCCTGGGTAGGGACATGGAGGTGATTGGACACGTTGTCCACTGGCATAGGAACTGGGCGCTAATATATCAAAATTATCCCAAGTAATAACAAAAACTACAAATGAAGTGCAAAAAGAGTGGGGTTTGCAACTTTAAACCAATATCCTGTACATTCCTGCGAAGTGAAAACTGAACATCATTTTAGAGAAAGCAATTATTCATATGGAGGAAGATCACAGCTGATGAGAATTTTTAAATTTGGCAGAGCTGCTTCAGAGTGCAGCAGAAGCTCTTCTATCTGACCTGATGCATGTGTGTGACTGCCATCAGTTTTAGCCAAAGGCAAGGAAAATGAAGGTGTTTTTATCAATGTCACACTATGAGAACTCATGGCCGTGGCAGCACGGACTGCAAGGGTGGAGGGGGGTGGTGGTGGGACTCCTGCCTACACAGTCCCTTCTGAGGTTTGTTTTCTTCGCCCACTTCACCTCTGCTTGTGGAAGGTCCAAGGTGACAAAGCTGCTAAAGCAGCAGCACCTCTCACTGACAAACCCACTGGGATCTGTCACTGGGCTCCCACAGAGCAGCACTGGGTGGGTGTTCTTTCCATCTTTTCTTGGAACCAGCTTCAATAACCCTCTTTAACACAGGTGATCTTCAGAGCTGTCCAAAATTGCTCTTTCCCTGTCCTGCATCACTGAGGCATTTGTGGAAGAAGGGAGGGAGTGGAAAATGGACTTAAAAACTACAAACAATGAACAGTGTGAAAATGGGATGCTGGGAATTAGAATGATCTTAAACATGTCTGGGAGATGGGATGTGAGGTTTCAGTTGTGCTGTGCTCTGGTGTGACCTCAGGCAGATCACTCACTTGTTCTGTGTTTCATCTTTGCATCTGTACGAGATTCCTTTTGTCTGTTTGCTTGGAGCAGGTCTCCAGAGGCAGCACTGGCTTTTGCTGCGTGCTTGCATGGTCTGATTTGCTACTAAAATATCAGTATTGTTTGAAATCCTGGTCTGGACACCAGAAACTTGTACTACTTTGATTTTAATTGAGGCATGGTATTAAATATTGCCTTATCAAAGTGTAAGTGCTGGAAGGCCATAGCAGAGGAAAGCTCCCTCCACCAAATCTTAGTCTTTGACCATTCCCTTTTTCTGTGGGAGAAAGGTGCTGCCCTACACAGACCTTTGGTCTGATTCAGTACAAGAATTGGTTTCTTATGCTGCTCAAATTCAGCTTGAACCCACGTAACATTGCACCCTCAACTAAACAGATTAACCTTCTTCATGCTGTTCACTCTCATTGTGTGTTATTTTAAACATAAATAGAGAATACACAGCCTTTTTAAAGGTTTAATTCATAAAAACCTGTATTTTACTGTACTAGGTGAAAACATAGACACAGGGTTTGCCTCTTGGGAAAAGCACACGTGGGAAGGGTGAGAGCATTTCCCAAGGAGCCACACTGGAGGTGCAGTGCTAGAGGTGGACAAAGCAGAGGATGTGAGAAAACGGGCGATTACACTTGCTGAATCCCAGTCATTAGTAATTCATGATTATTTATGGCTCATTTGTACCTCACTCAGAGATCCCATTGATTGGCCCCCTCTGGGTCACGATGCAGAAATGGCAGAGAGAGGCATTAAAAGGGGAGGCCTGTAAACTTCTGGCTGTATTTTAGATGGACCTGGGTTATTAAGCCATGAAAAGATACACAAAAGATCACTTAAAAAAGAGAAAAGGAAGAGCATTTCTGCCCTGATATAAAGTCATTTAACATAATGAATGCATATTTAAGAAAAAAAGGGCTCTGAATAAACTTTACTTAGAGTGAAAGTCCAAGAGTCTCAGAAGCCCCAGTATTGCTCTGTTTTCATTGAAGCAAATGATAAAATTCCCTGTGGTTTTGTTTTGAGTTGTGATCCACAGGAGCAGAGCCTGAGAACCCAACCAAGAGCATCTTAGTATGCTACAGACAGTCCTGGCACTGCCTTGGTAATACGTAAATGTGCTAATTACCAGCAAAATAAAAATTCCTTTATTTCCAGGGTCTTTCTCCCAAGATTTTCCATTTGCAAGTTAACGGTTTGGAGAACAAATGTATTCTGTGCTCTTAAGTAAAAGAATTTTTCCTTGGTCTGAACTGTTTTGTCATGGATGGCTCACAAGGCAGAAGGGAAATGCACACACATGGAAACAGTCTATTACTAAACAATATAATTCTGGGGTTTTGAAAAAGAGGGAGACTGTACATATCAGGGAAATAAAAGAGGGATTAGATGGAGCTGCAAGAAGAATTAACCTATATTTTGAACCTTTTCTCTCCAATTCCTGAGGAAAAGGGGGGTTATAAAATAGGCTTTTTGCTGCTCTTGCTTCCATAAAAATCTTTAAAGTTGTGCTGCTTTTTCTTAGTATGCAGACTCTTTAAGAACTTGCTAAAGAAGTGAATCAGACCATAGAGAGCATTTAAAGGGAGCAGAGACGTCTGTAGTCTAACAGAACTAGCATTTTTATAGTGCACTTCCCAAGGATTTGCATGAATTTCTACAAAGAAAAGCTGCTTACTCATTCTTAGGCAAAAGAAGTTTTTTTTCTCTGTGACATTTGTGAGGCATAGAAGAGCCAAGAAGCTGTACAATGCATACAAATGTTTATCATTCATGGCATTAAACCTGCAGAAATCAGTCTAAATTGATGAAAAAAAATAATTTTCTTTTACTGAAACCCTTCTGGTTTCTGCTGTGTGCTCCCAACATCCAGAAAACAATGTTACACACTATTGAAGCAAAAATAAAGTGCAAAATAATTATAACTAAACTGTTCTGCACAGGGATTTTCTGGCTTTCTCAACCTTTCAGTAATTGCTTCCACCAGTGCCCAAAATCACTTCATCTGTGCTAGTGCAGATGATGTTTGCTCATGCCTGAGTGCTGAGCTCCTCCGTCCTCTGAGATGCTCCCCACTTTCCTTCTGCCAGCCTTGTCATAGGACCGCCCTGTCCCAATGTCCCCTCTCAGGGCTCCAGGGGCTCCTGTTTGTGCTCCTGCTGTGGCTGCAAGTGGGAAACTGGGAACCAGCTCCAGGGACATCCTTCTCAGGTAGAGAACCCAGGTGTGTTAATTCTGCTCTCACAGGGAAAGAGAAACCACCACTACTGGAGTTTCCATAAGCACTGTATCAGAAGGAAAAGAAACTAAGAATTGGTGGCAACCAGGAGGAAATGTTGTCCACTTGTAAACAAGTAACATAGTTTGATATACCTGAAAGCCTCTGATTTATGTCTGTCATTAAAAAGTGGTAATTAATTAGTCTTGTCTTCCCACCCAGGGAAATAAAGCATGTAAATCACTTACCTTGCTCAATAATTAAACAGCAGCTATTGATAAAATGACATTTATGTAATAGTGCAGCCATGTACTATCCTGCCTCATACCTCAATGAAAATAAGAATGTGTTTTCTAGTAACTGAGAACAATTCTGTCATCCCAGCCTTGGCTGCAAACTCCCATTGCCTTGCACAGGAGGTCCAGCCTTGTCCTCACAGTGTGAAGGCTGGAAGGCTCCAGCCTCTGGACCCTGTGCCAATTCTGACCTCAGGAAATTAGCATCTAAACAGTGGCACTTGGCTCAGGAATCGCTGGAGGATCCCAAACCTCTCAGTAAAATAAGTGTTAAACTAAAAGCACCTATATAAAGTATAAAAACATGAGAAAATGTGTCCTTGCAAAAGGTATTTCACTGTGACATATCCAGAATTAATAGAAGAAGGGGATTTCAACAGGAAGGGTGCCAAATGCCTTGCACAGCTCCAACAGAGAGAAGCCATTGTACATCCAATACCTTACACATTCAAGCACTGGAAAATTATATGGAAAGCCATGTCCTGGTGAGGCAGAGCAAATTCTTCACAAGCCTAAAGAGAAATGAGGTTTTTCCTGTTTGGTTTTTTTTTTGCCTTTCTCCTTGTTGAGAACATCACTGATCACAAATCATCACTGATTTATTTGTTCTTTCTGCTTAATGTGTAGCTACCAATTGAGAGAGATTTGAGAACAGACTCAGGAAGGCACTTGGGTCTTACCAACGCTACACCCATCAAGCTCCTACTGCCTGTTTTTACCGTGTTATCTCCAAAGTAGCACTCAAACTTTTCCAGCCTTTTTCATGGCTCTTAGGAGTTTGATCTCAAACTATATCCACATATTTGTTGCATTCACACCTCCTAAGTTATCATGGGATGTTCCTTAGCAATTCCACCTGATGTTTAGGGTTCCTCAGTGAAGTTCTGCTGCTTCCATTTGGGGCCAGATAAGCATACTGGGGTTTTTTTTTCTTTCCTTCTTTTCATTAATTCCTGCTTATTTTTCTGACCATTTACATCTTGGAAATAGGAATTGATGAGAGCTCCCTGATCAAAATGAGGGTTTAAGACATCCTTTCCATCTATTTGTTTGCTGGGATCACCCTGTTTGGATTTGTGCCATGGCCTCCCCTGTTCCGCCTTTGGGCATCATCTCTCTTTTTCTCAATTACAAATATACATCACTTCTACCTTAATTGACAGCATTTTCCTTTCCATTATCTCAGTTTGGCCATGGAATGCTGATGGCACACTCGGCTTCATAACTTCTTGCTTTGCTGTTAATATCCTCTCTCAGTCAGAGCCTGAACTGAGGCATTGCAAAAGCAAAACACCCCTTGGCTCCAGTGAGCATCAAATCAAGCTCAAGTGACTATTTTATTTTCATTCTGAGTATTGAAACTCCCAGGAGACACAGACCTCCCAGACAGGATTAGGCCTTTTTTATCCATGGGTTTCTTGCTGCCTCTACAATGTAGATTTTAGGTGGGGTCCTCTCCCCAGCCTACTTCAGTGCAGAAGAATATAACATAGAGTACAAACTATAAAATAAAATACTATAAATGCTATTCTATTTCTTAATCAGTGCATAGCTTCTATTAAAAAATACAATAAAATTCAAGCATCCCTTCCTTATTTACTGTCTGGTCTTAATTCAGTGTATTTGTGTCCCTCCCTCATGCAGTGGCTAAACCCACTATCTGGCTGCACCACAAATTTCATCCAAGTCCATTCAGCTCAGTTTAACTCCAGTCACTGCACTTTATCTACAGCTTTCTCCATATTCAGTATATCTCCAGTGCTAAGAAGGTCCAAAAGCAAAGCATTTCACCCTTTCAGACAAGTTAATTTATCCATCTTTTGTGCCATGAAAGATCCCATTGTCTCTGTCACATGGCATGTTCCTAAGAAATTATGCATATTTGTCGTTTTTGGCAGTCTTCTCAAGCCTGGATTTTTTTTCCCCCTGTGTTATTTCAGATGTAACTGTTTATAAGGAAAAAAACTGCTGAGCACAATTCTCAGCATTAGGAATAAAGTCTATGAATATAAGGTGCCCCCCCCCCCCCTTTTTTTTTAACAAAGCAAAGCCATACAGATTGATTTATTTATTTTATTATGTGTTTATTGGCTTTTAAGCACTGGGAATAATTATTTGTCAGTTGTGACAAATTTTCCAGATAGAAACTAACCATGTTAGTATCACCTATTTGCTAGGCTCAGGATTAGCCACAAGTACTGACTCTGCACAGACACCAGAAATCAGGCCATTGAGATCATCCCAGGATATTTCTCTTCTGCATCATTTTTGTGCTACTAAAAATAAAATAACAATACCTGCTACTTTTTCTAGACCAAAAAGCAATTTATCTCTGCTATGCATAAGCAAACTTGGGAATTACTGCTTTTTACTATCCAAATATTTAGCATGTCCATCCTCACTTCTCTTTAATGGAAAATGATATTATTGCTGTGCTGAGATGGGAAATACTTAAAAAAAAAGTAATTACAAACTATTCACTGTTCATTATTTACCCCATATTGTAGCAGTCACTGCAGGTTTTTTAGGAACCAGATTCAGAAATGTAATTCCCTGCTGTAAATCACTTTAAAGCATATTTTTGCATCATTGCATTTTCTTTCATCATTTGTTAGTGCAGTTCTGACCACGTCTCACAGATCAGCGTCCGGCACAGTGGCCAAGGCTGCTGATCCGAACAGGAACCTGCAGAGCTAAAAGGATTCCACTCAGCTGGGGTTGAGGAATCAGTCTCTTGTAAGGGATCCACAGACTGACCCCAAAACCATTCATCATGTGAACAGCTACTGTCCAGAGAATTGTTTGCCTAATATGATGTGGGTGCTGCCACAGTTCATAGAAATACTAACTTCTAAAGACAAAATCCCTAACCATATCTTTGAAGTGGGTTAAGAAACCCATAATAACAGCAGTACAGTGACTTATACTTTCATTTCACTATAATCATTGTCATCTTATCAAACCCATGGTTTAAAATTGTATACACATCAAATACAGTTCTGCTTGTAGAGTTACCAGTTTACCAACTGAAAGCTGAATACCAGAAAGTTACAAACCTTTTCTGTACAAGGTCCCTCTACAGCAGTAGAGGTTTTATATTAAAATTCAGCTGGCTCATCACCCCAGTTCTAAAATCTGATCCCATGTCCTTCTTCCTGGCGGTGCAGCACCTTCTCTTTTTCATGGCATTATCAGCTTGCAGACAACATAGTCAGGGAACTACTTGGAAATAATTCCTGTAGTAACAATTTATGACACAGTCCAGCCACCACCTGTTCCCTGCATGACATCAAACTGTCCTTGAGGTTATGATTATTTATGTTACAATTGCATAGGAAAGCACAAAGAGGATGCCAGGCCATGGATTTACAGAAATAAAAGTGTCCTAAGGAACCTAAATTAAAATGCAGGCCTGTACTAAGCTGTCTGTAATCCAGGTTCATTACAGCATTTGGGAATGAACTGGAAATTTGTCCTTTGCAGGATTTTACCAGGTTTTACTATAAAGATGGAGAAAGGATCTCACATAAATAGTTTCCTGCTCAAGAGTTATTCTGAGAACATTTCTGAAAAACACTACATGCTGCAATTTAGATTATTTTATTTTGATTGCTTGTTGGGTTTAGTTGTACCAAAAAAAAAAAAAAATTAGGATGCACACAGTAAAATGTGCAACATTTAATTTGCAGCAAATAATAAAACTCAAACCATAATCAGCATTTCCTTTTTCCAGAGAAAACATTACGCTGAACCTAATTTTACAGCCGTACAAACTGTTTTAAAGTAATCTGCTCAATTGGGTGAGTTAATGATATTTAATTTGACCAGGCCAAACTTTACACGCTGTGCATTACTGGGAGCAGTCGTGTGCAGTGCAAGTGTTTGTGTAATGTAAATGTCATGCTAGCACCTTCCATCTCAGCTGGCTTCACTAAAATCCTGGTGTCATCACCTCTCTAAGGTAAACCCAAGATGACAGCAGAAAAAGTGTTATGTGCACAAGGTAATTCAGCAGGAATTTAGCCCTTTCAATCTATTCTGCACTCGAGTTAACTCTCTTTATATCAGCCAGCTTTTTGCCTCAGGCAATATGTTAAGCATGGGCTAAATTCAGTTAGTGTGCTGAGTAATGTTCTCATTCAGGTGGCCCACTTATTTTAATGTGACTAAACATGGCATTACAGTGTGTACTTAGTGCAGTGTGTAAATTCTCTTCTCAGCCCCCCAGTTCCATGGCCTGGCATGTCTAGTGTTATTTCTGTCCACTACTCTAAAATGGAGTTTTTTAGTGCAGTGACTGAGTACCACCATCATGTTTCATCTGAAAAATTGTTTATCAGACACAAACGCATAGTTTCGTAGTTTCAGTTTTGTTGAGCAAAAAGGTGAAAAGTCTAAAAAGCAAATGAAAACTAGAAAAACTGGGGGGGAATCAATAACATGTTGTGTTTGAACAAGGGCTGAGGGATTTCTAATCTGCAAGAAACAAATGGGATGCTGGTTTGTACTTCACCTCAAAGAGCAAGCCCAATAAAATCTTACCAAAATACAAAGCAGAGCAGAGGATTTGTGAAGTTACTGTAGCGAGAGGGGAAAAAGCCAGAGGAACAAGATTGCGGGGCTCGTTCCTGGCACTGGCTGCTCGTACCTTGGGATGGCTGGAAGCTGGGATGGGTCCCTGATGGCTCTGCTGCTTTCTCCCCGCAGGTCAATGGGAAGGATTTATCCAAAGCCACCCATGAGCAGGCGGTGGAAGCATTCAAAACAGCCAAGGAGCCCATCGTGGTGCAGGTGCTGAGGAGGGCCCCGCGCGCCAAGGCCTTCGCCCCGGCCCACGACCCGCAGCTGGTGGATGTGGCCACCCAGACCGACATCACCTTCGAGCACATCATGGCCCTCAGCAAGATGGGCTCGCCCACCCCACCCATCCCCGTGCTGGACCCCTACCTCTTGCCTGAAGAGTAAGTAATGCTTTGCTGAGCCTCAAAAATCCTTGTAACGTGGCACATTACAAGTAGTTCACAACCTCACCTTCAATTGCTGGTAAACATGTAATCCCAGAAGTAGCCAGGATTCATCCACCACTGAGCCATAAGTCACCGCATTTTCATTTTTCCTACACATTAGCAAGACATTACTCACATGAGTAATGCCACTGAGTCACAACATGGCCTCATAAAACTCTTTCTTTGCTGGCATTTGATGGATAAAGTTATTGCATTTTGTAATTCCTCTCACTGCCTCTTTGGGTTGCTTATGTTTTAACTTTGTTTTTTATGGCTGCCATAAATTGTGTAATGCTAAGAGCTGCTACATTCTGTTCCAGTGTATTAATTACTTTATTATAACCCTGCAGCGCTGTTACTCGAATAAGTTATTTTCTAGGACTAAAATTACTTACCAGTGTTGTCATGGATGTTTTAGAATCAAATTTTAATTATTGTTAATGGTAATTTGATGCTTTTGTACTTACAAATACAAATGACAATTATCTCCTGGCGCACACACCCCCCGCCCTCACATGCTGTTCGAGAGGAAAACAGCTCCCCAAGGAGCCCCTGCAGATTGCCTGTCATCCTGCCACACATCTCCACAGGGAACAGGGAATAGAAAGGATTCTGACCCTCTCAGTAGCTGTGTGTGAGAGACTGATCTGGTCAAGCCACAGCAATTCCTGGGTTTGAGGTGAACTGCACACAGTGAGAGGCAGGACTGGTGTGCACGCACCCCCAGTGCACCTCTCCAGAGATCCCTGCCAGCACTCCTGGGAAATAGGGTTTGGCTACAAGCAGGCACTGATCCTGCACTGCTCCTGAGCGACTTTCACAGCACATTGACTTTCACACATTGAGCCAGGACCATTCTGTGTGCAGTGTCTATTCCTCTCATGGCTCTCTCTGCTGATACTTGAAGGATGGTTCCAGCAGATATTCCAACAGAGCCACCTATTCCCAGCCCATTGAAAATTCAAGCACAGCAGCACAATTTAGTGGAAATACTTGACAAGAGGCTGTAGCTTTGAGCTTTGAGCTTTCAGTGAGCAGACATCAGGGCTTGGAGCCTGTGGAGAGGACATGATTATTCCTAGAGCCTCAACACTGCACGCTCCCAACCTCATCTGCAGGAGGAGCTTTCAGTACCTCTGACTTGCCAACTGCAAAACCAGTTACATTAAGAAAACGGCAAAGATTAATTCCTGATGAATCATTTAGGAAGAAATTCTTCCCTGTGAGGGTGGTGAGACCCTGGCACAGGTTACCCAGAGGAGCTGGGGCTGCCCCATCCCTGGAAGTGTCCAAAGCAGGTTGGAGCAACCTAGGATAGTGGAAGGTGTCCCTGCCCATGGCAGGGGTGGAATGAGATTAAGGTGCCTTCCACCCTGAACTATTCCATAATTCTATCATTCTATAATTTAGGTTACAACATGCCTGCATTATTCCAGCTCAGCCCTGTCAACTTCATATTGTTCCTTAATCATTAGACAGATCCCAGCTGTTGGATCACCAGTGCCCTTCCTCTGAGCTGGAGGTGTTGGTGTTCCCTCACAGCCCTTCTCATGCGATGGCCCACACTCAGCTCTCTGGGTGTGCTGTCAGCCAGCATGTGAAAGCAGAGTCATTTTTTCCTAGTTTCCTCTCACTTCTCCCAATTCCATTCAGATAAATCTTGCCTGCCTCTAACAACTTGACTATCTTAGCCAATTAGCAGATGCTGTTACATAAATAGCCTCAGACATGTATCTAGTTAACAGAGAATTAAAGGGAGTTTACTTTCACTGCAGATAAAACTATCCAGCACAGAAAACAGTGATCACAAGAGCATTACTCTGCTTACAACTTCCAAAGTATAGGCAGTGGAAGTGTGGGAGAGCTCAAGCAGTAAAAAGCAGCAGGCTGTCCTCCTACAAATACATGGAATTTTCATTTAAAACACTTACAGGGGTAAGTAGTGTAGCTTATAGAATTAACCACATGCAGCTCCTCAGTGTGGGGGTTAGTCCATCATCTCCCTACAAGCTTGGAATGCATTAACAAGTTCCACTAAAGTCCTGAGTGCTGCCCTAAAAAATACCTTTTTTTTCCAGCCATCCATCCGTGCATGAATACTATGACCCAAATGACTACATGGGAGGAATTCATCAAGAAATGGACCGGGATGAGTTGGAATTAGAGGTACTTAATCTGAGCAACTATTTCATTTCCGTCTGCACCTCAAGGTCTTTGAATTATATACAGTGAAAAGACTTTTCAAAGCAGATATTTGTGATAACATTGTTCACTAGTTGCTGATACCTTTATCAGTCCTCTGAACTGTGAGCCAGGCACTGATGATCTTCAGCTAACAAATTAACATAAATAATGAAGTCATTGATTCCTATAATTAAATTCTGTGTAAGTGTGCTGATTTAGGCTTTCTGAAAATCTGGAAGGCTTTGCTGAGTGGCAGGACCTGTTCTACATAACCACAGTAAAAATGTGTGAGTTTCCCTTAAATATTCCCTGGCTGAGAAACAGATGTTCTTGATCATACAATTCAGAAGTATGTTAAGTTTACAAGACAAGGCCAGGATAGATTTGCCACTATACTAAGCTGTTCCTCCCTTTTTCATTACTTAAGTGACATATGTATACATATGAAATTACAGATAATAAAAGTTGAAGCAGTCATGAAGGTATGAAAGTCCATTTACCTGCCAAATCTTTAAAAATCACTTTTGGTTTTAGTGCTTGTATATTCCATCAGAAGTTCATCTTCAATTTTCTCATTCCTAATTTTAATAACCTGCTCCCAAAGCATTCAAAGTGCAGCACATAAATTGTGGGGCTCTGCAAGATACTTAAGCAATACTGACCCAGTGAAGTGGTTTTAATTATTTTGTAATAAATAGTAGCAAAGTATCCCAATAGTTCCAAATACTGCCAGCAATGTCTGAGCCAGCTGATCCATCCAAGATTTTCAGTAAGAGAATATTTTATACCCTTAGCTAGCTTGCGCTTCTGATTTCTTAGATCCTGGTCCTGCTAACACTTATTTGTCAAAGCAAGCAGTGCTGCCCTGCCTGAAGCTCTGCTTAAATCAGTGGTAGATTTATCAACAGCTTCAGTGGGAGCAGAGTTCAGTCGTTCTGTGAGCATGGGGTTGTTTCCTTCTATAAAAGTGTTTGCAGGATCAAGGACTAAAACCCCATAAAAAGTTCGCAAGGCGTTCTCAAATTCTGCAGATCTGGTAGCAATTCATCTCTGTATACAAACGTAAATCAAAGGCAGGATAAAATCAAAGTGCCAGTAAAACAAATGCTACTTAGGAGACTTCAAGGCCTTACTTTTCAAACAAGGGCCTTTTTCCTTCTCTTAAATAAAAACAAATACAATATAGATTTCAGTCTCAAAGAAAAATGTAGAACAAATTGGTATTTTCTACCACTATCTTTCCAAAATCTACTTTTTAGGAAATGTAATATTGTGGATAAATTATAATGCTTCCATCAGAAGGTCAACCAGTTTAGCTGAAAACAGTTTAAACACACGCACTCCAGTAGCCAAACCTTAATATGCCTTAAACCACAACATTAATAATTTTGACATTGATATAGTACTTGATGGCAAAAGGTGATCAGCTCAGTAACACAGGCAGATGAACGTTAGGAAAGTCGCTGTAGCCTAATAGTATTTCCTTAAAAACCACTAAAGATTCCTGTTCAAATTGTAAAGACTATGATCAATGGTAAGGTCAAAGTGCTAACAGGGACTCAACTGGCTGGTTGCTTTTTTGTTTGCCTTTTGATAGATATGTTTTAAAAGACCACAAAGGCACTGTTTCATTGACTGCAGCAGGAATGTCGAAAGTAAGAAAGCCATCAAGTCAGCCTTCTGGGTTTCTATGTCTATAAAATGTGCTTTGAATTTAAATCAGAAGCTCCTCATCTAAACTTTTATGGTCTATAACTGACTGGTTAGTGATTTGTAACAAGTAAACAAGACAAAAAAGGTGAAATAGCCAAGTTCACAACAAACCTCCAATGTAAATATCCATAGGAAGGAATTTATGCTGGCAGTATTGCTGAGGTGCCAAAATTGTTTTCTTGGTTTTATCTCTCAACATTTGTCTTAGAATTGATGACTCAGAGGTAACTGCCATATATTCTCTACTACAAAAATAAATAAATACCATTTATTTTCTTTTGAAGTTTACATGCCACGAGTAAAGAGGAACTAAATTGTGAACTCCTATTTTATTATAAATTAAAAGTACATTCATTCTTCATTGAGGCCCAGCTAGAAGTCATTGCAGGCTCATAAAGGAAGAATAATGTCACTCCAGGGTTCCCCAGCAGTGTTATGCATTAATATGTTTATTCAGACAAGTCTGTCCAGCTGTCAGACACAGCCCAAGCGAGGGATCTTTCTGTGGAACTTTCTCACATTACAAAGGAGAACATTCTACATCCAAAAGGGGCCTGTTCCCTCCCATTTGACTTTCTGTCTTCACCCTTCCCAATACGCAACTTGCATGTAGGTCTTTCTTTCCAAGAAAAGAACTGAACTCAACTGAGTGGTTAGTTGAGAGTCAGTGAAGCTTGGAGATGAAAATTACATGAAATGTTTGCTACTGCTGAGAAATTTCCCTCTGATACTCTCACTCAGTCTTGGACAGAAATGAAGCATTCATGTCAAAAGACTGAAGGAGGACACCAAATTCGTTCAAAGAGCTTTTTGCCCACCCAGTGCACAACTCCCAGAGTTCCCAGCACAAAACCACAACAGCTGATCAGCAAAAGATGAACACCCTGAGCACCAAAATCTGTGCTTCAAAATCTGAAATTAATACTCCACTGCTTTTAGGAAACCATGAATAAAAGCTGAGTACCAGGGTTTCAAACTCTCCCCTTTGCTGTACTTTCTATTTTGGCTGAAACTTTTGTTTTACTTCTCCAATAATCTGTTTGCAAGGGAGGCGAGAGGCGACTCTGAACACGGGAATTGGAAGGCTCCATCACAGGCACTCTGCAATTTTTATTCCATTCCGGTTTGCAAAGCATTTCAAAGCATCTTTTATGTGAATATATTTCTTCTCTATGAAAACTCCAGCTCTGCAGGGAGCTGCACTGATCAGGAGCTTCTCAAGGCATTGCTGTGTCTCTGAATACAAAGAGCTGCAGCCCGAGCAGGCCTGCTTCAGGCAGTGATTGAATATGTAAAGGTTTGAAAAGCTTCACAGCTGTACTTTCTAACACAAATATTTGTATGTTCTTTGTTTGGAACAAATGCAAAAGTGGTAAAACATTTCATCTGGCTCACAAGCCAGCAATGAAAGGTTGTTCTCCCTCGGCTCTGTAGAGGGTTTTAGCTTGGCCTCAACACCTCGTGCTGTGTGAGAAAGGTCTGAATCATGGAGCACTGCCCATCTGCTTGGCAGAGAGCCTGGGCATCCTCCAAGTTACCATAGTGAGGCATCTCAAACCTCTTTTCATCAGGGTGAGAAACACTTTTCTTCAGCCTTCCCCAGCACCACTGCTGACTAATGCTGGTCCAGCCTCTATGGTCTGACAGAGAATTCCCATCACAGAGCTGGGCTGCCAGAGAAAGCTCCAGGTAGATTTCTACTTCTCTAGGGCAAAGGATTCTGGAAAGAAAACCTGGTTTTATAGTATTTTCTCCTTTGAAAAGCAAAGGGTTGGGATTTTTTTCCATTTACCTGCGTTGAAAACCACATTGATGTGAAACTACAAATCAAAAGATTACTTTCCAAAGTCAAGAAAGCATGAGCAAGATTCTTCCTCCTGCAGTGGCAGGGTCAGTTGCCAAAAGGTAGCGAGAGGGCCTTGTGCAGTATAAAAGGAAATAGTTCTTTATATTTATTTCCCTGACTTTCTTTTCCATGAAACCTATTAATGGAACAGCAAAAAAGGGGCCCTGCTGGTCAGATATGGCAGAGGTCAGTACAGGATAAAAAACCCACCACATCTTACAAAGAGAGGGAGAAGGACAGAGCACTTATCATGCAAGCTGGGGATGAGGCTTTCTGAGTGACTGAACTATTTTTACCCATTGCTGTCACTTCAGATCTCTACTGCTCATTTCTGTCTTGTTAGAGAAAGGACTCTGATTTTTTTAAATTTGCAGACAGGCCATAATTCTAAATCAGCAGTACAATAATTCAATAATCCTCTGCAAATGAAGGATCTTCTAAGCTTATAGAGGTTAATTTACTATTATCACTTGCTCCTAACTCATTATGATGAGTGGTTGCAGGTATAATGTCACAGGGCATGTTCATTTCTTCTTGTCTTGCTGCAAATGCCAGATGGATTTCAGCAACCAGCTCTGTGAGCCCTCCTTGGCTCTGCATTTGATGAGGAGCCAATAATCTTTCAGACACTTCTCTTGCAAAGACTATTTTGAAAGAGCATCCAAATCCTCCTTTGAACATCTCTCAAAATGTCACTTTTACCTGATCTGAAGAAGCAGATTTGAATTATCTGTGAGTGTAAAAATTCTCACAGATGGAATTTTTACATTTATCATATTAACCCAGCCCAAACATTCCCGCACTTCATGGATAGCACCTCTGCCTGCCAGCTGCTTTCTGTGGATCCAGAGAGGGTGTGGAATAACCTCAGTGTGTCCCTTCCACGGCCCAGGAATGCAGCCCCTGAGACAGAACTGTAAGAAATGGCAAGTCCTGTGGCATTACAAACAGGGGAAATTACACCTTTAAGGTTCTCCAGGCCCATATTAATTCCTCTGCTTAATTAATTCCTGGTAAAATTACTCAGGCTGCCATAATACCTGTACTTGCAGGTCTCACTTTTCTGTTTTCCCCTTTCATGTATCTCTGCATTACACAGACTTGCCTCTGAATATGGAAAATATTACCTTTGCTTTGAAGACTCTGGTGTTGATTCTTCAACTCCAACTGGAATTGCACACTTTTATCTCTCAAATATTTCAAACCTTTATGATTATATTAAAACTTCACTGATGCAAAGACCCATAGAAAGCAGCTGTTCCTATGTTTAAGTTCATAAAATTATCATATTTGGGTAGCATCAAATCCACTTCTCTCTTCCTACCAAGGACTAGAGGGATTGTACCCAAGAGTAAGTCTGTCAACTAACTACTCATAAAAATTCAGGTTCTAAACATCTGCTCTATAAATTTTTTTTCTCTAGCTTTTTTTGCTGCTTTCTTTCTGAGTATGTTTTTAAATGACAGATAGCTCTTTTCCTTTCAAAATATATATTATTTAGTTTACCAGGTGATTTATTACCTTCCAGTATATCACAGGTGATGTCTCAGATGGTACAATTTAAACTCATACTTTATTTTTAATTATGATACCCTTTGTAATCCTACACTGTTGCAAAAATACCTATTGTTAGTCAAAACATGTGGCAAGTAAGAATGAAAATACGAGCTCGCTCCCTCCTTTTCTTCCACTCCAAGTGCTTGTAGTTACACAGGATCTATTAAAGCAATGGCCAAAGTCACCATATATTTCTGTTTGGTTTTGAGGGATTTTTTTTAACATTATATATATATTTTTTCACTGCCAGTATGGCAAGCAGTAGAATGAGCCACAGCACAAATTTCTTGCCACGTTTTCAAATCAATAAAGTATGTAAAAACATTCCTGAAGATAATGAAACTTTTTGTTAAAGTATGCAGGGAATATGGGAATCGTTCTAGGCCTGGGTTAGGCTCAATCCACAAGTTCCCACCTCATCCCCAGTTCATTCCATGGTTAAATGCAGGATAAACCCATTGACTGCAGTGGCATTCTCGAGGATGAGCTGAGATCAGAATTAATCCACTTTGTCTCATCTTCCTTGTGAAGAATCTCCATCTCCTCTCTAGAAAGCTCCAAAGCTTTAGAAATCTGAAGAAAACCCCGCTATTAAAGCATTGTGTTCAAACCTTTAAGTAACAAAAGAAGGGGGGGACAGCACAGCAGTTCACCATGGATACTATTGATTGAAACCACTTAAATACCAGCTGAAATGTCACTGACATTTACAGCTACGCTTCTTTAAGGGGAAAAAAAAAAAGAAATTACACATGTTGACAAGTAAATAACATGAGATTGCTGATCTTGGCAGCTGTCATCTAGACACACCAATAAATTATTCATATCAACTTGTTTTATTGTCTTGCCCCTTCCAAATGGCACAGCAACAGAGATGTCAGAAATAAGGAGCTGTGTTATCAGGACTTTTCCTCTGGAATGATGGGTCCAAGCACAAACACACAGTGCAGGGTCTGCCTTAGGGATGGGACAGCCCTCAGATCCCACTGTGTCCCTTTGCCTGGTCCCACTTTTCCCTTCGCAACAGAGCCCAGATTTGCCGCCTCCATCCTGCTTGGCCTGAGGAGGAGCAAGACCTTGCCAAGCCTCACTCACTCCCCTCACCTGAGGAAATAAAAACACAACTGCAGGTGCTCTCACACCTCTGTCTGTGCAGCAAAATCCTTCCTTCCCACGGCAGCATCCTCAGGACCAGCACAGCAGTCACAGCAAGTTGGTTAAACACGTTAAACCTCTGGGATATCCCTCAGAAGCAAGAGGACAGGACTGAAAGCTGCTACAGGAATGGTCACTGCTCACCAGTCAGGAACATCCCAGAGCCTGGGGGTAGCTCCATGGATTTTATAATCCTCCCTACCACCAGTGTCACACAGCAGCAGCACAGAAGGAAAAAAAAAAAAAAAAATAACCCTCAGGAATTCCTCGTGGAAAAACAAGCCTAGAGGAAGAAGATACACTTTTAAGATGGGTTAAATGTCTCCAAGATGAACAGGACCACCATGACCTGCTGAAGCCAAGCACTTGCAAGATATTGAAATGCTTATTATATTTCTATTACCAGTACCAAATGCTTTGCTGACAATACATTGATCTTCCATCACACTTTTGAGAAATTTATTAGATTACTCCATGAAAATTATACAATTTAAAGTAATAGAGTATTATAGTTTTTTCTGAAAAGCCAGAGAATTTCCCTGCTTATTAGTAAATATGTATCAGCTGTGACAAATATTGAAATCATACTTTATAAGTATTTTAGCCTTTGAAGTCTTACTACTACATGAAATATAGGTAATTTTTCTTCCTTATGATCAATAAAAGGTCTATTTTCAAAATGACTTCATATTGATTGAAGGGTCAAAAATGTCCCAGGTATTGATTGTGTGCATATAATCACGTTTTGCTCAGTAAGTTAACCTCGTCTACAAGTGAAATGAAAAGACATCCACTATATCACTTAAGCAAAATATTTTCATTGCATTTGAAAAATTGCTTCCATCAGTCACCTGTGTCTCACTGACAACGTATTTTCTTTTTTTTTTTTTTTTTTTTAAACCTCAGGAAGTGGATTTACATAGAGTGAACAGCCAGGACAAGCTTGGCCTTACTGTCTGTTACAGAACAGATGATGAAGATGACATGGGTATTTATGTGAGTGAGGTAAGATTGAGCTGCTTTCCATAAGATACCATTTATCTTTCCAGCTGCATTGTTGGGCAGTTAAGACGTTCATCCTCTGTTTGTACCATGTTGGATAAACAGCCCAAAATGCAGTAATTGGAAGAAATCTAATTATTTTCCTTTTCTCCAAACTGAGTGCAATCCTGCTCCCACTGAAGTCAAATTTCATTATATTAACAATGTTCCATTTCAAATGAGGCCTTCAGAGTATTTTCATATATTCCCCCTTTAATTTTTGTTCTTGATTATTCCTGAAACGATATAAATTATAAAAAACACCACACATTTTTATTTGCAAACATCTGGGGCCCATTTGTCTCTCTTTGTCCCTTTCCATGAAAAAAGCTGCATTTTAGACATCAACATTTTTTTACCGTGCAGATCCATTTCAAATTATTTGCACCAGTTTAGGGAAAGAACCTCATAACTAAATCTAAAACCTTCCATTAAAATGCGCCACTCAGGAAATAAGGGGAAGTAAATACTGAGCTCCCAAACCTGCAGAGCACTCAGAGTTCCCTTAATTTGCAGATTGATCCCAACAGCATCGCTGCGAAAGACGGGCGGCTCCGAGAAGGGGATCGCATCATCCAGGTACGTGTGGGAAGTGCTCCAAGTGCCCTAAACCCCAGAATTACACTTCCTGCCCTCGTAACAAGGCTCTGCCCATGCCATGCAGGGGGATGGAACAGCATCACATGTCCAAACCACCACACTTGCCCCGCACTTCTCTGCACAAGGCTGGGGGTGTATGCATGGATCCATCCAGCCAAGCATTTCCATGGAGCTTGGCACAGCAGCATCCGGGTGTGCCCATGAAAACACTTCACGGTGTTGTTTTTTCTTTAAAGATCAATGGCATCGAGGTGCAGAACCGAGAGGAAGCTGTGGCACTTCTCTCCAGCGAGGAGAGCAAGAATATCTCCTTACTTGTGGCAAGACCAGAAATTCAGGTACAGTAGCAACAAAAAACCATCACTTGAGTCTTAAAACAGTTGCTGTTTTGTAGAAAGAAGTTCTTTCAAATTGTTTAACCTGCCTAAATCTACCATCTGCCTAAAACCATATTATACACGGTTTGACTGCACATGTATATATGGTCTAAAATAATGGAATTCAGCAGTCATGGTACTTACATACATATTTTATATTAAAGTTCAATTTCTAAGACACGTGGTGATTTATATTGCTGCAGTGCTATTACAAACATCAGTGCATGGTATTATGAATGGTTTTGAGTCACAGTTTTGAAGAACATGCTGAACTCTTAATTCCTATAGCTATTGATTATTCATTCATTAAAACACCTATTATTCAGCACTTCATATACCATCTCCTAAAGTACTTGAATACTGTCAAGAAGCCTCCTCAGCTGTAATAAAAGGTTGAACCAGATCCCTTTGTAGAGCAGGGATTAGCACAACAAAGCTGTTGAACAAACAGCCCGGAGCACCATTGTTTGATCTGTCTCTCCTCCTGGTGCTGGGAGAGCAGCCCTTGCCAGAGCACCTGGAGATCAGGATCACGACTGTCCTCTTATCCTGGATATTTCTGATCTTTCCCATGGGGATAATTGGGAATGGGAGTAAAAATGTCCTACGGATCCCAGCCAGATTTTCCTTCCGCTGTTTGATGCTGCCTGACAAGAGGTGTTCAAGCTTTGGGCTCTGGAGTATTTTTGTACATCCTAATCAAGTTGTGCACAACCCAAGACTGCCTCAACTCTTAGAAGTATTTCCTCGGATCAAAAGACTGTTCATAGGTAAAGGGCTGTTGAAGATAAAACCCTGCTGCTGGAGATGGAGGCAGCTGTGGGAGGAGGTAGCACAGTCAATAATACCTGCACTTAGCACAAGGACAGGCTCCTTCCCAGGACACGGCAGCACTGGCACAGGAAGGAATCTCCTGAGATTTCCCAACCACTGTCCACAAAGAAAAACCGTAATTTATGTCAGTCGTCATTCTTTTGACAATGATTGGTTTGTTTTTTCCCTCTCTTTTCACACAGCTGGATGAAGGATGGATGGATGATGACAGAAATGATTTTCTGGATGACTTGCACATGGACATGTTAGAGGAACAGCACCACCAGGCAATGCAATTTACTGCCAGCATGCTTCAGCAGGTACTGCCCTTCTGGTGTGCAGGGCTGTCAAACTTCCCACTGCACTCAATATTCCAATCTTGAACTTGGCTGAATACACTTAGTGTCTCAATGACAAAGACAAGCCAAAAGGACTTTCTGTAAAATCAAGATATTACATGACTGTCCACAACTTCATCTTGGGGACCAAAAAGTTTTAAAATAGTACCTTTCGTGCTTTGCTCCTTACCACAACATGATCACAATTCTTGGAAATCCCCTGTCACTGTAGTCACTGAGAGAAGTACGGGGTGTATGGTGGATAGAGCAGACAGAGGGCTGTCTTACAGAATATCTCCTATTTGACGTGCATGCACAGACTGGAAACAGCCTTCCAAAACCTAGAAACTCAAATAGAGAGCTCAGGCAACTGACTGAACTAAGATCTATATAAGGGGAGAAAGGCAAAGAAGACGTTTTTACATTACAGATTTTATGTAGGGCCACAGATACGGGCTTATATTCTCCATCATTCTGCTATGATTAAAGCAATTCCTCAGTTTTTGCCTAGACATTTTTTCTGAAGTTTTCTAGAACTCTACATCCTCTGTGGCATCCCCATGTTCTGAGGAGACATGCTCTCACTTTGGCACTGCAGGAGAACTGGATATCGTTGTGCACCCTAAGTGGGAGAAGAAACATTTTGAAAATGTGACTTCTACCAGTGTTGCTGCATAGGTGAAACCCAGACCTCAGGTTCTTCTGAAAAGGACACCCACAGCAGGCTGTGGGTTTGGTCACCTTTTCTCTTGAGTTCTTAATAATACTCTTTCCATATAAGAGGCTGAAAGTGTAAAAAGTGACAGGTTAAGAGAACTATTTAAAAATAAACACCTTGAAATATGTCATGTGCTTGCAATAATTTTTCTTTCTGTCCTGCTCTTTCTGTTGTTAGAAGAAGCACGAGGAAGATGGAGGCACCACAGACACAGCCACTATTTTGTCCAACCAGCACGAGAAGGACAGTGGTGTGGGGCGCACAGATGACAGCACTCGCAACGACGAGAGCTCCGAGCAGGAGAACAACGGGGACGATCACACCACCTCCTCCAACACTTTGGGCAGCCAGAAGAAGCTGACCTACAGCCATGACACCCTGGGAAGTGGGGACATGCAGTTCAGCAATGAGTCGTTCATCTCAGCTGACTGCACCGACGTCGACTTCCTCGGCATCCCCGTGGACGAGTGCGAGCGGTTCCGGGAGCTGCTGGAGCTGAAGTGCCAGGTGAAGTCTGCCAACCCCTACAGCCTGTATTACCATAACAGCACCCTGGAGATGAGCAAAAGCGACCAAGAGAGTGTTGACAGAGAGCTGGAGATGCTCAACGAGGAGCTGCGCAACATTGAGCTGGAGTGCCTGAACATCGTGAGAGCCCACAAAATGCAGCAGCTGAAGGAGCAGTACCGGGAGCCCTGGATGCTGCACAACAGCGGCTTCCGAAACTACAACACGAGCATTGATGTCCGCAGGCACGAGCTCTCGGACATCACCGAGCTGCCCGAGAAGTCCGACAAGGACAGCTCGAGTGCTTACAACACGGGCGAGAGCTGCCGGAGCACTCCACTCACGCTGGAGATCTCCCCTGACAATTCCCTGCGCAGAACTGCAGAAGGCATTAACTGTCAAGGTAATGAGGGGACAGTGGCATATAATATCTCCCAAAAGAATTTGTTTGCCGGCTCAGAAAGCCATGAATCCAGCACTGGTAAATGCCACGCCTCCGCTAAAGATCCTGACCTCGGCAAGCAGCTGGAGAGCAAGGAGAGAAAAGGCAGCGATGGCAGCAAAAGCCCCACTCACGGTCAGAAACCCTCGGGCTCCTACGTGTCCCCATACCACCACTCTCCCTATAAACACGCTCACATCCCTGCCCATGCCCAGCACTACCAGAGCTACATGCAGCTGATCCAGCAGAAATCCGCTGTGGAATATGCACAGAGCCAGATGAGCCTGGTGAGTATGTGCAAGGACTTGGCCTCGGGCCAGAGCGAGCCCAGGATGGAGTGGAAGGTGAAGGTCAGGAGCGACGGGACACGCTACATCACCAAGAGGCCGGTGAGGGACAGGCTGCTGAGGGAACGGGCCATAAAGATCAAGGAGGAGCGCAGTGGGATGACCACGGATGACGATGCCATCAGTGAGATGAAGATGGGCCGTTACTGGAGCAAGGAGGAGAGGAAGCAGCACTTGGTGAAAGCAAAGGAGCAGAGGAGGCGGCGGGAGTTCATGATGCAGAGCAGGTTAGAGTGCTTAAAGGAGCAGCAAGGTGCAGAGGAGAAGAAGGAGATGAACATCATTGAACTGAGCCACAAAAAAATGATGAAGAAGAGAAATAAAAAAATATTTGACAATTGGATGACAATCCAAGAACTGCTAACCCATGGAACAAAATCACCGGACGGCACGCGGGTGTACAATTCCTTCCTGTCAGTGACTACTGTATAATCAATCCCCAGTGCTAAATTATGTACATAAAACACTACCAGTGGGGTAGGAATCAATGCCTCGTTCAATGTGGCAAGATTTTTGTATATAAGATACAGTCACCAAGTTTATAGTTCAAATACTGAACTCTACAGCCGTGGGTGCCAGGATCTCCATTCTGCGGTGGAGAGGAAGCTTGCCCATCTCCTTCAAAGGCAATATTAGCAGTGCTTTTTGGAATACTGATTGTACTTTTTTACTTGTTACCTTTTACATGATGTGCTTAAATATCAGAAATGTATTAACCATACTTACACAGGTAATTTGCTTAAACTATATTCATATTAAAAGGTACCCGTGCTTTTCTTTACCTAAAAAAAAAATGCAAGAAACCCACAAGAGCATCTGCACATATGTATTTTTTTTTTTTTGTGAAACCATATTTTGTGATATTATTTTGCTGTTGTTCACTTCTACACAGAGTGCTGTTTATCAATACTTAGCTCAAGGTTTAAACTCAGAATTAGAGTCATTCTCTTGTAATATTTAACATTTATCAAACAGCAGTTTTTATAGAGTTATGCTCAACATTTAAACATTTTTCTCTTTAAGGTTTCTGAAGAAAGTATAGAGGTTTCATCTGAAAAGCCTGAGGCAAAGTACACTATAATGCAGCTTTAAAGGATTTTAAAGCATGTTTGCAAATGTTGCAACCTATTGAAGAAACGTGCATGTACAGCTAATTTGTTTATATAAGACAGTTTGTGGAATTTGAAAAGCCCATGGTAGTAACTGTTTGCTTTATAGATTTGAATGTATTGAATTATAAAAGCAGTTTCATGAAATCATCATTAGCTACAAATGTTAACAAGTAAAATGAAGTAAAATAAATTATTGTTTTATATTTCAAACGATTTTAAATTCTTTTTTATTCCCTTCTGGTTTCACCACCTGGAATATAATTTTATGGAGTGTAGCTCCTGTGGTGCAGAAGTGGCTGGACAGCCACTGGAGCCAAACCTGAGGGAATAATTGCCCTCCTGACTTTGGGGGGGAATTTGGATTGAGGTTTTCTTGAGGGAAGAGGCAAGGGAGAAGCACAAGGGTTATCAAGAGTAAAATCCAGCAGTGCTTATCTTCAGCTCACAAGGTATTTAAGGTGACTTGTAAGAAAGAAATAGAAGATCTGCTCTCCTGCTTTGCTTTGTGGTTTCTTAGTGGTGTATAAACCCAACTACAGCCTTCAGTGGGGGTTTGCTTTAAAAACAGACAATATATAAATTAAAGCATATATAAACTAAAGCAAATAAATACACAAATTAAAAGAGATGGTGGAAAAATAACAGCAGTGTCAAAGAGGTATCACATTCCTTTTTGTGTTTTCTATTTCTGATGACGAATTTAGATACAAATTGGAATATTCCGCTGGATTAAGTGATGTAGACTCATTATGAATAATTCCCAGATTCTCTATCCCCTCTCCATTTTCCCTTGAAAACTTGCTCCCAGGCCTTCTGAGTTTTTATTCTGGACCCTTCTGTCCTAACTCAGAAGAGCAAAAATTACAGTCTTGGTGATAAAAATGAAGAGTTGGAAGAGGAGAGATTAACAGCTTCTTGTGCCCATTTTGTCTGTCATCAAGAAGCAAACAATGGATTTGTCCAGGGTTTTTGTGCTCCCTTTGTGGACTAGCACTGATTTCCAGAATGTGTCTGCCACACTCCACAGTGAACTTCTATATACCTGAAAATGCACCTTCAGCCCGTGTAATCTGGCACTCTTGTCAGTAAGCCTCTGCAAATTTATCTTCAAACTGTATTTTCCTTTGGGATAAAGAGCTACTCCTACTGTAGTCTGTGCAAGGTTTTTCTATTGACTTTGTAAGAGCTGGGATTTCACCTGACATGCACCAGCTGTTACCATCATCAGTGGTACAGTGGGAAAAACACCAGATTTTCACACTCATGCTGCTTTCAGTGTAAGACATTTGCCCTCTCTGTCTCAAATCTGCCTCACTCCTGGTTCATATTCTGTTCATCCCAACTGCAGGTGTGAGAGCCACAGCAAAATATTACCTTCTCCTCAAGCCCACACACTCAGATGTACAGAGCTGTGATTAGTATCGAATAACAATCCTTAAACCAGGCATGAAAAGACAGCTAAACCATCTCTAGTCTGCCTAGAAATATTAAAATTTGAAATGTTCCAATGAGGAATAGTTATTATCAAGCTGCTCCTCATAAAAATAAGCTCCTTTGGAATAACCTGACATGCAATGGTTCCTTTGGGCACCAGTGACAGTGATGCTGAGCACTGTGTACATTGGGTAGCAGCAGAACTCCTAACATGTTTTGGAATTCAGTGTGATGTGCAGAAATTACACCAAAGCATCCACAGTATAAAATTTACATTCATTAAGATGTTGAAGTAAAATTATTGGCCAAGAATTACTCTCACACCTTCCAGATTTTCCTCACTAAACACTTGCTGTTTTGGACAGTTAAAAATCAGCTCTCTCCTTTAGCACTAGGATTTATTAATTAGCATCAGTTCACAGAATCCGTCAGTTATCCTGGAAATCTGAACAAAAGCTTTGCAAACTGCAGATTTTCCTTTTCCAGTTACCATCACACTTCTCATTGCCCTATCAAAGTACTTAATGAGGTGTTGAAAAGGGAGATTTTGGGTCTTTTTATTGCTTGCAAGGAAACATTGGAAATTACCATGTTAATCCAAACCTCACATTACAGAGCAATGAATCCAACTAAAAGCAGCCTTAGATACCCAAGAGGAAATACTTCATCTAACAGTTTTTCTAAAAATGACATTATAGTACATACCCCAGTGCTTGAAAGATAACAATGGAAATCGTTCTGTTATCCACAGGACACTCACACAAAAAGTCTCCAGGCAGCAGTGGAGGTTGTGTCTCCTGGGTTACTGCAGGTTGTACCCAAAATCCAGCACCCTCCACCATGGCCACACACCCCCTGTGGGACAACGTGGTGGGTTGGTCTTGCTGGACACAACCCCAGATACTCAGAGTCCTGCAGGGATCAGCACTGGGAATGTGCTCCTTCCAGTGGGGATGCTCAGTCCACATGGTTTTTGAAGTTAGTTTAAACTTGGAAGGAACTAAAGGTATTGTCACCCGAAAGTATAAAACTTCATTTCCATCTTCCTCCTCAGCCACTTTATTGAGCACAACCTCCAGCTTGGGTGCAAACTAATCCCAAAATAATACTATGCAGGGAGAGATCCTAAATACACAAAGAGGGAACAAGGAATTGCCAAGCTGAGAAGTTTGACCAGAGTCCATGTGTGCAGCTCCTGGAGATTCTCACACAGCCCTTGCTCATTCCTGCTGCCCCACACCCTGTCCCTGCTCCTGCCATGGCAACACCTCAGTCCCCATCCCTTGACAACTCGTGCCCCTTCATCCCACCAGAGGTGACAAGGGGACACCCTGGATACAGGTTGGTGCAGAATTTGGCTGATTCTCTGCAATGCAAACAGGCTCTGTGTCAAACTGGGGTCAGCTTCCCTGAATTGCACAATGTGTCCCAGATGTAAAAATCTATAAAAATGTAAAATACTTATTTGCAAATAGGGTTTAAAGCGGCATGGAATCGCCCGGTTTAGATGCGCGCTGAAATGGGAAAGCCCTGAACCAAACCTAACAGCATTTTTTTGTAAATTAAGAGAACTTGCACAGTAGGCATGGCAGATAAAATGAGGTAAGACTACACATTGCCTAGGGACTACTGGTTGGAGAACTAATTAGGATTATAAACTGAAAGTATGTAAATTAACCAAATATAATTATCTGCTAGTGGCCTTTGGAAATAGGTTACCGGATACTTGTTAGCAAAATTGCTCAAATGCCTGGAAGCCATACAAGGCAAGCCATAAGCAATTTAAATTCCTCTCTTTGTTTTATTTTCAATTGTTTTAAAGTAGTTTTTGTATTAAGGATTTATTGGAACATAAACTAATTAGAGAGAAAACGCAAAAACCAAACGTGAGACAGAAACTGACACAGCAGATGCTGTACCTCCATCCCGAGGCCCCTGGTTTTATCGAATGTAAATTGTTTGATGTGACAAAATAGCAAAGATTCTGCTTGGGGTTTCATTGGAACAGCTCTGTGAGCTCCCAGCCAGGGTTCAGCTGGGAGAGTGGTGGTTTCTGCATGAGTACAGCACCTCAGCCCCGTGGGGTTTATGTGGAGACGTGTTCTCTGTTTGAATGCAAACATGCAGAATTAACCTCCCTTTTCTCCAGGTGTCTGTCATGGCACAAAGCAGCACCACATTCAGGGGTTTCTGTGGGGAGATCTCACCATCAGATCATGTCTTCAGAAACACAGGATTGGCCACTGGAGAAAGTGATGGTGGTGGAGACAGTGGTGGGTATTTAACATGATAAAAAATAAGGGGGCCACATATAAAGAGTAGCTGGGCTGATTTCATGCTCAAGCATAAGGGCTTTAGTACACAGGCCTGCCACAAAGCCCACTTACGTGAGCTGAAAGACTCCAAGCAGTCCCAGAGGATTTAAAACAGTCTATTAACTTACACAGTTAATTACCCTGCACTGTACCAGTGAAGGATCTGAAGGGACAGGCCATCACAGCTTTGTACATCAGAGCACAACTGGGTTTCCTGCTGCTCACCACACCTCCCCCAGACCTTCTAATGGTCACTGCTTTAAAAAAACCATCCTGCAGCCCCCACTAATACTCTGCCACCCCAACCTGTGCCCTGCTCCAGAAGCTCCAGGGGATCTGTGTCTGAGCAAAGGCTGCAAAAGGAATTGTGCAGCTGCTGCATGACTGACCATGAAGTTCACAGTCAGCAAGCATTGCTCAGTGTTCTTGGGTGTATTCCTCCCCTCAGTTGTGCCCTAAAGCTTCTTGCTGGAATCCTAAAATACCCAAAAGCACTAGAAACATCCTCATTTCTACAGCATAACAAATGCAATTGCCTACTCTGAAAACTAGGTAGAAAAGAAAACCTAAAATTAACTTAAAAGCCACATGTCTATTCTGCTGGAGTCAATCTACCAGTTTTGAATGCTGGGAATTAAAACTTTACCTGATTTCTTTTACCTAAATTTGTACATCAGCATCATAGATCTAAGTGCATAATTGCAATGCTTTTTACTGATCAAAATGAGAACAAGCTTCTAACAGTTTCTTACGAAAAACTGTCATCTTCTGACACAGAATGTTTCTTAGAGGAGATTTAATCAAATCAATTAATAATGACTTGGCAACAATGCTCCAATTAGGGTTTTAATTTACAGAAGTATAATGCCAATAGCATTAAAAAAAAAAAACCAAACAGTGGAGCCAAATCAGGGGAGCCAGTGCCCAAATACACATCTGGGCTGATATTATTTTTCCTTTCTATGCAAAATGAAAGTAATTTTAAAAAGATAACTCCATTTTTCCAAAATCATCTTCAAGCACCTCTAGGAATAATCAAGTTAAAGCAAGCCCAAACCAGCCCATTCCTATTTCTCCCAGCAGATGATGTTGGCTTTAGGTCACACTTCTTGCACCCTACTCCCATCTCTCTCCCCCTTCTGGGAAAACTGAGCCAGCTAAGCCAGAAAGGGATCAGAAAGAATAATCCCCACAGTCTTCCAGAGTTGGGTCTCGGCCCAGCTATGACTGGGGATCAATTACATGTGCAGGAAATTACATACGTAACACACACAAAACAAGCGCCAAGGCTGGCTCTGCTTATGTGTTTTGATTTTGTGTTTAGTTCTTCAGGACCAAAAAAGGACTTAGTCCATCTCACATACGATATGAGAAGCACATAATATCCCCAAAGGACCGACAATGTCTTCATTTCCACAGCCTGAAAAGATTAAATGGCTTGCTCTGAAAGCCAGGCAGGAGATTCTGTTATAAAGCACAAGCCTGAAGAATGGCACTTGCCCAGCAACAAGGGTTGGACTCAAACTGCTGACAAATCCCAAAGTGCAGAAGTGCAAAGAGGCACGACAGCTTGTGTGGCTGGGTCAGGGGCTGCTCCTCTGGCCAGGACACAACGCTTGGGCTGTCCTTTCAAATCAGTTTGCCAGGGAGGAGCTTTGAAGGTAATTTCTTTGACAATCCATCCTTTTTATGTGAAGCAACTGCAGGACCATGCTATGGGGAGCCCCATTAGCTGAGAATAAGAACTTCTCTGTAAAAGTGAACTTTTGGTGACCTTCCCTCAAAGAAAATACTCTATCATATTGGAGTGTGGGCCTCCCAGGTGTCATGGCGAGGCTCCATTGTCACGATTAGGAGAGCTAGCTTTGATTTTCCATAATCCATCCTCCGGCTTAGCTGGGCTTTGTTAGCTTTGAATGCCATAAACAAAGGCTCCCCAAAAGGCAAATCCAGCTATAATTGTTTAATAAAAGTAAATCAAAAAGCTGCAAATTGAAGGCACCCAAGGTTTATCAAATCGCTGCTTTGCTCCAGTTCAATGTAAGCACCCAACATTTATATTCCTTAGGGCTTGAGGAATCAGCCCAAATAAAAACAGTAAGGTCACATCCAAATAATTTCCACAAGAAACACAACTTGGTTACACCATAAGATCCAGCAAACACAGATGCAAAATGTACCAAAACACAAAACCAAATGTACAAAGCTATTCCAGAAACACCTCTCTGCTCTACTGTATTTGAACTCTCACAAACTGAACTCAAGCACTGCAGGATTGTTTGGTAAAGAACTGATGAGCCTTTTTCAGTACTTCCATTCCAAAGTCATCAAAAACTGTCTCTAGTGAGGAAAGAGTGACCCCTTCTATACCTACAACCACAGAGCTTTCTCCTGTGTCACTGTTTTCCAATGAGGCTGAGAGGTTCTGCTTCATTTATTCTTTCCAGGAGTCTTTGTAGGCATCCCTGAGCATCTGCATTACAGAGTAATTGAGGCTGGGAGGGCCCTCTGGAGATCCTCTGGCCCCATTCACCGCTCAAACATGGCATTAGGAAGGATTGCTAAACACAATATAAGCAAACAAGGAGCTACAGGATGCAGCTTCAAGGCAAATCCCAAAGGCACAATGAACCAGGCACTAAAAGGAGATTTAACAATTTCAACACAGGCTCCACAAGCATCTTCTGCCAGACACTAGGGCATGTCCTTCATGTCCTGGTCTTGCAGGGCTTTTCATTTAGGACCCCAATGCCAGCTTTCCTAAGTGCAGACAGAGTTTAAGGCAGGTGATCTGAGCGGCCCTCGGTGTGTGGGACAGGGCAGTGCCTGTATGAACAGAGTCCTTTTGGGTGCCAAGGCCTTGCTAAGGAGCAGTGACAAAGTCCCTGTCCCCACTGGTGACCCAAGCACAGCTGGTTCATGAGGCCAGGAATGGGAACAAGGCTCTAAACACCACCCTGCAAAATGTTTGTAGCACAGCCCTAAAAATGAACAGGTGTGAGAAGAGAAGCAGCTGTACAAGGCTCACACTTGATGCACCAGATTTGGCAGATGGTTTTGTATTTGCCCCCTTAAAATCCCTGCACTGGGAGCAGCACACACCCCACACACCCAGAGGATGCAGAAGGCTATGCTCCTTCAGGCACGTGCACAGCAGCGTCCTTTGAATTATTCAGGCTGAGGGAAAAGCCACATTATTAAGAAAAAGTAATAACTACCACGTAACACATCTGCCTGTGTTTGCAAGTCACACATGTGCCAACTCTTCTCCTTCCTGAGTCCCAAGGCAGTTTCTAAGGCCTTTACCTAAGCATAAATGAACACCAGTCCTGCAGTGGAAGATTCGCTTGATGCTCTGGGAGAAGGAGCCAACCTCGAAGAAAAGTAGCTTCACTCATCAGCATTAATAGCTCATACATCAAACACTCACACACAAATAAGGAACAAAACCAAGCTAGCAAACCCTCTTACCATGTTTTACAGTAAAGCAGCATCTGTCGTTTTCAAACTAAGTCAAAATAAATGTGGCAATTTCAGTTGCCTGCATGTGGCTGTTGATGAGTGTGGAGAAATATTTCCAGATTAAATGGGTGAACATCCATGTGGCTAAAGCAGTGCAAATGGGGCCAGGCACAGCTGGTACTTTGTCTCCTAACATGGAGATTAGTGCCATCAGCAGGGGCACAGGAGCCCAAAATGCAGTAATTCTGCTAAATAACAAGTGCCTGCCAAAGGGATTGTGTATTCCCAGCACAGCCCTAAACTCAAGTCATCACCAACATCTGAGGCAGCAAGGGTGCCTTAACAATCCAATTCATGTTTTCATCTTCTCCAGAGGTAGAAGAGGGGACCCTGCTTCTGACTGAGGTACCTGCGTGCCAACCCACAAAGAGCAGCAATAGACCCCAGCAAAGAGCTCAGAATATTCCCCTGCAACTCCCCCAGCAACCCCTCAAATATCTCTCCCCCTCTCTCACTTTCCTGGCTGATCAGGTAACAACAATCCCGTGTTAAAAATAAACATGAACACAGAGTTACAAGCTCAGAGACCAAGCATATCACTCATCTGAAAAAGTACTAAAACATTTTTTTAAATCCATTTGGATCAAATTATAAATTCTCATTCCAACAGCACTCACAAACAGAGGCAGCGCTTTTCCATGTGAGCTAAGCTCGTTCTCTTTGGAGACAGACATCAGCTAGAGCTCATGTTCCTGAGGTCTTCAGACTCATAAAAGGTTGAGGAAAGCAAAGGGAATGCTCTGTTCCCAGGCAGAGGCACCTTGTTCTTCCTCTGCAGAGAGACAAGGACTGCTCCACAGCAATTCATGCCCAATGAAGCTACTCCACACCGTAGGACTAAAGGGGATTAGAAATGAGCACCCACACAGAGGAGAGAACACGGCAAGGAGCAGTAACTGCAAGGCTTTCACAGTGCTTTGGTTTGTGAACCTTCCTTGTCTTGGGCCAGCCTGGAGTTTGTCCTGTGGGAGGTCTCGCCCAGAAGGGCAAATCCTCAGGACTGGCAACTCGTGCTGAGCTGTGGAGAGGAATTCAGTGAGGACAGGAGGTGGCCAGCTGAGAAAACAGCAGCATTGAATAAAGCATCCGTAGTTGTGCCATCAGCCAACAACGGCAGCACTCTGGTCACTGTTTGCTCCTCCCTGCACACACGGCCAAATAAATGCTTGTTTAGACACTGACACAAAGCCCTCACTCACACAGACCTCCTCTTACTATCAAACTATTATTTGCCAGAACTCATGAGGACTAAGCCAGCCTACAGCACTATTTTGTAGATGGTTCCAGAAGCATCTCCTAAACAGCATGGTTAGAGAGAAAACTCTGGGTTACGTGGATTCAGGGTTTGTCCCAGGACTGAGTCACACAGCAGGGTGATGATATGCAAACGGGACAAACACAAAAGGATCCCACAGTCAGAGAGAGTCTTTAGGTGCTGGTTCAGGTGAGGAAGCAGCAAATGTGTGTAGAAAGGGAGATGGGAAATGCAATCACTCCTGGTTCCTCTCCGTGAGTTACTGCAAGCATTTAGCAGCTTAAAAAGAATAACACCTCACTGGAAATAGAAATCAAACTTGTTCTGAAGCTGCTAAATGTGCTGCTGGCTTCTTTGGAGAGAAACACAATTAGATTTGTATAAAGACTTTTTTTTTAAGGATGTTTTATTTTGTTTGATAGTCACATGAAATATCAGAGCTGAAATAAATCCTAAAATTCTCTGACACAGAATTAGGCTATTTAAGGATTAGCCTGGATTATTTGCAGAAAGCTGGGAAAACCCAGCAAAAGTAAGTCTGCCAACAGCTGACTGGTTCTGAAGGAGGAGATATGAAAGAGCCCTGGCACTCTTTGTAAATTTATATTCTGAAATACAGCATGTAAACAGAAATTTAAACCAATACGGAGTATAAAATGCTTGGGAGTCCTTAGAAGTTAGTTCAAACCTCACCAGAGGCAGTAGGTTTTTGATTAGGCCTCAGAGAATGAGGATCCTTCCCTCCATGCCTATCAGAGTCTGGCAACACTGCAAGAATCAGCACAGCTCAAACCAGATCAGAATTTGATCTAGAATGTCTTGCTGGTTATTTCAAACTGAAGGAAGCCAGACATCCTCTACTAGAAGATGAATGATTTATGCCCATGAAGTCACCATCTCAATCATTCCTATACTGACAAGTCTCAACCAAGGCTTTATTTGCTTATTAGCCATCTTTAATTGATGAGTTGGTTCCCTCAGTTCATTGTCTTCCTACCCACTCACTTGGAAACAGGCCAAAGTATTGACAGGAAAGAAGCCTCCCAGCGAAGATGAGAAGCTCACGGGTAGGGCCCCACTGGGGAAATTTGCCAGGCAAAACTGAATACAGAGAAGGAAAAAGCTTCTCTGCAAAGATTTTCCATTGGAGAAAAATTCCATTGTCCCCCTAAACACGTGACCCAGGGGGGATCCTTACTGTCAGAACTGGGGTGGGCACCAACATGGCCAGTTGCAAGCACAGCCTCAAGTCATCTCAGCTTAATTCCTATTCTGCTTCTGCTCAGCACATGAAGAGACTTTCTCTGCTCAGCACTCTTGGTCCATCCCAAACCAAACCTGCAGCAGCAATGGGAAACATGGCTTGAGCTTCAAGGGAAGAGGAGAAATGTTACTGTGGGGGGAGAGGGCAGGATAAGGAGGGAAGGGCAACAACATTATCAACCAAGACTGGAGCTGCTGTTATTTGAACAGGGAGAAAATGACCAGTTCTTCCTAATAGCTGATTTCAGTCTATGAGGGTTTTTTGCTTTTATGGCCCTCTGCTTTGTGCCAGTGTGAGCTACAAGCCATAACTTTAATAGCTTCAACCAAAGAGTTATGATAATATCAGACACTGTGGATGATGAGCAAATAACAGCAAAAATGTAATGAAAAGTATGTATTTATGTCCTTGCTATTAAACCTGAAGCTATAAACATTGACAGCCCTAAGAGTAGCAGTTTCTATTGTCATTGATTAATGCCTTGTTTTGAAGAACAAGGAGAAGGTTAAGCCAAGAAAGAAACAAAGAGAATTCTTTTTTTGCTTCTCTCTATCTGAAAAATTGGCTATTTTAGGTGAACCTGCATTCCTGAGACATTTTCATAGAAGACAAAATGCCTGGCAGTGGAAATGCAGTCAGAGATATCTTTCAGGGCCTCTGAATCACAGCACAATGCACATGTTTGAGCACTAATTAACAAGGAGTGTGCTCACTAATGTGCACATTTCACATTTGTATCTTGGGTCCTCTCCATTAGCATAACTCTCAGCTGACAGGGTAGCCATAACCACCCTTCACTGCAAAACAGGGCTTCTTTTAACTCTTCAACAACTATTGCCTCAAAGATTTTGAGGACAGACAGCACAGCAGAATCAATGCACAAACTTTGTAATTAATGTAATTAATCATGATAATTACTGATGCAAAAAAATCTTCTGCCCATAATGAAATCAGAGATGCAGATGATGGCTCAAAACTTAGAAGAATCTTCCATGTCTGTCACAACCTAGAAGACAATGGCTCTGCACCTGGCTCCATCCAGGGTATTGTTTTCCCACCTGGCTCTGGGATTCTGTTTATCCCCACAGATGGTTATGAATGGAAAAAATAAGCTCACAGGCTCTGAATATTTCTGCAGTGCTACCAAGCTCCTCCAGCCTGATAAGAGAAGTTTCATTTCTGCTGTTCCTGCTCTGATGAAATGTTCATACCAAACATTTGCACAATTCTCCCCTCCAGCACTGCTCCCTCCCTCCTCAACCCCTCTCATAACCTCTTCTCTTTGGCATCAGACACACCTGATAACCACACAGGAAATCCAGAACTGTGTCCTCTTGAGAGTTCCAGCACAAAAGAGCCTAGAGGTTCTCTTTTTAATCATTTTAGATTAAAAAAAAAGAGAGAGAAAGGAAAGACCTAGCAGAAGCTATAGAAGATGGCAAGTCTGAGACTCACCCAGTCCAAGGGTGAGTCTGTGCCATTTCCTGGGACAGACGCTGTGCTCCTAAAACACAGACCTGGCACTGCCTCAGTGTTACAGCACGTTATAGGGGCAGCTCATCAATTCTCCTGCCAACCCACTGACCCTTCTACCATTAAAAAGGCATCAGCCCTTCCCTCTACTGCCATTTCCCTTTCTCCAGCCCCCAAGCTCCTCACTTCAGGTGAGGCAAAGCCCCCATGACATAACTCATTGCTCTTTCCCAGGCAACACCCTGGGCATTAGCCTGACTCACTGCAATCCCATAAGTTCCCCCAAAGCTTGTTCTAAAGAGATTAAAAAAAGTTATTTCATTTTCCTACACAGGCAAGGGTTGAAAAGGCAACATTTTTTGTGAAAAGCCTCATATTTTTCCTGGACATCAGAAATGCTCATAGTGCAATGCAGCTGGAAATTGTTATTTATGTGCACTATTCTTACCCTGGGAGCAAAGATGCCCAGTCCTGTGCACCTTCACCATGGCTTTGTGCTGCTCCTTAAGGGAACTGGTGTGATGCTTTCTCCCCTCTTTTCTTTTTTTAATAACCTGAATGTTATTATTGCTGCTGTTGTTGCTAAAGAGCTCTAGGGGGAGATGTGAAAATAGTCTGGTCCCTTGTGTAATGCCTGAAATCAAAGCAGAATACATCAGCCTGACACTGCCTGCCTGTTATTGCCTTAAAGCTTGTTATTAAAAACAAACAAAAACAATTGCTGCACCATGCTCTATTCCACCTCCCCCAGAACAGAAGGGAAATTTAGTGTAGTGGTGAAAGACATCCAGGCTTCAGGACTCCTTCAGAGAGATTCCAGCCAGCCAAGCTCACCATGTGCTTTTATATCCCAGCTTCGTTGGGAGAGAGGAAATGTGGAGAGGGCCCAGCCAAAAAGAATCCCACTCGGTCACACGGTTCTTGTGGGCACTGTCGGCACTGGAGAAAGGTGTCTCACCGAAGAATTAACACCAAACAACCTCAGGAAACGTGCAAATGCATTCTTGCACTGGAACCTTTATAGAATGATGAATTCTGAGCTCTGAAATGTGCTTTCAAAAGCCTGTCAAAGTAAAACTCTCCTGTAGCATCACAGCAAGAGCTGAACCAGTTCTGTGTGAGGCACTGTGATCACCTGAGGATGGGTCTCTGCAAAAGGGGATGAACAAAGCCAAACTCCAATGCTGCAACTATTCGTGGACTGTTTAGAAAGCGGCAAGCTCACCTCCCACGACATGCGGGCTTTCAGCACCACGCCTCCCTCACAAAGCAGATGTCACTCACACTCTGCTCTCTGCCCTCCCAGCCTTCCCAGAGCACCTGGAAAAACCTGAGCAAGCACCAGAGCAGAGATTTGGATCAAAGAACTCCACAGTTTGGCCTATTAAAAGAAAAATATGAATAATTTCTCTTTGGACCTGACAACCGCTGATGTTTGCATGAGGGTGCTAAAAGTTCTACACTTTTACAGCTGTTTATGGAAAGAATTTCTTCTTTCTCCCTAGCTCCTCTGGCTTGGAAAGAGGGAAGGCTGAAGAGCTGCATTAATCTCTGTGAATCACTATCTCAGCTGCAACTACTGTTCGATATTCTTAAAACTGTCAGCACTAAAAATATAGGTTTTCTCCACAATAATTGCTTTTTAAAATACCAGTAAGGCCACTCTGGGGAGAGCTGTTATGAAATAACTATGCCCCTTTGGGATCTGAATACATGGCTGTGCTTTATGGATTAGGGCAACACCCCCATGACTTGCAGCAGAACAAGGCTCCTGTAGTGCTTTTCTCCTAAAGGCAGGAGGGTTCCTGGCCTCCCCCTCCTGTGTTTTTAGGTGGTTCAGGCACCTTAGCTAAAAACATGTTCCTAAGAATCATAAGAAAGCAAACAGCTGTGACTTTCTTACTCTACAGCCATCTGTGCTCATGTATTTTTAATGCAACATTTTGGCTATTCCCACAAAATTGTGTTTGATTTGTGCTTGTGGTTATCAGACAGGCCCTGCACTGCTGAGAGGGGACCTGATGTGGCACGAGCTTTGCTACATCAGGTCTGAACTGCACGTGGCAGGTGAGGAGAAGCACCCAGGGAAGAGAAGCACCAGGACAAGCCTGCACTATTCTTAAGGTCCCATAGCTCAGATTCACAAAGATAAGGAATTCAGTCTCCCAAGGAATTATCAAAATAGCCTCAAAGACATTGTCAGCTGTACATGAGGAAAGTACAACTCCAAACCTCATCATTCCCATGTCTCCATACTGTTAATCATCCCTAGGAATTCACATCCACAAGCACAGTAAAGCCTTGCTGCGTGTGCACGTACAAATTAATGCGCCATTTTTTGTTGGTAATAAAGCAATAGGAGATGTCCATAGGAGAACTTACCCAAATGTTATCTAAAGGTGTTTACAGATACTGAAACAGACTCAGGCAGAGCTGCACAGACACTGAACATTTCAATGACACAGTGGCACAGACAGGTCACATCTAGGGACTGGGGCCAATTCTAATGCAGCTCATCCCAGCCAGCTGAGGGCACCTGCATCAGTCTCCCACTTCCGTGCCAATAACACCATAAAAGACATGAGTCTGTCAAGGTTATTTTTTTTCCCCCAATCAAAATGGGAAAAGGTTGCAATGTCTGTAAGGTTTTGGACACGTTCCCAAAAAAGCAGTCATCGCCTGGTTTGGAAAACAGCCTAAGCTGAAATACTATTTACACATAAAGAGACAAAGAAATTCAGGGCACGGCCCACACCCACTGAGCAAAGCTCAGTGAACAAGCCCCCATTTCAATCATGATTTCTTCTACAAAAGGAGAGAAGAAAATGACAAAATCACGAAAATAACAAATGCATCAATGTGATATAACAAAACATCTTTGCTACTGTAATAACAGCCATGAGTTTATGAACCATTGGGTAGAACAACCAACAGAAAAATTAGACCATTTGGCTGTGGCCACTGGAATGTAATAGATGGCTCTTTAGCAGGGAGAACAGAGCACATCCTGCAGTGATTAATGTGAAAAGCAGGGTGGTGAATAAAGTGTTTAACACGTGTGCAATATGGTATGCAAACCAAACTAAAACCCACATAAATAATTTAGGCATCCTTGCAAAGATTTACAAAGATTTATTTCACATGTAAATCCTCTTTGTTGTAATATCAGAAAAAAGGGTGAGCATTTCCATGCTTATTTATACAGAACAGAATGGAAATCTCACTTCAGAAAGAGCAATGCTCTGAAGGAATCTTCCTTCCCAAGACATAATGGAGCAGCATCTTGGCTAAAGGTCTCTTGAAAACTTTGACAATAGAATCACAGAATGGTTTGGGCTGGAAGGAACCTTAAAGATCATCTCATCATGGGCAGGGAATCTTCCACTAGCCCAAGTTGCTCACATTCATCAACACTACATAATTATATAACAAATATTTATTTACAGGGGTGAATATAATACAATGGTATGGGATTAACAACACAGACCTGGTCTCATTCCTAGCTTCTGAGGGCAGTGTCAGCATTTATCGCCGTGCCTGCACTGCAGGTCAGAGCGGGCTCATGGGGCAAGCCCTGAGCAGTGCAGGGTTCTCACAGCTTCTCACATCCCCACAAAAATTGAGCACAGCCTTCCCTGTTCCAGCAAGCCCAATTTCATGACCAGTCTGGGTCAAGCAAGGAACTGTTATTTCTTGGCTGCTCAGACTGTGAGCCAGGGCAGAACTTGCTATGGGATGCCTTCCATTAACATGACAATACCTGTTCCAGTCTGGGACCCAAAAAACACAGCTAGACACTCCTGTCAATACTCCAGTGATTAAATCAAAGGCTGTGGAAATTCATCTGGCAGTTACAACAATTGAATTTAGCTTCCAGCCCTACACACCACTGCCAAGCACCACATATTCCTTAATCTGAGCTCAGCTTGTAAAGTCTTTGGAATCCTGACACACACAAGATCGAGAGCAGCAAACGTGTCATTGTTTCCCCTGGGTGCTCCGGGGCTGATCTGCCAAAGTCAGGACAAGTTTTAAATGAATCATCACAGCACAGAAGGAGTTGAACCTTGTGCCCCCCCATCTCCTGGAACACAGAGAGCCTGGTGTGAGAGAGGGAATTTGGGTGCTGGACAGCACAAGGCACAGCAGAGCCCTCTCCACAGTCAGGTCACACGCTAGAGGACATCCTGTGCACTGAGGGCTGAGCCAAAGGCACATCCTTTAGCTGCTGCACATCAGAGGGTGCAGTTAAACCCACAAAGCAGCCTTAGAACCACAGCTGGTCAGCATCACAAGGGCTTGGAAGATAGACTTTATTTTTTTATATCATGATTTTAGACATTTGTCTCCATTAACCCCCACTGCACATGTTCTATGTGGAGTTCATCAGGAACAGATAATGCCTTCAGCCCCAAGGCAGTGGTGTTCCAATGCTCACACACATTTGTAAGAGTTCCCAGCTGTCTCTGGAAGCAGTATTCTTCCCAGTATAGCCCAAGTCCCATTTGAGCCCCTTTTGAAGGCTTGGCTCAGGAGGAGAAGAACAAAGCCTCAAGATTTTATCCTTTTTATTGCTGCAAATGCCAAGGAAAGTTTAAAATTAATAGCAACCAGAATAAAGTGGAATAAGAAATAAAAGAAACATTTACTGCCTTAGATACAGGCCTGTGCCCCTGACATCTCCATATCAGGGCAGCATTGTCTCTGCTGCAGCAGTAGGGAAGCATAAAACATGCTCTTATTGCAAACACCATGAATTTTTCTCTCCTTTTAAACTTTGCTGGGGAAGGCTGCATACTATAAAAACAAAGAGAATGGAAGACTTTCATTCTACATAAGGCAATTACCAGGCCTGTCAGCAAGAGCAAGATTTACTGCACGGAACGGGTAAAGAGAAAGGAGTGTGCCAAGCAGTTCAGGGAAATATTGAAAGAGATGGGGTTTCAAGGTATTTTTCCAGCCCCAATTTTGGTAGAGGCCATGTAGCCATAACAGCAAGCTCCAAAATCCCAAACACCCCACAGGTCTTTGTCTGTACAGGTGATCCCACCAGAGCCAGAACACACCCATGGGGCTTCTCTAACACAAGATATGGGACTACAAACCCACATTCCTGCATGGTTCTGATGTTACCCCAAATATTCACCTGCAAAGCTGGATGCGATGATGAAAAAGCAGAGCCAAGACGCACCTGGATGGTCCAGGCACAGCAGGTCATGAGCAGGGGGCCCTTACTCAGTGTTAGTGCCCAGGCAGCTCCAAGGGAAGCTGTCACCTCAAATTCAGCCAGAGCATCCTTGGTTCTGGAATTCTGACTGGGAAGGGGTCAGTAACACTATTCATGAGCTGAGCTCTTTCTCTGTGTCACAGTCTCAGCTTTGACCACAGTGCTACTGTGAGAAACAACTGAACATCACCTCACCCCCATATTTCTGTGTTTGAAATTCAGGAGCTGCTGCTATTAATACGGAATAATGGTCAAGCTGGAGAGATTCTTTATGCTTGTAAGACTTTTGGATAGAGAAGGCATCTTCCACAGAGCTCCTTTGCTGGGTTAAACCTCAATAGCTGTGCTGGAGAACAACTGAGGTTCTGCCCAGCAAACTCACTCTCAGAGATTGATTGCTGCCATTTGCTTCAAAATGGCAAGAGATTAAAAAAAATAGGTTTTCTTTTTTTAAAGTATAAAATACTACAGTTTTGACATGAAAAGACACCCAATCAGCATTACAACTTGGAGAATGTGATGCAAACTAAAGAATAAGTACAGAAACCTTTGGCAGGCTCCCAAAGAAAGCAAATGTGTTGGAAGGCTCAGCCAAACTCTCACTGGAGTTAAAAAAGGAAGAGCAAGGGATTTATTCCATGCAGCATGTGTTGGTGGTTTTTGGGTTTCTTTCCCAAAGGATCCTCACTCAGCCACAAGGGGAGATCCTGTGGTGCTGGGAGCTGTGAGGAGTTTTAACACCAAATTGTTGGTTGCTGCTGCTGGCACCCATAATTTTGGATGCTCAGCTGCCTCAGAAGTGACTGTCCCCTGCAGGCAAATTGTCATCCTTAGTGAAAAACGTACCTGGTGCCCATATGGCCAGTAAGGAAATCCACCTTCTGAAGCACAGTCAGAGAGGAGAGTTAAGCTGAAATCTCTTTTAAATTGTTAAACTGCTGTTCTGAAAGATTGGGAATAAATAGTAACACCACTACTAAGCACTTGTATTTCGTATTCCTGCTTGAAGCAACTTTTATTGCTGAGCTTTAAGTGCCTGAAATTAACACCTTCTCCTGAAAATGCTGACAGATCTTTCACTGTAATAGTGCCACAAGGCACAGAGCACAGCTGCAGCACCAAAGCCAGGCTATTTAAACCAGAAAGCAAAGCAGAGCTCTGGGGGCCAACACCACCCTAGAGCAGCCCCATAAACCTCCCTGGGGCATCAGCTCAGCTGCCAAAGGAAGGCCAAGAACCCTCCAGCTGTCAGTGCTGGAAAAATCCCTGCCCTGGCTTGGCAGTGGCACTTGTGCCTGCTGGGGAACACCGAGGCTGCTGCTGGGCAAGGCGGGTCAGGAACAGCCAGGATTCAGCTGGATGCCACAGACAAACCCATCTGCCAAGGGCAGTCTCACTCCCACTGCTTTTGCTTTTCAGGAAAGGTATCAACATGAAGTGGCAGGATCATCCTGACCTGGCACTGACTGATTATTTTGGAGGTGATAATTTCTTTCCCCTCATCACACAAAAGATATGAGGCATCTCCCATCCCAAAACAAATGGAAAAACAAAGGGGACTAAGAAGTGGAAGATATGATATGGGATCCTGAAGTAATTTTGCTTTCCTTGTAGCTCTCACATTCCCTTGCTCCACAAGCACACTTGCAAGGAAATATTTCTAATTTTTAAATTTTATTAATTTCTTTTTTTTAAAAAAATGAATAGCAGAAATGCCTGAAAGAATTGAAACAAATGCAGTGCTTTGAATATATAAAATTCCACTTCCTATGATTCTCTCAAGCGACTTTGTTGACAGACACAGCTTTTAACTTCCTCTGCAGCAAGATGCCCCCAAAGCAATCTAAAACCTTCCTATTGATCCCAAGTGAAACCCTCCTGCTGGGACACTGTTGCCAACCCCAAATTAAGTTAAGATTTGTGCACAAGAACCCCGGCCATACTTTTGGCAAACCGTGTTTACATCTCACTGAGCCAGTTTGGAGGTGGCCCAAGCCACAGCTCCCACAGGATGACCCTTCTGCTCCATCCTTGACACCTCCCAGGCAGAGTTCCAGCATCTCTCACCCTCACTGATCAGCAGGGGAAGCAGTTCACTTTTCCTCTCCCTTTGCAGTAACAAAGAAATCTCCTAAGGCATTGGCTGCCTGATTCCTCACCACAAACAGCTCACAAACCCCACAGAACTGAGACTCTGCACTGCTGCAATTGCACTGCAACAGTGCAGTATTGCTGTCCAGAGCTTCGTTCTGCACTCCCAGGCTGGTTATTTACAGCTTTTGGGGGCTTAGAAGAGGCAACACCTGGGATGAAGCCCAGCTTTTCCACAATTTCTGTTCGCCTCTCTTTCAGCAAGTAAACAAATCAAAAGACCTGATAATATTTACTCCCTTGTTCCCAGAGTCAATTAAAATAACTCCCAAAAATTATCTTGGGAACTCCAGTGCACACCAATACTGGAATAAACAGGGATATTTTCTCTGCTGTGATGGCTAAAGAGAACCTACCATCTCTTCTCAACAATGTTGTTCTCTAACACTTTATCCAAACAATTCCAAGTTTCCTGCCTCTCACAGAGCACAGTTTCCCTTTCCCAGGCTGGATAGAGGCACCCAGAGTCCAGCAGTGTTTCCAAAACCCACCTGGCTTTTTCCTCACCCCAATCCCTTCCGATTTCAGCAGGAGCAGAGTTAGGCCAGCACAGTGAGCTGCTTTGATAATCAAGGCCTAAATTAACTCAGCCAGTGGTGGCAAACTCAGAAGGGCCTGGAATACCATTAACCTGTGCAGCTTCTTCCAGCCACAAAGAACCAGCATGCAGGAGAGCTCTTTCATTCTGCACAGGTCAATTTCTATCAGATTTTGGAAAATGCTTGGGTTACTCCTCCTCAATTGCTCTGGTCTAATTGCATCCCAAAACACTGGGTCTTGAACAAACAAACCTCTGTACATGCTTACTTGTTTTACAAAGGCCATTTCCTCCCCAGTGTTCCTAAAGCTGAATTTCTGGTTTTAACAAAGTCCTTTGTAAAACACAAAAAAAAGCACACTGCTGATCTGAAGCAGATATTTTCAGCTGTACACTTAAACATTTTAGTTTTAAGATCCATCTGATCATTCCAGCTTCTGAAAGAAGAGAAGGGAAGAAGAGCTTAAAATTTCAATGAAATACATAATCCATCTTTTGCCTAAATCCTCGCAGCCACAGCACGCTCACCACCTGCTTTACTCTCACTCGTGCAGCCTGGGCTCAGCAGGGAACAGTCTGCTGCAGCGAGGATTTCCATGCAATTGCAAGGGCAACTCCTACAACTCAGTTTGAAAGTGAAGAGGGAGGATTATAAGCAAAATCTACTGAGGGTCAGGCCTGCAGCCTTTAGCAGTGTGTTGCATGTACAGGCACCTGTGCATTTGCAGACACAGCAAGAGCTCAGGGGCTTGCCTTGTGGCGCTGCTTATAACAAACACCAGCTTATTTCAACATATTTCTGCAAGCCAAGTTAGAGAAGATTAAATTTTTTATATATATAAATCAGAGGACACCCAGCAGCATGTCCAGAATAAGCTTCATCACAAAGGCTCAGATGCGTGGGTAAAGTATCCATTTACACAGCTCAGTGATTTTAGTTGTCTATTTAGGAAATCTAAACAAAAATACCCTGCTTCTCCACCCCCAGACAGTGAAGCCAGCCCTTCTTTGCCCACTCACATGCACTGCCTTGCTGTTCAAGTGTGCAACCCTGCCACGCTGCCCAACTCTTCACTAATATCCTGATGAAAAACTGTAATCACAAAAATGACAACAGTAATCCACGAGGATCTGCAGAGGCCATTATTTATACAGGAAAGGCTCGGCAGATGCTGACCTTCCCCTGAGTTCTTCCCCACCCCAGTGCAGATAATCCTCTCTGTAGTTATTAACAAAGACAGTCCTAAGAGCCTGATACAGTTAAACGATTTAGCACCTCCGGGTAAAACTTTTGCGCTGCATCCTAATTTACTACCCACCAGCCACCCTTCTTTTTTATCAGTCAGAACAGGAAAGATTAGATGCTCCATGCAGATTTTGTGTTTTGTCACCCAGGAGATTTACAGCCTTAGTCTCACCCACTGCATTCAATGAGGTGAAGCTGTGTCAGAGTTGTCCTTTTGCAATGTGTGAAAATGCAGCGCGTCACACTCTGAAAGGCATCAACCAGAACACTCCTCAGGTTTGTGTACGGTCAGCAGGCAAACAAGAGGCACATTACAGTGGCCAGGCTCAGGCAGACCCTCCCACCACCCTGAGAAGAGCTGGTCAGGAGTTTCTCTCCAGAACATCAACTCCCATTGTGGCCATGCTGGACATGCCAGGAGGGAAACAAGAGTCTGCTTCCCAAGAGCTTATGGAGTCACAGAATCCTGGAAAGGTCTGGGCAGGAAGGAGCCTTAAAGCTCATCTCATCCCACCCCCTGCCATGGGCAGGGACACTTCCCACTATCCCAGGGGGCTCCAAGCCCCATCCAACCTTATTTTCTAAAGATAGCTTGCAAGTGCACGATTTCCTCTGTGGTCTTGTGTGGATGAAAACTTCCAAAGCTCGTTATTTTGAGCTAATTAACTATCACACCTGCCCCAAAAGGGTTAAGGAAAGCACTGGAGCTTTCTGTAAGGGATGGAGCCGCAAGAATGGACAGCTGTAATGGGACAGGCAGGTGTCTGATAACAGATAACACCCTCACTGTTTGCCAAGGCACACCTGAGCTCCCTACAGAGAGGTGAAGGAAGCAGTGACACAGGGAGTCATTCAGAAAGACAGAATTTTGCTTAATGAGTTAATCAAAATAAGCCAGATTATGACTAGTAGGGCACTTCAGTGTGGAATATGTGCTATTAATCACACCTCAAATAAGCACTGTGAACTTGCTACTAAAAAAAAGTAATCACCATTCACCAGCAAGTTTAGCAGCAGTTTAATCAAAATAAAAAGCAAGTTTGTAGCTTAAAAATACGTTACATCAAACATTAAGGTTATGTGCAGCACCTGAAGCGCCAGCTATTATTTATGCCCATAAAATATGATACAATAAGAGCACACCTTTCGAGAACACAGATATGGTACATCAAAGTGAAATTTTATACCTTCGAAGCAAAGGAGAAAGGAAACAAACCTCTTTTCTCAAAGCCAGGTGAAACTGAGTAAAGAATCACCCCAAATATTACACAATTATCTAAAATCAGAAGCAGAGTATTTGTACTTGATTTAGAAGTCCAGCACCATTCTGAGCAGGACCTCATCCTAAGCCAATTTCAGAGCTCCCCTCTTGATGGATATGCTTATTTAAAGTAATGTCAGCACCCCAGCTGCTGTAGGGGAGTAATGATTTTATTTGGTTTCGGTCAGAAGTGAGATTTGTGTCTATCATTGCCCTGACTAGACAGAAATAAATTAACCTATCACAGCACCCGGGAGTGCAAAACGAGCTTCTGTAAAGCTGCTGATTCCTCATGTAAACACCCTTTCTGTCTGCCCAGCCATGCTGCTGTGCCCCTCTGAGGCCACCCTTTGGCTCCTCGGGTCATCCCAGCCAGTCCTTGCATCCCCTCCAGCCCTGAGAGCACAGCTCTGCACGCCAGAGCTGCAGTCACAGGCACTGCTCTTAACTCATTACAAACATTGCTGCTCTCTGGCTGCTCTGCCTTATTGTGGGTTTGGAGTTAAACTTGGATTGATCAATAATTGCTGTTGCAAAGCAAGTCAGCTTCATACTCCACTGTCTCAAAACATTTCAAGTCTTCCATTTTGTGTGGTCATCAGGATGCTGCAGGAACTGAGTCTGTGAGGTGAGAGAGAAGCTCTAACTCTGGAAGCAGGAATTTCTTTTAAAAACAGAGGCTCTGAAATACCTGCATTTCCAAAATCCCACCTTGTTAAACAGCTTCCTTTGCCTTAATCCCTGCAACTGATCAAAAATTTATCCTCAATTTTCATACAAGCTCTGACTCTGCCAAGGAACTGTCTTGGTTCTTGCTGCATAACTGAGGCCTTGGGTTGTTAATTTAAACATTTAAACATCATCTTCTCCAAAGGATTCCTCAAGTAAGGCTGACTGTAATTCCCACTGATGGAACACACAGACACAGATTTATGCAGACAAATGCTAAAGGTACTGCTCAAACCAAACTCTTCATATAACTGAGAGATCACTTTCAAAAATGCTTCTGGGAGGCCAAAAGAAAAAAAAAAATCTGTCACATGAATTAAGTATAATTTTGCAAAATTATACTTAATTGGCAAATATCCAGATCTTTCTGTTTTCCACAGTATTATCCTACTAAAACACTCCACCTCACCATGAGCAACATGTAGCAAACTACCCCTCAATGGCATCCCCCTATGAGTCAAATCTGACTTTATTCTACTACATAGGCAATTTCTTATTAAAACCTACTCCTGGACGTGAACTCAGCACCTGAATTAAATAAGCATCTTTCTAATACAGAAATCCTTTTAGCAATTCTGTATCTGTGGAAGAGTAGCAACATGAAAATGCCAGTGGATGCAACATCTCACTGAGCCCTTCAGCTCAGACCCCAGACTATGGTGCTTTTTCTTCCATGAGAATCTATTAAGCACCAAACTAAAGTCATTGGCTCATTATATAAATATCATGGCTATGGTGCTTTCAGTTGTTATCCACTGGGATCACATCTTAGGTGAGGGGGAAAAATTCCAAATTCCTTTGACCATTGCCAGAGATATCACAGAGCCTTTTCACACATTGATTTCTGATGTTATTTACTTTACAAGAACAGAAATATCCGTTTGCATGTTCCAGAAACAAGAAAGCTAAAGGAGTCCTCTATATGGGTGTAAGATAGGATATTGAACTAGATTCCCTGAAGCAGAAGTCACTGGCATAGAGGTAATATTTCAGAAGCTGGAATTGATTTCTAAGCCAGTCCTTCAGCATCCAGCATTCATGAGAGCTCATATTGGACAAAAACAAGTCGATACAAGAGGCATGGGAGATTTAAAAGGCTTTGAGGTACAGTAGGATAACAATGGATAATTTACACATGATGCTTAATAAGCAACTGCAGAAAAGCTTTTTATTTTGCCCATGCCCAGGGTAATTTCTCTCTTTTTTTTTTTCCAGTTACACAATGAACTTTATAAGGTGATTTTGGCCAACCTGAGCCAGGCCAGTGGCTCTTACTCTGGGTTTAATGTGCAGGAGGTATCCAAGGCCTTTTTATTACTTGCTGTGGTACTCAAGCCTGCCTCTGGTTCTAGTTCTCCCTCAGTAAATCTTGGTCAGCACCAATCTATTCCATTTTATCTCAGCCTTTCAGGATTTATATCCAAGGAAAAGAGCTGATTTTGGCCTTGCTCCAAACTGTCAAAATAATCAAAAGGCCCTTTCTCTCATAAAAATCTAATAGGACTTTTCTGAATAACTCCAGCTAATATTCAGCACACTTGAAATTAAACATCCAACCTTCCCTAAGAAAACCTTCCCCTTTACCTCTCTAAACAAGCCTATATACTAACAACACCAAGTATTGTCAGGTTAAAATATGAGACAAATTAACCTTCATTAAGAAAATGCACCTGCAACACAGCCTACCAACTGTGAAAAAGCAACTGTTCCCTGGATTTGCATTTGTATTGTCTTCAACCCTCATTAAACAGCCCTGCTGAATCTTGCTGAGCAGTCGCTGGCTGCTCTATGTTCAGCAAGAAGAATCTCTCTGGAATCATGGCAATTTTGCAAAATCAAATTATTTACACAAAAATAAGTTAGCAGGTCTTTAAAAAAAAAAAATCGTCATTCTTTTCTCACACCCAAAGAAAAAAAATTTTATGTAAGAAGTCTGATTAGCTACAAGGAATATTTTGAGTAACCAGAGTAACATTTTTTGTTAATCTTTTGGTTCAGGAGAATCAAAAATACATAAAACACTAGATGAAAGTATGATTGCAACTTGACATAAGGGGCTGTAAAAGTAAACAAGTCACAAACTCCAAGCCCCAGTCCTGACAGAAATGTTTTCAGCCAGCTTTCACAGAGACTGATACAGAAGTTTTTGTTGAATTAAACATTGCCCTGTACAGAATTCATTTCCATCAGTTTCTAGGGACATAAAGGTACAAGTAATAAAAACAAGCGTGAAATAGCCCTGGCTCTGCTCCTTATTTAAGGTGCAGTGGCATAAAAGGATATTAAACCATTTAAACACTTGCAGCTGCTAAGACTGATACAGACAAGAGGGTTCTCACCATACCCTCACTCCAAATTATGTGGCACATCCTTTGTGCCTCATGAGGGACTGTCACCAGGGAAGTCACCCACAGCAATCCTGCTATGGTGATCACAGCCAAAATAACAGAGGTGCTGCACTCAGACACCTCCCAAACCTTCACACCAGATTTTTGCAGAGAGCACAACAGTGTTTTTCGTCTCAGAAAGAATCCTCAGTGCTGAAATAAAGCTTGTAGGTAACAAGAGCTCTGAAGTCACTGTAGAGTCAGATGATTATGTAAGAAATACAACACTGGGATGCTTAATTACATTGGCTTCATTCCTGCAGCTGACTCTGCCAGACAGATTAATCACCTGAAAGGTACAAATCCACTATCAGGACACAGAATCACCCCTCCATGAGTGAAACCCAGACCTTTTTCTACCTTACCTCATCAATGACATTCCTACAGACAGCTACAGTGTGACTTAGGCAAAGTTTCCTCAACACCAGTAGGACTTTTATGCCCCACTTAAACACTTCAGGGTTTCTCCCTCCTCAGCTCTGTTTTCTAAAAACTCACATTAAATATGAATTGGAGCAGGGGCTTGACTGGGATCTCTCACTTAATAACCTAATTCATAATTGCTAGGCAAGTGCTTATCAAGTCCAGTCTTCCAGATCTCACTCTTCCAACACCACAAGCCCAAAATCACACCACAGCAATGTGGGGTTTAAAAAAATCTCTCAGTTCACAGATGCAAAGCAACGTTTTCCTATTCATTGCAATCTTTACAGGAGGAGTGAAAGCACCAAGTTCTCTTTGCTTCCCTGCAGACAGTTTCACAGTGACCTGGGAATTTCACATTCCAGCATCCTCACACATCACTCCCACAGCAGCAGCAGCTCCAGAACCTCAGGCACTGCCCCAGTCAGGGTTGCCAGGCAGTGACTGCACAGAACAGCCTGGGAAATTCTCCACAGGCTTCTAAAGCCTTAGCGTAATTCAAACAGGTGTTCAGTGGGGCATTTTATATTGTTATAACTCCAGCTGGATGCAGAACATTACTTGCTCTGGTAATTCACAACCCAAGTGTAGCAATTATGTAATTTTAAAATAAGTGTGGGGGGGAAAAAGAAAATCAGCTATTCACTCACCAGTTCAGTCTAGCTTCCATCAAGAATGAGTTTTGTTAGTTTTGGGGGTTTTTTTCCTAATATATATATCCACAGACCTACAACCTCTTCAGCCAATTCTTAAAAGAAAACAGTTTATTAGTTCATTTATGTGACTATACCCAAAGTTTCCGTGCTTGAGGTAAAGCTGAAATGCTCAGAAAAGCAACTATGTCCAATTTGGATAAAATAATTCAAACTACAGGGCTACATAATTACACACAGACACACCCTTAAAAAAGCTCCCTATAAAAAGTTAGCAATATGAAAGTATCCAGATGTCCATAAAGACAAATATTAACACTAACCAAAGACCACCAGCAATTATCCAATATCCCCAAAAAGCTCCCCATGGTGAGGGGGCTCTTAACAGAACTAACTGTGCTCAGTTCTGAAATTCTGATGATTTTCTGCAAATTCACACTTGTGCACAAGCTTAAACTCGTTGCTGTTTGGCAAAGTATTTAAACATTAAGCAGACCTAGATATGATTTGTTATCCAAGCTGTCCTAACACATACTTAAGATTCTGGAATCTCATTCTCAACATTGTCCAAATTCTGCTGAATTTCTCCAAGTCTCAATTAAAAATTTAAGTCATCCCTACTTTGTCTTACTGCTATTAAGGGGAAGAGCTATGGTGTACAAATCCTGTCCAAATGCCCAGTAATTCCATTCATTGAATGCTTTTCAAAACCAAAGAGATCCAGCACAATCTCCCTCTATATAGAAGAATCCAAACCACCTCATTAATGAACACTTGAGAAAACAGTTTGAACATTATTAGAAAAGAACCATTGCAATTTTGGTTTTAAATCCTGGCCCTTCCTCTGCAAGTCCCCATTTCCCCCTTCCAAAACACAGCTTTTAGTCAGCAATTTAATTAATGTCAGGTAAAGCTGATAAAGCAAAAGAAAATAACCCTTCCATTAACAAAAAAAAAGAGACCCTTTGGAAAGTGAATGACATCGTGACCCTGGTACCCTTTGTCTCTGGAGAGCTCAGCCAGACTATCCTGATGCATCCAATCTTTATTTCCCCCTGCCAGCAGCACATTTGGCAATGCCATGGTGCCACCTGCCCAGGGGAAGGCTCACGGGCCACCAAAGAAGTGGCCATGGGACAGAACTGGTTCCCATTACAGGGACACGAGGGGAGGAAGTGTCTGGGAAATGGGGGAAATGCCTCCTGCCAAACCTGCTCAGCTCACCTGCAACTTGCTGTAGCAGGAATTTGAAAAGCAGTTAAGAAGTGCATTGATGTTTTCCTTGATTTTTACCTCTTCTGCTTCTCTTGCTCCCATTTTGCCATTTTTAAGGAAACTCTGTCAAGCACACAGCAGTCACAAGAGAGGTGTGTGAATTCTATAACTTTGAGGGGGAAAAAAAACTCCCTGGACAAGATTTAAGGAACCTCAAATTCAGTTTTTCTGGAGAATTCAAATTATCAAAGAGGCACCAAACCATCCAGTTAGTGTTGAGATCATCAGCCTTGGAATATGACCGCTGGACATGAAAATAGTGAAACCGTGTTCTTCTGCATCCAAAAAAGACAGAGGTTTTTTCACCTCTTTCCCTGCTTTATATGCAGGGAAGTGAGTGCCATCCATTGTTTACTTTGAAAAAACAAACACCTTCAGACTTTGGAATGGGTGAAATCCCACAGCATTTTCTCTAGACTGAAGTTATTGCTCTTTAAAAGGAAATTCAATACAAGCACAGATACCTAATTACTTGTGAATCAGTCTCATATAAATATTAGACTATAAATTAGACTGCTTGAAAGTAATTCCTCTGCTTCTTGGGGCCTACCGAAAAATAAATTATAATAAAATACCACTGTGCCACAGCATAAAAGGCCTTCATATTTTACCAGAGCTGAGATAATGAAAGATTCAGATGCTTTAAATTCTCCTCAAGATTCAAGATCTTGGGAAATCCATATATAGACCCACATACAAACTCCTTTATGCTTTGGTAACAGCCCTGCTGCTTTCAGAGCACGATTCAAGCAAGTTCAGTACTCAAAGGCTCCTAGCAGAGCACAGATTCTCTCTCCCCAGCTACTATTATTAGTATAGGTAGGTCCTAACTTTAGAACTTAGTCTTGACGAGTTCTAAACTGGTCAAAATAGGTCCAGGCCTTTGTTGTTTCAGATGTGCCACTGCTGGAGCACCAGTGACAGATGGGACAGGCTGCAGCACGAGAGCAGCACTGGCTGGCCCTGCCAGTCTCCAGAGGGAGATTTAGCTCCAGACAGGCACAGGAGCAGCAGGAGACTTCAAGCACCCTTTGTTCCACACGGCATGAAGCTTCATCTTGTGATGGATCTGAACAGAACTGACACCAGGCATCAGACCCTTCTCCAGAGACTGGGTGTTCTCTCACACAACCTCCACTAAGGAAAAGAACGCAATAATTAATTGAGGTTTTCAGGCTGGCCACCTCTGCAAAATATTAAAGGCTGATCAACAAACCTGCCTTGCTGACAGGTGGATTTGCCCCAGTGAACAGCTGGAGCAAAGGTGCCTGTGGAATTCGGCAAAGATTCCATAACACAGACCCTGCTTCAGGCTCAGGTGAGTTCTGCAGTGCCAACAGCCAAAGCCTGCTCTGTGCCTTTACCCTGCCACTGCCAATGACACCAAAACAAAGAAAGAAACAGGTGGCACTCCTTTTAAAGCACACATACAGACTATGTGTAATTCTTACTTTACAGATACATCTCTGACATGTAGCTAAACCAAGTGATGACCTGGCTCTGCTGCTGCTGAATGCTTTCTATGCAGCCTGGGGCAGTGAGATGAGAGTCTAACTAAAGCTCCTTCAGGAAGAGTTTCTACAGTACTCACAATATCCAGCTGGTAGAAGGATACAGGCCTGGTTACTACTGACCATGTAAATCCAGAATTCATCCTGCATTTCCCTGTAAGAACTGGGTAAGGCCAGACCTTGGATCATCGGCACCCTGAGTTAGATTGTCACGAATCAACGCGCAGAATTATTCCCCCCATCATCCATGGAGAACTGAGCTCACCTCAATTGCATCTCCTTTGTCTACACAAGAAAAAAATCCTGTCCAAACTTCAAATAGAGATTCCTGTGATGTCTTCCAAGCTCTCTCCATAAATGAATGCAAGCTGTGATCATCTTTATTTCATCCTACCTGAAACTGCATAATTTAAGTTCCACTGATACTGAATTTGATCTAAGTGTCCTGCTAGAAGAACGAAAGGTTGAGAAGGCAGTTAAACACACCCCTTTATAGCTGCTCATCAAACCACTGCCAGTTGTTTTGATCACAGTTAATGATGTCTGAGATCAGGAGATTTTTTTATAATGTGCTGTCACCAGGATTAGAAGCATAGCAGCAATTTTATGTTCTTGTTTGGGCTACAGGGGAAAACAACATGCAAAGAAGTTGTTTAAAATGGGAGTTTGCATAATGCCCAACAGCAGAGAGGAGCCCATCACACAACAAATATCCAAGAAAACTATTAACTTTGTCCAGCTCAATGAAAACAACCATTTCTAAATTAATTTAAATGTGTTCTGTACAAACAGCCCGGATGCCTCAATCCAATCATCTTGTTTTGGTATTATGGACATAACAGCTAAAGTCAGGCACAGCAGCATCTGTGCCTGCAATCTGAATAAAACCAGTGTGTTAGAGGAGAGGCATTAATGCATTTTAGTACATAATTTACATATCTTTTAAAAGAAAGTCTGATGCATGTGGGAATTCCTTTCTATTAAAAGCTAAATACTCCTCCCTCCCCCTTTTTTATTATTTTAAGGTCCTTCCACCAGGCTTCTTTCAGAAAACTACTTTTACCTCCCTGGGTTGCTAATCAAGGTTTCCAGGCAATGACCACCTTCACTGTTAGCCAGTGTCAGTCACAGCCTGTCACATCACATTGAGAGGAAAATCCAAAGTGATTGGTGCACCTGCATATAAATGTGGAGCACAAGGTGCAGCTCCTCTGATTATGCTGTGACAACTGAGCACATATTTACTAATAACCCACCCATCTTAAAGCATCATCATCAGTATTGGCCTTACAGCAACCACCCTGGGGCATGTACCAGTACTCAATGTGCTTGGTTCATTATTATATTCAAATGTTATGAATTTTATGAATATTTCCAGCAAAATCACTCATTAATGAAGGCAAGAACAAGCAGGTATTTGCAGAATCAGGACACTAGACTGAACTGATTTTTTTTAATTAAGTGTATGAACAGTGCAATGAAACCTCAATTAAGATCTCTAGAGGTTACAAGCATCCAAGCAATAAAGCCACAGAGGTGTTGTCACTTGCCATGTGCAGTTGGCACATTAGATCCCAGCACACCAGTTAATTTTGATTTACAAGAACACACACACTCACTGTTGGGAAGGGTCCTGAACTGCTCTCACTCAATGAATGTTGGTCTGTGCACTCCACAGACTGAAAATATCCTAATCAAATTCCAAGGGAATCATCACAGTTGCATTTTTGTCTGTCTTCCCCCACCTCCTCCCATGCCCCATTCACCAGAAGTTAACAAAGCTCTGTCTCTGGAGTTGGCCTCTACTGTTCAAACCTGAAATACAACCAGGCACAGTTTGTGATAAATCCTAAACAAACACAACCAATTTTTCCTAAAGTTACACACTTCACAGGCAAGACAATCCTCTGGTTTATGAATTTTTGAGTAAACTGTGGTCAATTATCAAAGAAATCTGGATTGAAGCTGAAATTCCAGTGCTAGGTAAGATTCAAGTGCTTTGGCACAGAATTAAGGCAGAAGCCACCTTTTTGACCCAGCAATTTTCACCAAATTTTAGTTCATACAAAAACCTTAAACCCAAGAAAATGAAAATCTAGAACTGTCTCACTGGGAGCAGTGATCAAGCAAACATCTGAGGACCTGCTTCCACAAAGCCCCATTAACCAGATTAGAGCAGAAAATAACAGACCCTCACCGGGTAAATTGCTGCTGACAGTTGGAGCTTTTCCAATGAAAATGTCTTATAAGCAATAGGGACATCTCCAGTGAGGAGGATATTGGAAATCCTGCTCTGAAACAGCTGCTATTTCTCATGTTATCACCCCCCTGGGAGCTGATGTCCTTGCACAAAACAGATTTTGCAGGAGGAAGCTGCGAGCTGGGGCTGGAGCACTCGGAGCTGCTCCAAGTGCCAACAATCCCATCTCAGATGTGCCCCACTTGGCTTTCCCCTAAAGAAACCCCTGCCAGCAGGGATTGGGCATGACCCTGCCCACGGCCTGGCATCAAATACTCTGTCATGATTTATGAGGAATCTGTAAAGGGACGAGTTCTTCTGTTCCAGCCCTCGCTGTTGCTTTTGTGGAATCTGGGTAACAGCACCAATCAGAGCAGCCTTTGGGGAGCAGACAGGATTTTATCCTTCCTCAGGAAGTAATCCCCATGAATGCTGGCATGTTCTTACCTCCACCATGCCAGCCTTCAGACTGAAGTAGGGAGCTCCTGTGGCTGCCTGCATGTTTTATGTTTTGTCTTTCTGTGATTGAGCTAATTTTCCTCTGCTTTCCTGGGTTAGTGGCCTAGGAAACTGTATATTTAGCTTTTCCTATTGTAGAGGCACAACAAAATGGAAGTCTCAACCCTGTTTCCCTCTCACCCACAGCTTAAACACAATTAACTTTTCATTTGATGCATTCTTCCTGTCTGCACTCATAATGCTCCCCCAGGAAATGAGAGCCAATAAGTCCTACCCAGGAGTAGGAGAGCAGGGTACTGACCAAATACTGTATAATGCTGTATTATAGGCCTATGGGAAAAAAAGTTAATTAAAGACCACTGATATCCTTTGGGAAAATGTTTAATATATTAGCTCTTGCAGCACAGCCATGCAATGCAAACACACCCCTCCTCTGTGGAAAATGTGAATATATCACACATTTGGGGAAAAAAACCCAGCAAAATCCAGTGGTGTTTTTATTGGTCATTGGCCACAAATAAGTCTAATAAGATACACAAAGAACACACTTAAAGAATATTAACTTCAACAAACGTGATCTCTGCTGTGGCCTATACATCACCTTCCTGAATTGGGAAGCACCTTTGTATAATTCAGGTGCTGCTATATTTTTTTTTCAACAGTAATAACAATTAATAAGCATTTCCACATAGTTCCTTGGGCTTGGTGAGCACAAAACAAGAGTCAAAGACAAGCCCAGGCTTCCAAATGCTCCCAGAATAAGAGTAAGTATGAACAATTCTATCCAAAAACTAGAGTTGAGAGTGTCTCTCTCCCTAAGTCTCCCCAAAGGGATGTGCAACATTGATATACTTCAAGGTATTAATTTGGAAAGCCAAAACCAGAATGCTGCAATAGTCACACATTTTATGCAGTAGAAAAGTGCAGGTTTATTGAATAGCTCTCTCATTAGCATACATTTCCAGAGGCACAAACCCAGTCTCGAAGGTCATATTTAGCAAGCTTCATGGCTACGTTTTCTTTTACTGGTGTTATTAACCCCACTGGAGCAGGTGCCACACTTCAGCACCTGCAACAGGTTCACACAATTGTTAGCACTTACATTTGAATGCAAATAGGATGTCTGCTTGAAAACAAGTGCATTTTTTTCTGCAACAGGCTCCAAAGAAAGGCCAGCTGCACAAATCACAATCTCAGCTTCCACTGACTTTGATGAGGCACAGGGACACTGGTACCCAGATTCCCTGGATATCCCACTACCATCAGCAGGAAGTGTTCAGAATTGCTCTGAACTGATGGATCACACAAGAGGGAGTCCCTAAGCTTGCAGACTGTTTCACTGCCAGCATGTTTGATAACCCAAGAAAAATTACGTAACCAAACCACAAAACAGGGATAACAGGATTTCTAGTGGGATCTCAGACTCTGCCTGGTGGAGGGAGTCCCTTGCTCCCTGCACAGTCCCAGAGCACCCAAGGCAGCTGCTGCTCCAGTGAGCAGTGATGTGTCTGACACAGGTGCCAGCCAGAGAGCAAAGACTGCACAACCCAAAGCTGGCAGCACAGCATGGCTGGGATCTACAGCTGCAGGCATCTGCATCCAGCCCTGGGGAGGGCACACAGCTCATGAGTAGTTCACAGGGTTTGCATTTCACCTCACACTTTGAAATTCAGACAGAAACATTGATCTGGAAGCTGAGCTCCAAAGCTATGTGTGCACAGTGAAGAGCAAACAAGATGGAAATGGCTGCATATGCTCAGTTGAACCACAGGCCTTTGTTTTATTTACCATTTTAAGTTCATATGTGACATGCAGCTTGCTCTTATTTAAATAGGACACTGGCACTGAGTCTTGCTGAGTTACATGAACAGTTTCCCCCCAGCCCACTCACACCCACACTGGTTTTCACCAATGGATCTCAGAACACTTCATTCTAGAGGAGGAGGAAGGACGACCTGGCTCCATCAGGTACTGCCAAAGCTGTCACTTGCCTAAATCATGTCAGAACTGTATCCTGGAGGTACCACTGCCAGCTCCAATAAAGACATCAGCCCCCTGAATGGGATACTCAGGGCACTACCAGCAGCAATATCTGGATCAGCTCAAAGGAATGTCCTCCTTGCTACTTCTTTCGGGATATTCTTTGTTTAAAAAAGAAACCTACCCACACACAAATTCATTATAATCACACACATGTTCTTTTTCTGGTTCTTAAAAAAAAGCACATCTGCAACGAGGCCACCCACAAACTCAAATAAGAGTCATTTGTCTAGCAGGGTTTCCTGGTGGAATACACAATGTGAAAGACACAGCCTCTGTGCTAAAAATAAGTGTGTATATTCACCATGCTTCTAGTTTTGACTTTAAGCTTTAACTACAAGGTCCTCCCTGAATGGAATTATTGTGTCTGATTTATCAGGCAACATATTGCTATTTACTTTTGTAATTACAAACACCTTTTTCCAAGACTCAAATAATTGTTTCCACAAAAATAACCTCACGTGAAAGGAGTAATAAGCACAAAATAATGTTTCATAGGACCATTAACAATTTTTTATTAGCAGTTCCATCAGATTTAAGTGGCATCTTTACTCTGTACATGTGCATATGTATAATCTGTGACAGATTTGTCAGCTTTTGATGGATGTTTTCACTCTCACTGCTATTATTACTCTTATATAGTAATAGTGGCAACAGGGACCTAGTTTATTAAACCTTATGTTGCATCTGCCACAATGCCCTGGGGCTGGAGTGCAGTCATCTATTCCAAGCACTATTCCTTGCAATTACAGTTGATTGTTAACTGTGTATGTTCAGGACCACTTACATTTGAGTGCTGAAGTCCTGAGGTTTCCTTCTGATGGGCCATGCTCGAGCTCCCAGACAGTTAATGGGATTATCCAGATCATTAGAACTGAAACACAGAGTGAAAATACATTAGTATAGCTAATAGTGGATTAAAATATCAGTGATAGCAGACAACAGCATGGCTTTGAAATCTTTTGGTCGTGTGTTTTAGAGGCAGCAGGTTAAAAAATGGGAGAGGTACTGAGGACGTGGTGTGCCAGCACCCTCCCAGCATGGCTGTGGCAGAGCCAGGGCAGCAGCCCCTCGGAGCACTCAGGCTGCACACCCTGCACCATCCCTCCCACAGCCAGCATCCTCCTCCATCCTACAGACTGCCAAGTACCACAGAAAAGCCTCCTGAGAGACAGCCTGAGGTTTTCAGTAACACACCACAACCACGCTTGTGGAAATGCACACGCTGATGGGCTCAGACTGGAAAGGAGGGAAAGGATCCTGCCAGTCCTTCACCTCAGGTGACAAAGCTCTCCAGAGCATGCCTGCAAAGAAGGAGTGCAGTGATTCCTTGGCTGCTGCATCACTGTTTGAGCATAAATACCATGAAGCCAACCTCTTCCAGAAGAAAACTACCCGAGGCATCCTTGGGACTCGAGGAGCACAAAATGAGTCTGCCAAATACAGCTCAAGGCACAGCGTGAAAGCTGCACAGTGAGAGGTCCTACAAGAAATAAGGTGAGTCACAAGCACCCACTGCTCCACAGAACAGGTAACTTCAAACATCAGAGCAAATGAACAACCAGGAAAGGAACACAGTCCATCCAAGTGCCTGAATGGAAGGCGGGAGCTGCTTTACAGCAGCAAACACAAGCTGCTCACACATCACCAGATCCAGTAGCTCAGCCTGGAAGGGTGAGGATGAGAGAGAGCTTTGTGTGAGCACTCTTTCTCTGGAGGACTGGGAGCAAGTCCCATTCATCTGCAGTGAAGTTCCTGTGAGCTGAACAGCAAGAACAGCAAAGAGTGAAACTAAATGTCAATATTTGCTTTCATCTCATCACAAAGCCCTTCAGCACCAGCCAGGTAAGCCCAGACCTCAGGTACAGCAAAGAAACAGGATCAGGAGAGATGTGAAAACATCTCTATCACATTGTTTTGTCAAGTTCTGCTTAAGGGTTGATTGATGCACTTTTAACATCAAACAACATTAATTCTTGGAAGCTTTAAGATCAAGCCATCATTCATCAGTTAAATTTCAAATCAACAACGGAGAGCTTAATTAATACAGAAGCTGTCGAGATCTCTTTGTGTAATTACTGTTCTGCAACAATTAGGAAGTTTACATTATTTGCTCAAAGACAGACAATTGCTAAGCCTGGTACTAGTAATAAATCAAGTTCTCTTTTTAAGAAATTGTTAAACTTGAATATAGACACTTGCGTGGATGTACTTATGGACGTTTTTCTGAACCTACTTGCCTTAAACACAAGTTTTTGTACATTGAACACAGTTTGAGTTATTTCATATTCAGAAAAATAAAAAGTGTAGTTTGTAGCAGTATCAGAAGGATGACAGTGGCCTCCTAAAATAGAATAATTAAATAATTGAAGTCATACCAGCAATCAAGCAAAGATGGTCTAAAAAATATCAAGAGACTGAATGCATAAATCATAGTTACAACCCATATAATCTTTGACCTACACACAAGCTACAAGGTTCAAAGGTGGCATTGCATTATGTATTTATTGCCGGCCTAAGCCATTATTCACCAGCGTTCATTTTAAGGGGTAGGTATGATGGGAGCCCTGGACAGGGAAGAATACATCATAAAACCTTCCCTATAAAGGATGGCACAGCTAATTTATCTTGTGTTTCCTCCTCCTCAATTCATGGCATGGCAGCTCCATACAGAATGAAGATTCCCAATGCAAGAACAGGACAAAGTGCAGCCCTTCCCAGGGCAGCTTTTCCCTCCTGCCCAGCCCTGTTTGGCACTGGGAAATGGGAAAAGGCACAGAACTGTTCTGGCGCCATGAGCTGATGGTGCAGGGATCCACACGGGCCTGGAACAGCCAAGTGACCCCTTGGACACCAGCACCAGCTTGTCCAGTGCTTCCATTGGCACCTGCTTGGGCTGTCAGAGCCAACACACCCCAAACCACAGCCAGGATTTGGGCCACCAGCTCTGCACTGCCTTGTGCCCTTCTCCCCTGTGTGTTCTGACAGCTCCCAGGGGCTCCAGCAAGGTGGGAATTTCTCATATATTGGTAGGGAATCCATGAGCAGTGTAGTGATTTTGACAGCCCTGTGACAGTTTCCCCAAAAAAACATGGATCCTAACCACTCCTTTGCCAATATTCAGGTCTTTCCAGTAATTCAAGGAAACTATGTACCAGATAGCTTAATGCAAAATGGACACAAAGAAACTAAAAAATATTGCAGCTTATGTGAGAATGTGCATTCAGCTTGTTCTGTATGCAGCTCCAACAGAGGAAGCAATTTCTGTAAAACCCAGTTTTGCTGCCTGGTTTCTGGCACCGCTATCTCAACAAGCCCTCGGGCTGTTATTTGTAGTATTTACATTTTTTACCAACTTATCACGAGAAAATCCAATTGTTCCTAATGACAGTCACACTGTGTCTCTCCCATTCTCATATCCAGGAAAGTGTTTATTATCCATTTGTAGTAATTAAGGCACTGATGTTCTATGGATCCATAAAGCCAACATCATTAAGCAAACAAAGGCACTTTTTTCACCCCCAACTTATTGCTGCAAAAATATTTAAAAATAAAAGCTCACTTATAACACAGTGTAGTTTGAAGAACAAACCACTATTGGCTAATCTCAAGCATTCCTAGAATTGGAAAAAAAAATAAAATAGGTCTGTAAAATAATTATTTTTCCAGCATTTGCTAAAGAGTAAAGAAGGAATTAAAATATTTAGCTAGCCAAAAACAGTCATTGTCAAACACCACCTGTCTGTCTTTCCATATTTGACCTTTTCTTGTAAAATGGTTAAGCAAACTCCTTAGCAGGTGAGAGCAAGGCAGAAAAGCTGGATGGGAATTATGTGCCTGCATTAAACAAGCTTTATTAAATCCACCACACCAGGGAGACCAACTGAAAGCCAGCATAGCTGTGTCTAAGCCATCTAGCCAGGACCTTAAACCCCTACAAGCAGGACACACATCACTGCCACAGCACATCTCTCAGCCCTTCAGAGGACTATCAGCATTCATCCTCAGAGAGGCCAGGTGAAATCCCAGAGTTTGTGAAGTCCACAAGAACACTCACATTAAACTCTGGATTTATCCTACATCTCCATTCTCTGTAGTAGCACTGCACACCACCCCAGCACTTCATACAAGCATAGATTTCATTTTAGTACTTTTTACTCCAGTGGAGAACCCCAGCCCACCAGCAACCTCCAGAGAAACAGCTCTTCATTTCTGGAAGTGCTATCTTGCTCTACATCACATCTTGTTCCATTTCCTCTCTTGGCAGTGCTACAGTTATCCACTGCTGCACATGTTAAATTAGGACTGGAACAGTTCACAAGTATTTTCTTCCCCCAGCCACGCAGTGAAACAAATTCTGTTCCTCTGCAAACCCCTCCTGTAAGCACACATACACTTCCAAACACAACAGCCATTTTTTTTCCTTGCAGAGCTGGAGAAAGTGGGAGATCACATCTTCCCATGGCATAAAGTTTAAATGAAGTGTTTGAAAAAAGGTGCCTCTTTGGAGCTGTACAGAGTTTCTGTAAAGGTGATCAAATTGTAACAAGTATGGGTTTCGGTGTAAGATGTAAAACTTGGACTGCATTTTCTCAAGTCTGCAAATCTTCTTGGCAGATTTGAGCTTTAGCTCAAACAGATCTGGCCTGATTTATATTTTGTTTGAAATTATGCCCAAAACTATGATTAAGTAAGGTTTCCACCAAGCCCCTCAATCCAGCTCAATGGAGTGGTCTCATTTTTCCTGGAAGATGAGAATTCTCTCTCCAAAAGGAGGCAGATGTGCAGAAAGCTTCTCCACAGTGTGTCAAGACGACCAAAAAAAGAGGTTCCAAAGACAATGACCGATAACACAGCACTCAGCAAAACAGCTTCACGTTTCTCATGATTAATACCCCAGCTGAACAGCAGCTCACGCTTCATCCACCAGATTTGAGCAAAGTACAGTGGGACAAAGAGGGCTGGTACTGGGGAAAGCAGTTCTACAGCAACATTCCTGGCTTATTTTCCCCTTTGAGGGAGCAACACACAGAAAACCAGATGCTTTTTTTGGGAAAAGTCAGTGTAGCAGTGCAGCACTGACTGAGCCAGAGGGGAACTGCTGGGCAGGGCTTTACCCTACTACAGAGGTGGGCCTCAGAAACATCCCCCAAGTCCCCAGTTAGTGCCACAGTTAACCCACAGCTTCCACCTGAGGAGTGCAAACAAACAGTCTGGGACCTGCCAGGCTGAGAGAGGGTGTAGGAACCAAAATCTCCAGGGCAGATTTTACCCTGGCAGCTTTTTAATACCTTTTGTTATCCCCACCTGCTGCCTAATGAATGCAGGGACCACAGGGCACCCTGACACAAATAAAAATGGCATTCTGCCTTCATGTTAGCTTTTAGCATGCAAATTACAGGTAATCCCATTTTAAAACCTTCCATATATCCCGAAACACTTAAAGACCAACCAATAAACGTCAGGGGTGATCAAATACAAAACTTAGCTTTTAGGATCCACTCTAATGATCACAAAAAAAACTTTTTTAGGATAACTGGGCCTGTAGGTTTAGGACTTCCTATTTTTTCATTGCACTGCTTCATAATATGCTGCCAAAAGTCATAGTTCACATTGAATTTTTTAAAAATCAAATTTGTTTAGCACTATAATGTCATAATGCATGTTACACAGCAGAAGCTGAATTGCTAATTACCAATTTATGTGAAATTTTACTTCTATGAAAAAGGTCATTTGCATATATATTAAATACAGTTTGCATTTAAAACTGCAGGGAAAGTTATGTATTAATGTTCTGTAACAAAGTTGAATTTTATAATATCAATACATTGGGAGGGAAAGAACCAAAACTGAGTTTCTGCAATACCTAAAGTAACAGGTTATTCAATCCTTACTGAAAATACAATTACAAAACTATTACTGTATTTCAAATTTACATTTTAAAGCACTGTGGTGCATTAAGAATCCCAAGAGTAGAGTCACTTCTACAAAAAGTTTGTATTCCTCTCACCACAATATAAAGGCTAAATGTGAAGCAGGGGTTAACACACTGGGAACTCAGCTTCCAACTAAGTAATTTTCTGGATAGGAAGGTGACTCAGGACTACAAGCACCTCTAACTGCATCTCAGCTTCAGGACTAAGAGGAGTCACAATTCCAGACAAGAATTTCTGCAGTGCTTCAGATCACAAAATTTAGTCCCTCAAAACTTCATCCTCTCCACGGGTGAGCCAAGCTTTCAGTACCAAACTGAGCTCATGTCAGAATCAATGTTATCAAAGATGTGGAGATACACCCAGGATAGAAATGAGTATTTATTCTTAACTGCTGTGTGCTTCCTAAAGAACAGTCACAGGTTCATGTGGAGAAGAGTCAAAGTAGTTCTAATACCCCACTGGAGGTACAACTTCTCCAGCCTCCAGCAATGCATTCATGGAAAGATCAGTGTTATTTCTACCTGCTCCATTCCCCAGTGGGGACATTCCCCTTTGGAAGGGCCTCAGAAGTTCTTATTCACATTCAGAGTCCTTTGCCTCACAGCCATTATCCTTTTTCCACCCTGGGCTGGGGCACTGACCTGCTGCTCACAGGAAGGGAAACAGGAGCTCCACACATCACATCCCTGCTCCCTTTGCAAACAGGCAGGCGAGTTCTATTTATCTTCTTAAACGAACCTTCACTTCAGTATATTCATCCTGATCAAGTCACATCCTTATAAAAAGGAAAAGGAGCACTCTTCTCCTTAAACCAGAGTTCAAAATCACACCTGCTTTGCCTCAGATGCTCAGTGTGGCACTGCCAGTAACAGCACATAGGAGCATAACCACTCCAATTATTTGCTATAAAGGTGCCACACTATAGTTCCCAGGAGGATTGGAACTGCTGAATGCTACAGTCTCCACAAGGGAGGAAATGCTACTGTGGTGCTTATGTGAAAATTCACTGAAGTTCCTGCCCTCAAGGGAATAGTTTCCTCCTGTGATAATGCTAAACATAAAACACATTGGATTTTAGGACTGGAGAAAACAAAATTGGTGTGAATAAATTATTATTTATATGAAAATGCACAGTCAGGACAACGACTACATATGTAAGGCCATAAAATTTAAGTATCTCACTTTGTTGTTTTAGCATACTGGGGAAAGCCATTGTCCATCTGTGGCCACACATTTATCCTCATTGTCTACCAGGCTCACTGCCTGAGCAGTGCATTCCATTATTTAATGGAAAATGAGGTAAAACTACTTTAGGAGTAAGCTGTGAGTTGTTGGATGAGCAGTGAGAAGACCCACTCAGGTCATGGGGTAGAGTTTGTTTCCCCCTTGCATTTGAACACTACATTTCCCAGTCATCAGTCATACTATCACCAAGGATTTAAAACAAAGGGAACAAGAAACATCAGAAAATGGCTTCAGCTTAGTTTTCAGAGTCATTGCTCCTCTTCCTCCTCACAGTCTCTGCTTCAGATGAAAATTCTTCAGAGGTAGAGGTCATGCCAGAGATGATACAGATGTACAAGACAATGCTTTAATAAACATGCTACTGACACAGGCTGTTGCATCAACATGACACAAAAGCCTACTGTTACTTTTAATAAAGGTTTCTTGTTATTTTCTAGAAATACAGTGTCCATCTAAAAGCCAGAAATGGGGAAAAAAAAACCTAGTATGGCATAACACACAGTCTTCCACTGTACACTATAAACCTTCCTTCAAACTGAGTCACTGCTAGGAAAATACACTTGCCACAGAAGCTTCTGGAAGGATTGAGATCACCCTGACAGTTGCATGGATAGAGGTAAAACACTTCTGACAAGTTTCTTTGCTGGACCTTGATTCAGCAAAGCACCTCAGCAGATGCTCCTGAGCTTTGCTGAAGCAGAGCCCAGAAGTGACACCCCTTTGACAGCTTCCCAGAGCCAGCCCTGTGTGGGGACCCTCGCAGCCTGGTGGAGGAGACATCTGGCTGGGGGTGGCCCTGTGGTGCTGTGGGACGCTGCCCCTGCACAGGCAGCAGCTGCACTTGGCTCCAGCCCTGCCTTTCAAACACTCATTCAGAGCCAGCACAGTGTTACTGCTGAACAGGGGTGATGGAGCTACTGCTTAAAAACCACCAACCAACTGCCTTAGAGTCAGCCAGCTTTCACTTCTCCCTCGATGGCATTTCAGTGACACCAGCCCTGACTTGCTGCCCCACTGCATGCTGACAGAACTCGTTACTTTGACAAGCTTAAAGAGAAACTTCAGCGAGCTGTGTAGTGACTGCGAGTTCCCTATATCCTCCACCGTGTTCTCTACTGCAAGGACGTGCTCAAAGAGTTCATCTGGGGGAACAAGCTCACAAGAATTTGTGGTGTGCCACAGTTCTCAGATGAATCAGCCCCAGGATCTGAATTTTTCATTTAAAAAATCCCCTACTGAGACAAACACTGCCTGTGAATTCTGGGCTGCTCAAGCATGCAGAAAAATTCAAACTCCCCCATCTCTCACTTTAGTCTAGATAGATTCAGTGTTTGTAGGTCACAGAAATTCTCAGTTTGCTTCCTAAAGAGAAAAAAAACAGGGCTGTTGGAAAACCTGCTTTACACTCCTCAAAGCAAGACTTAAACTTCTGTCTATTGATCAAGTATTTAACTATCAAATGACACATCTTACAGTCTAGAGGGATGATATATAAAGAGACAGAAACTGTAAGAGGAAATAACACAGTGACCTATTGCTTAACACTGGCAAGCCAACACCCTTTAATAGTTGCTTAAAGCCCTGGCTCAGTGGGCTCCTGCCACAGCCCTTACTGAGTGGCTGAAGTCCTGGGCACAGGCTGGAGCCTCATTCCCAATCACTGTTCCTTAATACCTGTCCAGATACAGCCCTCTCTTCATGCTATCATTTTAATTCAATACTAAAAACTAATAGTTCACTGAATGCAAGATTTACTATTAGACATAAAAATAAAATGACAATAAAGTCATACACATAAATTAAGCAAGAAGCCCTCTAATCTGGTCTGTACCACGGCTGTATTTTCTCTCCTGTCTCTGTCTCATTCCTCACCTTCTTTGAAGAACAATAAGTTACCATTATTGGTAAATATTTATATTCAGTTCTGCAGTGTCAAGATACTGACAGTTGAGATAAGTCTTCCAAAAAATGTTCCCATCTTCCCAAGACAAGACAAATATTTATCATATATGTCTTTTTGAAGGTTTATGCCTTTTTGGGAATGAGTTTTAGGATTATCTTTATTCTTGTCTCAGCAACTTTTAGCTAAGGAAACTAGAACAAATTAGGACTCTCTGGCCACATACACACCAGCTAAAATCAATAGCTTTAATTTTCACATTTAAACCTGCAATTTTCATCTGACAGCCTCAGCAGGTTTTAATGCACACAACAATTTACTTTTACTGTTTTAATTGTTTTTAGTCAATCACTTTTATTGCTTCTCTGCATCTGACTAAACAAATTAATACAGCTATGGTCATAAATGATTACTTTGCGAAAGGGCTTGATAGATACATTTGCCAGGTTCACCTTCAATTACTGCCAACATTAGTAATATTTATACCAAAATATACATTTATCCAGGTTTTATAATTAAGTTAGCAACAGGAGCAGCAAGAAGACCAAAAAAATCTATTTCCTGAGCACCACAGAATCAAATTTCATCTTTCTACATCTTTCCCCAGGCCAAATGAAAACCACCAAGGCCTGCCCACATAGTTGGTTGAAAAAGCCCTTTCAGGATCACAAAGAATCTTGTCCTGCCATGGACGTGATCTTCTGGCTGAGGAAAACAAAGAACGTGCAATGCATGGTCAGGATGGCACTGGTACATGGCCTGGATCAAATTCCTTGTTCTGTGCCTTGACAGGGGGCAGTGAGACCCCAGCAAAGGCTCTGTGCTCCCTCCTTGTCCCCACCCAACTCTGCTGCTTGGTGAGCCAGGCACAGCAATATTCTCTTGAACACACAACCCAGCAGAGGTGTGCACAGCCCAGCCTGACTGTGGCTTTACTAACTCACTAATCAAAACCAAGATATATTGCCCCAATATCAAGGAACTCTACTTTTGTGGATGCTGTAAGAGTTGTTTTTCACTGACTGTGAGCTACAAGGACCTTCATCCAGGAGGCTCAAAACCCTGGACTCCAGATCTTTATGAATTCCAGTTTTATTATTTTATTTAATGTGAAAAAACCACCATAAAACGAGAAAAAGTCCAAGGGCCCACCATATTCAGCCTAATTCAATGTTTGGCTCTCCAGACATACCTAGACACATTCCCCTAGCAGGTAATTAGTGCTACAGCTAACAAGCCAGTTCTTCTACACCATTTTATCACCACTCAGGGCATCCTGTGGATTTTGGGAGAGCCTGGCCACCCCTCTCAATGTTCCTGAAGCACCTTGCCCTGTGAGTGAGTAAACACCCCATCAAAGCTCCCCTTCCACCTTCACAGAGCTTGTTCTCTTTCCCAAGCAGCCACCAGAGAACCAAACCAGCTGCTGCTTTTGTGCAAAAGCTGAAAACGATCCCACATTGGTCAAAACTGCTGACATCAAACTAGTTTTTCAATTGATATTCCTACATAACATCACTCATATTTGATTTAAGCCTCCACTGAACAGGCGCCCTCAGAAGCCGCCTGGGTCTTAAGCTGTAGGAAACTGATAAACTGCAGAGTGTGGTAGAAGGGCTTTTCACTGTTCTTTTAGAAACCTGCACAATATCTCATTTGAAAGAGCCCTGATCTCTGGCTGAGGCTGCCAGGTGCTTCATGAATACAAACTGAATATATGAATTGTATTGCTCCTTAAGCTACCAAGCCTACACTCCACTGTAACAAGAAAAGTCATGAAAAGCTTGTATGACAAAATAATATATATACAAGCTGCAAAGAACAAACCTGTTTATTTCCTGAGGTTTGTGGAAGGTTATAATTAGGATTTGTTTTAGTATTCCCATATTTCTTGAGTCAGTTCCCTAGTCTGAATACACATCATTTTTACTTTAGGTTGCTTGGTATTAAACAGACACTTGATCCCCCAGCAGTTTTCACAAACCCACGCCTTGCTCCCCCCTCCCTGCAGTGAGGTAACACAGCTGCTCCATAATCCTGTCTTTTCATCGTCAGGCAGGACAGCACTCTCCAAAATGCCAAACTGAGCACAGCCACCTTCCTGGGATGACATATCCAAGAGCATCTCCATTGTTCAGGACTCTTCAATAAAGAGCTAAGGCTAAAAAAAGGCTAAACCAACAAATCTTCTGTCCCAATTACCCAAGCTGCCGCTGCTCAGGACAGAGAGAAGCAGGAAGAACAGATAAACCCAGAGGTGGAACAGCCTCTCCACCCACAGACAAATATTTCCATTTTTATCAAAGCCAGCCCTCTCCCACCACTAATATTACAGCAGGGAGAAATGATTCACAGAGCCACAGTCACAACAAAGCCTGGGCACATCTGTATTCCCACGGAAAAAGGGATCTTAGCCCTGTGCCCTGTGTGGCAGCTCAGCACAGCAGCAGTCCCAGCTCATTTCTCAACTTGCCTTGAAATGGTAACAAGCTCCAAAAAACCCACTTGTGTTTGTGCAGACCAGCCCTGTGGGATGGGGGCCCACAGAACCCTCTGCAGAACAGCTGAAATGGTGTCCAGGAGTGACCCTGAATTGCTTTGTACAAGACACACACATTGTGCTGCACTGACTCGTTAGAGAGTTTCACACAGCCCTGCTCCAGCAGATTTCATATTTCTGTCAACTAATGGCATCATTTCCTAAACACTGGTATAGAATTAGTTAGAGCATATGATTTCAAGGGCCAGATTCCAAATACAGGCAGGGTACCCTTGCTGCCCTCATGGATTGCAGCAGACACCCTGACAGAGCTGATCACATTTTGCTATTTCCCTCTACACACACCAGAGCTTGTTGCTCTCTAATAACTTTTGGGCAAAGTCCTTTACAAATAAGATCTGTTGAAATGCTGTTCAAGCTCACCTGTTGTGCCACAACACCTGAAGACCCTAAAGCAGCTCAGGCCTCATTGCATTAACCACAGCAAAACCCTGTAGGTGCCACTCAATAGAGCCTAAATAAATAGAACAAGCATAGAGTGGGCAAATGGAAAGATAAATTAGTTTGCCCCAGGTCACATAGAAAGTCTGCATCAGAACCAAGAAGGACACTCGATTCCCAGTGTCTTACTGTCAAGACCATCCTTTCTTGCTCTTAAAATTAGGAAAAAGCACAAGGCATCAGCATCCAGCATTATTATCAAGACTAATTCTTTTTTCAGGAGGAGGAGCTGCACTAAGGAACAACCTGGCCCATGTGGTCACATTGGAGACAGGAATCAACACCTAAACTTGCTGAAGTGTATGAGAAGTTCACTGCCTGGCAAGACCTTTCCTTCCATCTCATCTGCCTCAAATGAAAAAGGACTCGATACCATGTACCATGACCACCCCACACACACTCACTGTGCTTTACAGAGATGTTACAGGGTGTATTCCCAGCACATCCATAGATATATTGGGAATGCACTCTCTTCTGCCCTTCACTGAACTCGTACACATCACACAGTTCACTTTACAGCCACCATAAGAGGTGAAAGAATCACGTCCAGGCTATAAATCATATCAGCCCACTGCAATTAAACACACTGAAATTCTAAATCCCCCCAAAAAAAGCAGACTTTGTGATAATACAATTGTCAACTACATCTCCCAAACACTCTGTTGCTGCCCTTCAAACGTGCTTCCCATTTACAAGCTCACAGGAGCAACTTTACTGCCAATTCCTCCATTGATGGCACATTTTATTGACAAAATACAGCTGAGCCACCTAAAGCAATTTCAGCTACAGAATAACCTTTCACACAAGAAGTTAACCAGCTCCTCCATCCATTTGCAGTAGATTTAGATTAGCAACACCACACAGACACACTCAGATCCTTTGAACAGCCAGCTGATGGCTAAGGACAGGGTAATGTTAAACAGTATTTCATGCTTTGAGCTCTGGGAAGCAAAGCCTTCAGCACTCGGAAGTAAAAGGTCTGGATTCCCACTCTGGCACCACAGACTGTTTCTGCTCCCTCTACCTTTCCTCACCCATCTCCAGTTTCTCCTTCCCTTTGTTTTACCTCTGTCCTGCATTATAATTTTCTTGTTACACTCCTACAAGGATTGTCTTATTTTAAACAATGCTGATTTTTAAAAAAACTGTCCAGTCTTCCCACAAGCTTAAAAAGCACCAGATGTACACAAGTCTGTCCAGAGTGCAGCCACTGGCTCTGGGGTGGTGCTTTTAACAACCAGCCAGTCAAAGGGAGGCTGTGCAGCCACAACTGACAAGTTCCCCATCACAAATACTTTCAAAGCATCAGACGCCAACATAAATCTACGCCTCTCTTTCAAATGCAGTTGTATAAAACATTTGCTCTCTATGACTTATGGAAGAAATCACAAGTCTTGAAATGTGCCAAGATTTGGAACTCCCATTAAGGAAGCTTGCGAGGAAGAGAAAGTTTTAAAAGCCACTTTTATTGTCAGGCTTAATTCTGCATTCCTGTCAAGTCTGTCTGCAAGGGGGTTTGCCTGATCAAAGATCTCAGGGCTGACCTCTCCGAGTTTGTCCATAGATCACCCCAAGCGTTCATGCACCACAGCTGCTCTGAACATCTGTCACGCCCTCCTCGGCTCAGCCTGTGCTAAATAATTCCAGGGATGGGCGGGAAAGGGGAGAGCCCATCCAGCAGCCGTTCTCAGACTCACACAAAGCACAGCCACCCGGGCAGCCTGGAGGAAGGAGATGAATGTGCTGACACCTCTGTCCCCGTGCAAGTCCCAGGCAGAGGCTGCAGAAGTGAAGCTGAGCTGTGTTTGGAATTGAGCTGCAGCTTTCCAGAGAAGCCTCAGACATGCACAAGTGCAAATTCCTTCCCGCGGACACAGCCAAGAACCTGCACTGTCAGACCCCGGGGCTCAGCTCCAGCCGGAGCACACACCCAGCACGGCAGTGTCAGCACTGCAGCTCCCAGGCTGCCACTGACCGCAGGCAGCGATACAGCTGAAACGACATTTATCCCTTTGCTACTACACAGGGAAACTATTTGAGCCACGGCAGGCTGGCTGACTTTGCTCAGACTTTTTAACTACCCCCATGAAAAGGAATTCAGCACTCCCACCTAAGACCCTTTGACAGTTCACAGAGCAAATCCAGTTTGTCTTCAGGTGCACACATGCAAGTTGAAGCTGCTTCAGTCCCAGGTGAGCTTTTTCCATAGTTCAGCTGGAAAATGCAAACCTAGTCATTTATTCCTGCAGGGTGGGAACTGACCACAGTCAAAGTAACATTAGTAAGAAATCAAAGCCAGAGCTAACAGCCACATACCACAGAGAAACTCAGAACCAGTACCTTACTTGCCCCAGCCAGGAAAGCACACAGAGCCACAGAAGTCCTCATGCTCACAGGTAGTTTGCACCATCACACCTGGTGCCCGAGGGGGGCTGGTTTCTCCTCACTATGCAGCTATTTCTGGGAGCTCACCTATTCCTCACTCTGCTCTTTTGAGGAGCACAGCTGGAAGAGGGTTCACCTGCCCATCTGCCTGTACTTTTTAGCACACCTCCACAATATCAATTTGTTTTTATGCTCCATGTCAGTCACACAGTTCATACTTTGTGTGGGTGCTTCACCTCACCAAGGAGGGCACCTAATACTCTTTTTTCCTGTGCAACCCAGTGGTAACATAAGAAGTCCTGTTTCAACCCTGAGAAAGTGCTACAAAACTGCTTACCAGCATCTCATAAGACAGAGATACTTCTTTCGGAAGGTGAGGTGTAATTAGCTGCTTTGCTCATTAACAAAAGCTGATCAAAGCCCTGCATAAGCTACTGCAGTTTCCTAAAAGAAAATGGTGGCTAAAGCCCTAACAGCCAATGCTCAACAGCAGTTGAACGAATGCTCTTTTTAGTCCTTTTAAAACAAGGGAGAGCAGTCTCTGGTCAATCCAGAATTACTCAGCTCAAATTCAGCTGGAATAACTTCAGAGCTGGACTCCTTATCCCTTCCCCTTCAGAGGGGAGCATCCCCCCATCCCACTCTTCATTACACAACCTCCACAGCCCCTCCACTGCCCCCAGGGCACAGCAAGGCCTGGGTTAAACACCCCCCTTTGTCAGAAGAAATCTGACTCTGTGCCCTAAAATTATAAGGCATTTTTACAAAAAGCCATATCACCTTCCAAAAACCTCATCTTTGCTTTGCTAGGTCAGTGCCTCCACCATTTAGTAACACACCAGATCTCACCACATCATCTTCCTTCTGCTTAAAACAGACTTCATGCCATTAAAACAAGGAGCTGAGGTTCTACTAAGAGAGCCCTTCCCTGCAGAGAAACAGCAAACCCCACCATCCCCTCCCACCACAAAAGATTCAACCTCTCCCCAGCCTCTTTTTATCCACCACTCTGGATTAGGGATTTTGTATTGCTCCCAGCTGACACAAATCAGGTGTGATCAAAATCCCTGAAACACATCAGGTGTGACTGGTGAAGATTCCTGCTACCTACCCATGGCAAGGGTTGTTTTCAGCCCTCAGTTTTTCACTAAAGAATCATTTTTTGCTTCATAGTTTTATTTGCCTTAAGACTAAAAACTCACAAGCCTACTTTATAAACACCTGAGGTTTATTGCTAGGCACAGCCAGAAATGCATCAATACACAGTCCCTCTTATGAAAGTGCAAAGATTAGGTTAATGTTTTCCATATAGTTCCTAAATTGGAAGTTCCTGTTATTATTTTAAAATGCTGTAAGAATTCAAGACTACATAAAGGTGAAATTCCCACTGTAAACACTTTAAATGATCAGGAAGAAAATATTTATGTTTAGAAGCTGGTTATTTAGAGTAACTTAGCTCCAAAAGGTCCCACCTCTCCATACTCACACACAGATACACAAGACAGCTGTCTGTGTGTCAGGCATTGCCCCTGCCTGAGGAAAGCCTGGTGGGGGTTCTGTGACCCCAGAGAGCTCTGCAATAATGCCCTAATAAAGCCAAGCCCTTGTGCTTGGAGAGCAAACCCCTTTAGGATCACACAGTCAAGACCTGTATTTTCTGTGTGGTGTTTTAGCAGACAGAGGGAGATCTGAAGAGGAGGCCTTTGGTGCAGGGCAGACAGCTCCTCCACAAGTCAAAGAGAATGCAGAAAGGAATAAATAATCAAAAGACCACAAGTAGAAAGAAGCTGGTAAGACTCTGAGATGCAGAGATCTGTTCTGATAGTCCAGCAGCACCAGGAATACAAGGCATTTCTTTTGTTGTTTAAGGTCAATTTTGTTCTAAATTATGCAATTACAGAGAAAGAAGACCCTAATAATCACAGAATTTTTTTTTCCCACATGACTTTAGTTTATCCCTTGTACAAGTGAAGAGTCGAAGTTGTCTCTTTGGTCCAGGAAAACAAAGCAAAAAAGCAAGTTTGGGCATCACCCTCTAGCCCAGCGATGAGAGCAGTCACCTTGCCAGGGAAAACATGCCAACCTCCTGCTCCCCAAATTGTTGGGGAATTCACATGAATCATTTCTGGAATAAACCCTGGAATGCAGCAGTCACTGACCAGGGGCTGATTTATGGAGACTCCCCAGCAACAGAACATCCAAAGGCAAGATCCTGGGTGTGGAAACTGCCTGAGAGAGGCCCCTGTGACAGGGACTGTCACTCCTTGCTGAGATTCCCAGGGAGATAAGTGACGCCAGTGGAAGGCAGGAGTCTCTCTGTCTCCCACACAGTCATTCAGCTGATGGAGAACAAAGCATCTCCTTAACATCTTTACAACTCAGGACAGGGAGAAGGCAAAAAAAACTTTTGCGCCTCCCATGTCTCAGGCTGCTGCTGCTGGAGCATCTCCGCGCCCGTTTTCCCACAGTGAGATGTTTGCCTGTTCTAAAGCTCCATCTCCTGGAGCCACGGAATTAACGCAGGGACGGCTCAGCTCTCACTGAAATCAGGGTGTAAATTTGAAAGTCTGCAAAAGCTGTGAACTTTTAAGAGGCAAGATTTAAAATGATTCAGGCATCCCTGATTTCTGTAATGTGGAAGGTGGCCCGATCTGCGGGTTTGTTCTCGGGGCAGGGATCTGTGACGGCGTTGCTGCGGCAGCTCCTGTGCTGTCTCCTCACATCCCACGTTCCCGAGGCGGCCTCTGCCGGCCGCGCGTCCCCTCCTTGTCCCCGTCCCCGGCCCTTCCTGCCCTTGGCACACGGAATGTTGCACCCAAGGGAGCACCGGGACACGCCCGTCAGCGGGGAACGCCGCTTCCATCAGCCCCGCTCCCGCAGCGTCTCCAGTTTCCCCTCGTGCCCTGCCCCGTGCCCAGAGCAGCTCCACAGCTCGGGTTTCCCGTCATGGCAACGAGCTTGCACAAGAGCTTTCTCACCCATCCAAGGAATCCTCGTCCTCCCACTTGCACGTGGACGTGCTGAGCTGTGTGACCGCCACGCCAGGACAGGCCACGCCGTGCTGGGCTCGCTGTCCCCATGCGGGTTGTCCCAGCACAGCCGCCGTGCTGCTGGCACACACAGTTCCACTTTCTCCTCAACCCTTTTTACACCCCTTGTTTCCCACAGGATTACAGAACTACTTCAAGAAGTCCTTGACGTGAATGAAGAGCTGATTAACAAAAGTTTACAAGTTACAAAACACGGGGCTCCCATTGGTAACGGAGGGATGTAACTGGGATGCCTTCAGCAATCCAGAATTCTTCCATACGTGTCTCACTGAAAAAACACGACCTGAGACAGACAGAGATGTGAATAACCTCTAAGCTCTTCCTAGAAGTGCACTGTATGAATAAAAAATGCCAAAGGAGTGCAGAAGGGTGTTCTGTACAGTTGCCATCAATAGAAGGCATCTATTCTAGGAAAAAAATCTATTTATTTTTAATAAATCACTGTGTTGCCACTTCACTATTGCAACAGAAAACTCATAGAACTAATATTCTTCAAGGCTTTGGCTCTGGGTTGTTGGGGGTTTTTTTTCTCCCTCACATACAATTAACAAAGAAGCTAAAAATAAAAGCTTGATTCTTCTGCACCAGACCCAGGACAGCCATGATGCAGCTTCTCAGTGAACTGCTCAAGCAAAGGACAGCACACACACAAAACACTCACAGGCTGAAGCATAACATTTTTTTTTTAGCCTGTTTCCTGCATCCCCCAGGCCAGGCATCAACTGAAACACAATTCCAATTTTCCCCTCCAGCTAAGGAGTATTTCCTGCTGAAATATTCAAAAACAGGGCTTGGTGCTGCAGAGGTGCCCCAGCCTTGGAAGCCTCCAGAACACAATTTTTGTATTAAAAAAAGTTCACTTTGAGGGAGCCCGCAGTAGATGCAAAAGGATTTACAAAAGAAATTGCACTCAGTCCTGGAGCTGGTCAGCAATACAAAAAGCAGCAATAATCCCTGCCCCAAAGCTTTGTGCTGCCTCAGGCAGCTGCAGGCAAGGACAGTCCCAGGGGTCCATGGGCTTTGCTCTCCTGAGCTCCATTTGGGAGACATGAGGATTCCAGGCAGCCCAACAGCAAACCTCTCCCACGGGCAGCAATGCCCTTGCATGGTCTCTCAGCAGAAATTACTGAACAGAAGTAAACCCCAAAATCCAGCAACTTCTGTGCCATTCACTCAACTCAAAGACGTTTTTTGCAACATTTTAAGTTCAAATCCAGTCTCTACAACCCCAAATCCATGCTGTATTAGAAAGCTGTCCCAGGGAAAACTTTCAAGTATTCCCTGAGGTTTAAAAATCAAGTATGACAGAGAACCTTGGATACTATTAGGAAGTAATTTTTAAACTTTTTTTTTTAAATATCAAGAGTAGAATTAAGAGTTGCCTTTGAAAACTCTGAAAAATAAACTCCATTTCACTTTAAATTCTGGTCCCATGTGAGTTTTTAATAGGAAAGTGTTGCGGTGCCTAAGTCTACTTTACACCCCCGAAGTTACCCTAAAAGTGATCTCTCCCTGCAACACTGCTAGAAAGTTCTCCCTTTGTCTGGATCCTGCTGGTCACTGGCTCTCTCCCCCTCCCATCCCTTTTCCTATTGGCCCCTGTAATGTCACTCAGCCTTGCCTCTGCCCCCGAGCCCTCAGACCATTGGTTTTGGATGCTCTGCCCGCCTTTGGGAGCTTTTGGTTTTGTGTTCTTGCCTCTGTTCCCATTGGGGTGTTGCCATTAAACACCTCGGAATCGCAGGCAGAGAGCCCCTCTCGGCTCTGTGTCTCCGGTTCGTGCCCAGACTGTGGCTGTGAGCGGCTGTTTGTGACCACCTGCGAGGGTGAGATGGGTGCACGCGTGGGTGCTGGGAGCCACGAGGGACCGGCAGGGACAAACACGGCACCGATCCACCGAAGCCCGCATCCAGCAGGAGAGACACCTGTCGGGGTCTCCTCCGCTGCCATGGAGCCCTGGGAGAGGGGCCCTGAGGGGAGGCACGGTGTTTCCCTGCCCCTGGGCAGCCTCGTTCCCCGTTGTTGGTTTGTGTTCCCTGCGCGGGCAGGGACCCTCGGCCCAGACTGTGAGGGTTCCTCGGCAGAGCCCGGCCATGGGCTGGGGAAATGAACATCTCTGAAACATCTACCAACAATCCGTCCATGTGTATTTCTTTTCCATGGGACTCCTGGTTTGATACAGGCGTGTTACAGTAATCCCCGCTGTAACAGACACCCACAAATGGTATCAAGCACCTGTTGCTGGTTTTCCTTCAAGAAGCCAGTATTTCCTTCAAGAAGCCAAGCAGAATGCTCCATTTGGCTGCATACGAACACAGAATCATGGAGTCATAAGAATGGTTTGGGTTGGGAGGATCTGAAAGCTCATCCCACCCCACCCCCTGCCATGGGCAGGGACACCTTCCACTGTCCCAGGCTGCTCCAAGCCATGCCCAGCCTGGCCTTGGGCACTGCCAGGGATCCAGGGGCAGCCACAGCTCCTCTGGGCACCCTGTGCCAGGGCCTGCCCACCCTCAGTCAGGACTTTCTTCCCCAGTCCAATCTAAACCCACTCTCAGTTTGAAGCCACGTGCTCTGGGGTGGAATTAGGGAATTTAAAGCAGATTTTGTTAAATGTAGGGCACATGTTTAGGATAAAGATCTTTGCTGTGAGGTTGAAGCATTATTTAACTTTTTATTAGCCATTAAAATAAGTTGCAGATACAGAAATGGATCCATACCTCAAAGTCCCTCTGCAAGTCTCTGCAGGAGTGGCACCAATGCTGCTCAAACAAACATCTGGAAAGGTCACAGGTGCTTAAAGAACAAGTTTATTGACAGTATCGTCACAAATAAACAATCTAAAGAAAATTTCAGGAATCTCTAAACTTAGAAATTTTAAAATTTTCTCATTGGCAAAATATTAAAAAAAGAAAAAAAGAAGTGTAAGATGTCACTATAATCTTAAACTTCCCTAATTTCAACATTTTGGTTCAGTCCTTTAATTTGATGACACACATCCAACCCTTCAGCACAATGAAAATGAGTCAAAATACAATTTTCCTTCTGCAAGGGGATCTCGATCAGTAAGATTTTTTTTTTTTTTTGCAAGCGTCTCCCTGAAAACTGTCTGCTCACAACTTGATAGGTAACATCAGCAAGAAGTAACTTTATAAATAGTCCAACTGAGCCAAATTAATTCTGGTATTAATCAAAACCTAAATTTCCCCCAAACAATACAAAGCAGACCATGTAGTACAAGAAACTATCAGCATGCATTTTAGAGGTCATTTTTGTACTTCAGGTACATGAACTTAAAACCAAAGAGGGACAATTGTGATAAAAATGTACTCAGATATTTCATAACATTAATATTTATTGCTTTATATGAATACTGTATTGAAAGCCCAAGCATTCAGTTTACACACAGAAACTATACAATTATATACCGTTTCACAATGGCAGTGAGCACTCATTACAATCTACAAAAAATCTACTTTACAGAAATTTAAAAATTCTAAATATCAAAAAGGTACAGTTGAAGAAACAGGTATAAATTTGGCAGCCAGTAATTGTGACTGGGAGGTTGCAGCTTGCATGTCTTTAAATATGGGAACTGGAAAATATTGAGTTTAAAGCAGTAGTTTGTGCTTTGAGCTGGTTTGAAAAAAATGTAACACTGGCTGTCAAAGTAGTATGTTCAAAAATATTTAGTTCACTTCCAAAATGTTATACAAATCGTGGTGATTCCTCTGCACCCCTAAGCCCTGTAGCTCAGGAACATGACCAGGGTCACGTCTCCATCCTTCCCATCCAGTGGTGTGATCAGCCCGATGCCACCTGCAAACCTTGGAGGAACTCTTGAGACTTCTCTACAATATTCACAAGCTCCAAGAAGCACTCAGAAAGGCAAATACCTGCTCATTTCTTCCAAGGTATTTTATTTTCAAACATTTCTTCTACAAAAGTTTAAGCTAATATTTTGATTACAACGTTCTCAACATAAAGCACATTTTGTCATAAATAAATGAACTCCTTTCACTCAGGCACCTCAGAAGTATACAAAAATGTTGTCATTGGAACAGTTCTCTTGGAATGTGTTTACTCGGGTGTTTTCAACAATGTTACTATTTCCAGGGTTTCATATGGGCCAGATTTCATGTGTTTTGTTTTTCCAGAGGCAAAGTGCCTTGAGAGGTGAACTCAGTCTTTTCCCTATAGAAAAAGTATTTGCTGTATTTATCTTTTATAGAAACAGAAAAATATACCCTTTCCCCCTTAGAATACCGAGGGTACACGGAGGTGTGCATGCTGTGCGGACATGTGTGTGTGAAATGTGTGTGTGAAATGGAACACATTTGAAACACACAACAGAAGGTTTCTTGGTGTGTATTCAAATAAAAATCCAGAAACCAGCCTGAAACCCCGAATTTCACATGTCAAATGTTGAAACTGTAACCAAAATATGAAGTAACTGCTAGAGCTGTCAGAAAAAGACAAGACAAAAAGCTTTCTTGCTTACATACAACTAGGTGTGGTGATCTCCAAAAAAGTTGTCAAAATTATAATTACCTTCCAGTTTAAAAACTTTTATTCTAAATAAAAAAAACTATACACAAACCACTGATTTGACCAAACGAAAGTTCAGCGGTAAGCAGGACCTGAAGGAGCTGGTATTCACAGTTCTTATCATGTACAACTCTTTCAAGGTTCAATCCATGGAGAAGTTTATTTTACAACCTGCTTCTTTTTGTAAAACTAAAGGTCCACTTTATTACATAAAATTATTTATACAGTGTAAAACCGGAGCCTTATGGAAAATACTGCCTCTAAGTTTATTTAAATTAGTCTTGCTCCATAGGTTCATCTGCAGCTTCTGTGGCTTCATCACTGTTTTCCATCGGGGTCTCTGAGGAGTTTTCGGGAGTTTCACTAGCATAGGAGCCCAGCTCTTCTGTTTCACTGCAGTCAGCTCCACTAGTGGCAGATGCACTGATGTCACTGTCAGCCGAGTGCAAATCCTTCTCTGCCCGCGACTGATCAGACTCCTCCATCTGATTGTTCTCCTCAGAGCTCTCTTCGGCCACACTTGAGGAGTCACTGTCTTTGTCTTGCTCTTTTCTGTCTGGACCAACGTTTCTGGGAGACATGAAGGACTCTAGGAACAGAGAAAGTACATTATTACCAAGGGATTTTTCAACATACCTTAATCCTGCTACTTTCCACTCCCAGCTATGCTGAGCAGAACTTCCACAACACAGCCAAGGTCAGGAAAAACAGACAAACCCCGATTTTATTAGAAGATAAAGCAGTGGCCACCTTTGTCAGAATATCCAAACTCTCTCAACATACCATAAAATAAAGTCCAGTTATTTTATTTAACAGGTAGCTTCACTTAGTGAAGCTTCACTTGATAAAGATGAAGTCTAAGAAGTAACTTTTTCTTGCTTCCCCACATCCTCCACTTGCCTTCAGAATCAGTCTCCGGGAAATTATGAAAACATGGCTGTTTCAAGTGTACAGCCATCATGATCTACAGGAACATTGTACAAATACTTGAGCCATAAAGAATTGTTACAGTGGGGATACTGTAACACAATGTATCAAACCAGGAGTCCCGTGGGAAAGAAATATATATGGACAGATTCTTGGTAGATGTTTCAGAGAGATGTTTATTTCTCCAGCCGCAAAAAATAATTAAAATGAAACTTTGAAGAATATGTAAAAACTAGATTAGTCTCTTAACTGCAGGTTTTTTGGGTTTTTTTGGTTTTTTTTTTTACTTAGGTACAGAGCCTGCCTTTCAGTGAGATAATTTTTACTGTTCTGATAGGATGTGGAGACATTGTTGCTCAGTCTCCTCAGTGAAAAAACATAAATTTATAGCTGTAATAAAGTAAATTCCATTATTAATAAAGATAGTAAAACGTAAGTATGACCCATCCCCATCTGGAGAAAGGATGAGAACACCTGATGATACCCTAAAGTAGGCATTATTGAATTCTTGGTGCACCCTGATCTAATTTATGGCCCCAAAAGATTTTAAGTACCCTTGTGTAAGTTTCAAATTGAGTGTAGGACCAAGGAAAAAGAAGTAATAGACTTGGTAAATTATGCAAAATTGAAGTACGAACAAGCAGCTCATCTTTAAGCACAACAGGAGACATTAAGCAATCCCAGCAGCACTGGTCTCCAGCAAAGAAAATCCCAACTCCTTGGAAGTAAAAGAAGACAGTGAACTCTGAAATACCTTCCTCCTCTTCCTCTGTACAGTGCTGTCTGGCACAGGTAGCATCTTTTTCTTTATCCTGAGATGTAGAGGATGCTTCTGTCTCTTCCCCCATGCCTGAAGAGACTTCACTAGAGGCAGTTTGGTTTGGTGCATCTCTGGCTTCCCCTTCCTTGTCAAATTTAAGTCTTTTTACCTCATGTCCTTCTGCTTCTGCAGGATCATCCTCAGAGTGCTTATTTTTCACTGGGCTGCTCTGAGCACCTTCTGATTCAGACGCTGGTGATTCACTACAAGCAACAAAAGCAGATGTAGCTTTTATTGAAGACAAACATTCTGTATCTCGTCACACTTTAAAAAAAAGTAGCAACTACTTCGATTTAAACACTTTAAGTCACAACAACAGAATTTGCTTCACTTATTACGTAACAAAACCTTAAAGTCATCACTCCTGACTTAAGACTCCGTTATGCATCCCTTACATGTCTTTTTTAAACTATTTTTAAACATAAATAAAAAACCTGAGAATACTAAAAGCTCAAAATACACTCCTTCTGACAAACCTGTGTTTCTTCTCCTCTGTTTGCTGCAAGGTGGGCTCTTTATGCTCTGTGCTGTCTGGCAAACCGTTGGTTGTCATGGGAGTTGACAATGAAACCTTCGTTCGACTCACGGGTCTGGGGGTCCCAGGGCCATTTACATTCGATCTTTAAAAATAATAATGGAAAGTTAACCCAGCCTCTCAGCAAAGTAACTTGTTCCTATTTTGCAGAAAGCAGCTATACCCTTCCTTTACAAGATCAACAAAACTAAACAAACAGATGAGGGGCTTTGCTGTTTTATACTGAATAAAATACTCCTTGCCTCCAATGTGCAAATTTTATTAAAAAATTTAAATAACAAGAAAAAATTCTCAACGAGGCGACAGAGAGATGACAATACACAGTATGTAGCATACATGTTCCTGCCTCCTCTACCCCCACTCCCCAGTGCATTCCATGGCACACCTCATTTTTAAGGCTACTTATTTGGGATCACAACAGGTAAAAAGGGATCTGAACCAGCTATTCCCAGAACTCCACTGCTTCTATCCAGTCAAAGTTAACCCCTGGAACTGAACTCACCTGTCAGAGTACCCTGGTGAATTTCCTGGGAACATAACACCATTCATCCGATTTAAACTACTGGAATTATTTTTCCTAACAAACAAAACAACAAAATGTTATGAATAAAGGAACTTTAAATCACTTCAAGCTTGTTTGCAGAGAATTTCCCAATCCCAAACTTATAAAGCCCCCACTGTCAGTCCCCAAGGAATTTTTACTTTTTTCCCAATTACTACACTTGCAGACACCATCCCTACTGCTGATTGCACTATGGATAACAAAATGTGAACTCTCCCTGTCTGGCTTTTAGATACAACTACTGACAGCAAGAGAAATGCATTAGACACACACATACATTCTCCCTGTGAGTAACACAAGCTTGAAGTTTCATGGAAAAGAGGGTTATACTCACTCTGAAGATGGATATACACAGCTGACAACCATGACATTCTGTAATATACAAACAACAAATACATCAAGAGTTCAGAAACAGAAGCTTCAGCTCTTGACAACATCCCAAAACTTCAAAAGTTTCAGGATTTTGGTCCTATCTGTTAAGGTAGCTCTGCTCCCACTTACAAGGTCAGGCCATAATTACACCAAAATTCAGGATTTTAATAAGTTTGTTGCTGTTTTAACAAGACCAGCACATTAAGCCTCAGGCCTAAGTGCCTGTAATTTCTAACTGAGGGGATGTCTGGAGAACAAAGTTCTCCAGAAATGCTGAATCCAATTGTGGAACCATATCTTGAAAATCTGTTCCTGGCTTCTGAAGGATCCCACATTCTGATATAAGCTGTAAAATGCCAGTTAAGACACCTGTGTGCTCCTCTGAAGGCACACTCTGCTACACCACAGGATTTAAACACTGAAACAAAAGACACTGGAGGGAAGGGGCCTCCCTTCTTCTTCACCTCTCGATCTACTCTGAAACCAAATGTGGGAGGAAATGCCTGATCTAAAGATTCAGGTTTCATCTGATCATTTCTAACTAGCACTCCATATAACAACTGCCAATACACCCCCCACACACTACAGCTGGAGTACTGCACAGTGATTACAAAACACAGCAGTTGCAGCCCTGAGATTAATTTTTATGTCTGAAGTTATTTTAGAACTGCTTTTTGCTGCTGAAAGGTATGAAACAAACTCAGACACTTAAGAGCAGCCATTAGCTATACTCTGGCTCTGAGCCCCAAGGAAACCAGCAGACCTTTGGGAGCAATTGGGAAGTTATTAAGTGGTGGCTGTGACTGTGGAGCTGTGTTCTCTGTCAGAGAAATACTTACCTTTTCCACACCTCTTAGAAATTTGTCTGTTCCTGTGTAATTCCTCCTAGGATCTGTCAGCAACTCACAGAGTCGCTGGATAGTGAAGGGGATGCTGCAATGAAATAGATTTATAACAATTTAATTTTATTTTAATAAGTATGACTCTCAGGAAGCAACAACATTATTGCTTTCTCCCCGTTACCGAGAAGGAGGAACAAAACCAGTACTGAAGTTTGTTACCATGAGCAATACTGGGTGGCACCTCAAGGCTTTATTTATCTCATACACAAAGCTGTTTCCTGTGCTCACCACCACAAAACCCAAGCAGAATCCTAAATGCATCATCCCACAACTCAAAGAACTCATTTAAACAACAAAAACGAAATCAGATCAACAGTGAAGTTTCTGACTGTACTATTCCAATATTGAGAAATTTTAAGGGATTCAAAACAAATTTGAGTCATACACACTAGAGCTAAAAAAGTCTCAACTTGTAGTTTATTTCAGGTTTTACAAAACACAGTTACAGAAAAAGCAGTAAATGTTGGAATTAGTAGAACCATTATATTTCAGCTGTTACAAATAATCTATTTTGCTACAACTGGACAATGTACTCATCTATCAAAGAGCAAATCAGGAAAAATAATTAATAATTAATAATAATTAGCGATGTATAAGCCCATAGGAACCACATAAACACATTTCTTTTTTTGACAATTCTGCACTCAGTTTCATCCCTGCTGAAATGAGAAACTGACCTTTCAGACAAGCAATACTTTACAGACAATTCCCAGTTACCTGAGGTGTCACACACTTTGAATCCAAGTTCAGCATCACATTTTGACAAACTTCTGACAAAAATATTTCAGTATAATTATAAAGTACCATGCATTTTTACAATTAACTACTGGAAGTTGAAGCCATAAGCATTTTAAAAGTTATCTAAGAAGAATATTTAATACAATATTTATGAACCATTTTTTGGCTGGGAATACAAATCCAGAGCTGCATCAATACAGACTGACACGCATGTGTGTGTATATCCTTATACTGTCAATTTCTGTCCAAATTCCACTTTTATTATTTTCTGAGGAAGTCAGTACATGGTATCTCCAGCCTGTGCCATGAGCTAACACAGCATGGATCTCCAGCTTTGCACATTAGCTAAAAAGCCACGTGAGAAATGGCCAGCTCTGCCACCAGCTCAGTGCAAACAGGTCAGCACAGCTCCAATTCATCATCCCACATGACAACTCACTTTAACTAAAAGCAAGTAGTACTCAGAGAGTGACTAAGTATCAGCAATTTAATTATATTTTTCAGAACTGCCTGTACATTATGTTACTGAGGAAGTCCTAATCCTCAACAAACCAGAAAAACCACAGGAACAAGTGCTCCTTCTAATTCAGTTTATTACATGAACGCTCTTAAACTTGACAGTGGTTCTGGCATTATTAGTTTCCCTTCCCTTGCTCTTCATTGGACAAGCAGCAATCTTTGACACCCAAATTCTTCATAAAATCATCAAGCTTAGAAGAGACCTTTAAGATCAAGTCCATACTCACAAAATTCAGCTTCTGTGCAGTGCCTTCTTTTAACATTCCAACTTTTAAGTCACAAAGAATTTACTTGATCTGTTCATCTTTCCATATAGATAAAATATTATATTGATCTGTTTCTTGTGATGGCCATTTTGGGTTTTGGTTGAAAATCCATAAATAAAAATATTTCATTCTTTTTTTAATAAACTAGACTGTCCATTCAAAGATCCATTTATTCAACAGAAACAAAAACATACAGAATTTTAAATTATTCTCCATCAGCCAGATCTGTAAGACATCCTGGGGAATCAATATGTGGCTAATTTGGATTTAGCTGTACTTAACGGGTCACCTGGAATGCTGTGACATGAAGTGTTTTGAAACATCAACACAGTGCTAATCCCCCAAGTAAGACAGAAAACTCGAGAAATGTGCAGCCTGCAACTGACTCCAGAAGGAAAAGCTGTCTTCCTATTTTAATCTCAGCTATAAGAAGTTAAAAAGAAAAAAGCAAAAGCCAACTCATTTCCCTCCAAATTCTTCACAGCAAAGTGAACTTCGTGCATTGAGCAGCAGATGGCACCCGGTGTCACACAATCACCCCTCTGCATGGAAATCCTTCAACACTTGCAAATGCTTTTAGTTGGCAAAACCCAAAGTTAACTTCACCTCAGGAACTCTTTCTGGTGAAAAACTATTGTTTTAAAATAGTTCAACAACGTGATCTTAAACCAGAAGTAATTTAAACTGGTGTAAATCTATAAAGGAACACCAAAGTAAAGTTTGTGAGCAGTACGAGAACTGACTGTAAATGCTCGGAAATTTAATTAGTTCAGCATATGAGCTGCATGAATAGTCCTGATCTGCCCACTTACGGTAACCACTCAAAATTCTATACCAACACACTCAAAACAGCACTTCCAGCACTACAGTCCAGAGTGAATTACAAACCAAAAATTCATTTGGACACTACTGAAGAGGGATCTGGGAAAATTACTTATACCAGTTACATTAAATTGTAGCCAAAAAAACCCCAAACAAACAAACAAACCCACATAAATGAAATTTGGCTTATGATCTAAGTTATTCATGCTGTGAAAATTTCTCTGTCATTGAGATCCCCAGTAACTTACCTTGGAACTTCCTGTTTCACTAACAAAGGATAAAAGGATAAAAAAATGGCAAGAAGTTCCTACTCCAAAGCAATTGTAAGAGAATTGTAAAGGGAATCTGGCTCTGTAAACCTGTGAAGACACCATGTCAAGTAAGATACAGACAGGCTAAAAGAGCCAGTTTGTGCTTTCTTTAAAAGGCACTTCAGCTAGAAAGACCCCAAAAAAGAGGTCATTTTTAATGTGTTACTTCTTCAACTCAAAACTTGTTAAAAACTTGCTACTTTGAACTCTTTCCCTCTCTCTCAAACAAATGCTAATAAAAACATCCCAATAATAAAGTCACATCAAGTAGCTTCCTTGTCTGCCCTGGTACCCTGAAATGACACCCACAGCTCTAAAGAAGCCTGAATATACAAATCCCACAACCCAAAACCTGCTGCTGTTACTCTTTGGACAGATCTCCACATGATTCAGCTTTTAAAATCACATCCTCCCTGTGGGGGTTACAAGATTTACTGAATGAACCACTCTGCAATCCCAGATCCTGAAACATCCCCAGGCATTATTTCCTTTAAGGTAACTAATGGATGCAGTTTGCTTCCTCAAAGCCTGGGAGTTTCACTGCAAAGTATGAGGAAGTTGAGCACCCTGAAGTGCTACAGCAAAGGATGAAAATAGCACAGGCACAGCCTAAGCTCCAGACTCATCATCCAGAGGTTTGTTCAGTGCACTTGGGAACAACAGCAGATAACAGCAGCCCATTCATTAGCTGTCCCTGGGAGAACATTACCCATTTTGTGGGCAACGAAGCATTAACAAAAAGCTGGGGGAGGAGGGAGAGAGGCAGACTTGAGCATAAAGGATAGGTTTGTTTTTAAATTCCTGCAGTGAAGCAGCTTGGTATAAATATTGGGGAGCTGAGAACAAGCTGAATTTCACATTCTTAGAAGTCTCCTACATGAGAGCAGCTGCTGGGGGAAGAGGAGATCTGACTTAGACTCCTAAACTGCAAATAAATGAGGTAGCATGGAACAATGACAGTATAAATTATAAATACAGCATCAAAATACAATACTAAGGACATGTCAGTAGCACCACTGAATCTGAAATTTCAGGGTATCAGGAATACAAAATTTAGAACATGCCGATTTATAACAAGCTGAGAAAAATGCTGAAAAGTCTTAACAAGCACTGAGCACCACAACCAGGATGACTCAGCTTATGGCAAGCATGTAATCCAGTTTAGAAACAACAAAAATACTATGTAAGCTAGTAAAAAGGACACACCAAATAAGACAAAAACATCAGGAGCTTTATTTGAAAGGAAACAAAAACTTCCAAAAGGAAACCAGCAAAGGGCACAGATACATTTTAATCTAGGACACTGTCAGCAACTGATCAAACATCCATGTCCTTCATCAATAAGTATCACCTCAGCTGAAAATTTGAATTTGGCATTATTTAACAATTCTAACCCAGGTACACACCTCCTGGTCACACCGTTTCTCACTGCATGACTTCTTCAAAAGCCAGTGAACTGCCACAAAACAATCAGGAACTGAACACCAGAAGACCTCTTCCCATTTGGTATTTCAAAATATACTGAAAGCAATCTGACTTTACTCTTAAATGCGCACAGTAATATGATGCTTCTTTGAATGCACTGTTTAAAAACTAACTACAGATTGAAAAAACAATGTGAATGACATGACAGCATGTCACACTTTTCATTCAGTGACAGAATAATGAAGTTCAGAAACTACTGCAATGTATTTCCAAGGTGCATATCTGCTTCTGCTCATCTATTCAAGGAAGCAAGATGAACAGTTCCAGACAGACAATACAAACTATGTTACAAAACTGGAGAAATATGTTTGTTAGCCTGATTTTAGAAAACAAAGGATACATACCCATTAAATCCAGTGACAATTTTCAGGATTCTTTCTTTCATCTCTTCAAAGGGAATATATTCCACATTTGGATTGGGGGGCCCTCTTGGTTCAGGAGCTGAGGTTCTGAAATCATCCATGACTTTCTCCAGTTTGAAAATAAAATAGCCTTTAAACTGAGACCACTGAACCCTGCATAAAACACAAGCATTGAGACATAGGCAAGTTAGTCCTAAACCCAAAGAACAACAGTGTAAGTTTATGTTTGCATAACAACATTCACCCTGGTATGCCAGTCCTAAGATGAACAAGGCAAGTAATGCAGTGCTATTTTCCTTCCTGAATTTAAAGCATGGTAACTATTTCAAAAATTACACTGGAACAATGTAACACAAATCAATTGCCACTAACAGCAGGGGAGGCAGTTTCCTTAAAGAACCAATATCCACTGACAATGCAAACCTAAATGTGAAATATGCACGTGTCCATACAATATAAAGTGAGCCTACATGCTGCCTAAAGTTTTCACTGAGCTCACAAAAGGAGCAAGGGGAAAAAAGAAAAAAAAAAAAAAAAAAAAAGAAGAAAAAAAAAAAAAAAAACCAACCCAACCACCACACCAAAACAAAAAGTGTTTCAAGTCTGAAATCCATACAGCAACTGTACACAGGATTATCTGCTTCCCTAACAAAACCTTACCAAAAGCCTTCTGTAACTCCACACACCTTAAAAGCATTTCACTGAATCTCTTTCTCTCAAAAAGGCCAGGATTTTCTATATCTCAGTTGGCACTTGTTGACGAAAAACTGAGCAAAACAACTTTGACTCCCATAAACATTCTCACAGCAGGAAGCTATTAAGATGTTTCCAAATTATGTTTTGCCTTACAGCTTCAAGTTTCATAATTTATAAAATTCTACATTTTGAAATTTTCAAGCAAACAGGTCCCTCACACTAGCTACAACAGACAAGTGCTGAGCCAGCCCTTCCACACCCACGGCCCCACAGAGCACCCACAGGAGCTGTTCAGGACCTCCGTGGGCTCGTGCATGTCTGAGCAGCACAGGGAGCAATGTGAAAACAACTGATTTAGTTCAGGATCGATTTGATTCTATTCCTGTTAATGCAGGAGCTTGCACAGCTCCAGGACGGAGAAAAGGAAGAAATATGGAATAACAAACAATAAACAAGGAGAGAAGACGATATTAGACATTTATCTGTAACACACACGATCTGGTATGAGCAGGCTCAAACCAAACAAGTGTAAAATGTGAGCCCCTGGACAGCCCTTCAGCTCCTGCTCAAAGCAATATTAAACTATATAGAGAACTATTTAGCCAAAGGCTGTATTTTATCTACAGGCTGCCTTTGGTGGCCCTATTTTCAACCCCACGTAGCAGCTGCCCTTCTGTGGGGCTGACACAACTATTTGTGCTGTGAACCACTTGTGGTGATGTTTGTTTCTCCAGCACCACCAAATCCCAAACCACAGGCCAAGGAAGCTCTATCAGCCCGCCTGCACCAGCAAAGCAGGGCCACGCCATCTTTGCCTTAGTTTCCTCCTTAGTCTCAAAGAAATAATTATGAGATGAAAAGGGGGAAAATACAGCTCAGGTTTATCTACAGAGATCCTAACACAAAGCCCCTGTCTTTTATTAGGAATGGTAAATTTGCAAGAATGGGGGAATTCCAAAGAGGAAAGCAAACCTCTCTTTTCCCTCAACAAGAGACCTTTAAGTACCTCACAACCGGAGGGACCATAGGACTTAGTGAATAATAATAATAAAAATGAATAAATAAACATCAAGGTCCCAAAGGGAATGGCATGGATTAAAGAGCACCACTGAGTCTCACTGGATTAAGTCTCCAATCAGCATTCTACACCCAAAGCAGAATACTATAATTTTCCAATGTACAATATTAGGCATTACTATTACAAATGTTAAATAAAAAAGCTATACAATTCTGCAGTGTTACCACCATGAAACCAAAGTGTTTGTAACAAATCACAGATGTAATACATAAACACATCACGAAACACAGTAAATAATCCCGTGACAGTGTGGGATTACTCCCCACAGAGCATCGCAAGAGCTTTACTTGCCTCATGAAAGGGGATTCCACTATTATTCTAAACATTCTTTGACAACTCCATTTGGATATATTTCCACACTTTAAAACTTCCGCTGTTCTGTGTTTTCATTGTTATTTATTTCTTGCTAAATAGTAACACTTATCTTTTCATAGACTATTAACCCATCAGTGTTTGAAATAAATCAACAACATGAGGTTTAAAATGGCAATCTACTGCCTGAAAGCAGCACCCACCAGCTCCTTTACAATGCTGAAGCTACAGAAAACAAAGATTGTAACATTTTGCCCATATACAGAAGTCCAGAAAACTATCACTTCGATTTTAAATTCAAAATTTTAATTAGTATTTGTCCCATTATAAAAAGGCTAAGAACTTACATCTGCAACACACTGAACTACTGACACAGAAAGCATCTCTCAACCTGCATTCCAAACCATTTACTAAATGACTGCTGACCAGGTAACGCAGGACAGGTTACACACAGAGGCAGCAGAGTTTAAGGATAACCTCATCCTGCAATCACAAGGCTGACCACAGCTAATCCAGACAGAGCAACACCAGCTTAGATCAACCCAACAAGCTGTTGCTAGAAGCTGTGTAACCACAGCAGCAGGGGCTCAGCACAGCCTTGCTGCTCGGACATTCTGTGTTTCTGCAGCAGTTTTTCCCAGCACTGCTGGATTCCCTGCTGCTGGGGCTGCAGTAGCAGCAGCAGGAAAGCTGAACTGCTCAAAGGCCACTGTTACATTCAGTGCAATCTCAGACAGAACTGCAGCTCAAACTATAAACAGAGCTGTCCCATGCTTCTCCTGACATCAGTGTTGTTAAAACAATGAACTCATTTCTGATCAAAAAAAACCAAAACTATTTCTGCAGGGACAGTAAGATTTTCTCAGTTCCCATTTACTTAGTGGAAGTGATCAAAAGTGTCTCAAGAGCGAAGTCACCTTTCCTGTTTTACCAGTCTATGAAAATGACACGTACAAGTTGGCATCAGCTGAACTCTAGAAACTCATGTGTCTCGTCCATAGAGAAAACCAGTTCCTTCGTAACAATGGGTAGAACTGCTAGACAATACAAAATTAAAAGTGGCATATCCTACTAGCTATCAAAGTAATCTGTATCTACACCTCTAGAAATTTTAAGTTATCCCCAGTCACTGAAAGACTCGTTGCTTAGAAAGACAAACAGAAGAGACAAACAAGTGCCAAATATCTGTTTTCAGGAAAAGAAAAATATTCCACATGTATCACAAACTTCCTGAGAAAGCCCTCTATCTTCTCTGCTTTGTTACACAATGTGGGAACCCAAAACCAAGAGGAAAGTTTGGTCAATACCTTCTTGATCTAACAAGAGCCAAACAGAAGCAAAAGAAAATTCTTCTACAGTTTTATACACTGGAAAATAACTGATAAACATCTTAAGTTCGTAAGAATAACAAATTGAAGAAATTCCATGGAGAAAATACTGTTCATACTTTTTTCAGAGCAGCCTTGTTTATAAATACTTGCTCTTCCCACTCAGCATTGCACATAATCAGCCTTTTCTTCCAAACCATGCTCTTCCTGTCCACTACACTAGCTTGGGAATTTGTATCAGCAACTTTGAGAGCTTTTATAGCCACTCAAAGAAAAAAAGTTCCTGAGAACACTCTAAGATCTGTGACCACACCTTCAAAAACAATACTTCAAAAAATTAGCTGATCCTGCAATGTTTTGGTTCAGTGTACTTTCATTCTAGAGCATGACAGCTTTGTAGTTACATACATTTTATGTACATCAAGGCACCTATCACTACAATATCTGGGTCACTCTGTGTAAACATACTTGTACAAAGAGCTCTCCTGGGCTAATGAGCCTGTAGTCCCACATGTGCTCCAAATCATTTAGGAAAAAATGCCAGCTTATCAGAAGAGTCCTCTGCTTCCCTCCCACCAGCTCCTGCACCATCCTTTCCTTCTATCAACCTAAATGATTTGCTCTGGCATACAGAGGAAGAAATTGATTTCATGAAAAAGCACCTAACAAGAGACAAAGGAATGGCTGAAGAGAAACAACCAATCACAGCACTTCAGAACTACAGCTTGTATCCATACAGACACCACCCATTTCAAATTCTCCCAGGACAGACACAACTGCTGGTAGTTTAACTCAACAATTTAATTGTTTTTTAAAAAGCACCTATAAAAGTCAAGCAACAAATGAGAGCATGGAAGCTCACACAGAGTCCAACATTTCAGTCTTTGTACCTTACTTAAACATTTAATACTTGCTAATAATGTGCTTTAAGGTATGAAAAGATGTTTAACACCCTAATATTGTACCCCAGTGCAGTCCCTGACCTTGAAATTTCATTAAACATTAGAAACATAAGAGAGAAACATGGATGGAAGAGATTTCAGTGTTTGAAGACACTCAGTTTGGTTTTCAGAGTCAATAAGGAAAGCAGACAGCATCTGACCAAACAGCCAATCCTACAAGAAGCATCAGCAAGTTTTGAGAAGATTTACATATAATTAGAGAGACAACATGACAAAAGGCTAGGAAAGGGTGAAGGAACACATAAGACATGAAATGAGCAAGTAGAGATTAAATTAAATGACAGACTATGCAAAGAAATCAATAATAATTTTTTTTTTTTTAAATCCCACACAGAGCTACATAAAACCCCAGAATGGAATCAAAATTAGTAGGTGAAGACAAGAAAGTTAAACTCTAAGATGAAAGCCACAAAGGAGGGATGGGGAACTCCACAGTCAGAACAGTGCTACAGTAACACACTGAGTCACTGAGAGTTGATGAAGCAGCAAAAATATCTCCACTGTACAAGGAAGAATAATAAAAAACAACAACAAAAAGAAGAGAGGCTAATTTAGACACAATCTAACATTATCAGAGCAGAACCACGGAAGAATTCAATCCTAAATAGCTCTGTTCCCTAATAAAAGCCATCAATCTATTTCACACCTGTACTTGCACTACATGATTTGCTCTTGGAACTAATCCATTACTACAGATCAACAGAATTTGCCAAGCAACATCAACCAAGTTTAGAAATGCACCAATTCTACTTGATGAACAGCATCTTCAACAGGGAACAGGCCACCTCAGACAGAAAGCAGGGCAAGCAATCTGATGCAATGCTTTGATTTCAAAGAATTAGTAGCACAAAGTTGCTTGCAAGGAATGACTGCGTCTCTACTAATGTGATTTGCATAAGATTCATCCTTCCAAACACGCATATCCAAACCAAATTGCATTTTACATGGAAATAATCTAATCATATCATTCTCAGAGTGTAAAAGACATCCCCCCATTCCCTTATCTCCTGCTTATGCAAAATGCTTGTACTGGTGAAACTATGAAAGCAGCTTTCTCTCTTACCACAATGGTTATTGGGGAAGAGGAGAACCAGCTCAGTATCTGCACTATTTTTGTGTGTCAGAGAATTAACTGATATTTTCTTCTGACCATTGGACAAGTTTCTATACTTGATTCTTTTCCCACTTGGTATATTCACTTCGGGAGATAAGGTGTCAACGAGAAGAGCAAAAAGCCTGAAATATTTAACAAGGTTGTTTGGGCAAGACCTGACAAACATGAAAATCCCTACTATTTTTAAGGGAAAACTATCCATGTTGAACAAACGGAATATGGTTCCCTCTCATGTATTTAGCACTGCACTGCAAGGCTTTGCTCTAACAGTGCTCCCCCTACACCAACACACGACTTGGACATGAGGTGGAGGTTGGAGGCTCCAGGAGTGCAGAAGACAACTACACTGACTTACTCATCTCCCTTTTTGAAAACTGTAATAAAACATCAGACATAACCCTAAGGGAATGCATATGGCTCACGCACTTTAGACAAACTCTGCAAGATTTTAAGGTTCAAACTCCAGTAAGACCCATTGAAGTAAAGCAGGACAAAACCTAAAATTGACTGAAGAACTGGAGGAAAAATTCAGAGTGCCTGAAACAAGGCTTACTCCTGAAAGTACTGCGATTATTTCATAAATCTTTCTGGATTGCCTTACAGATTACAGGTTTAATTAAGAGAAACATTACATAGAAGAGATGTTAAGCTTCCAGAGACCCAGCTATGTACTTAAAGCATGAAGAGTCCCAGGAGTCCTGGTGGGATGTCTGTCTTCAGATTTCACAGTGTCTAAGTTCATTACAAAATTACTTGATTTAAATTTTAAGAGGATGCCATCTGTTTTGGAGAGATGCTGAATACCACACAGAACATAAAATGAAACCAAAGTAGATCTACTATTGATTCTGTTCACTGAACAGGCCATAAAAGAAATATCAGAACTTAGTAAAAGGAAGTATTTCCTTCTCCACACTTCTACTATTGGCTCTCTGACCAGCAGAAATTAAAAAAAAAAAAAAAAAAAAAAAGGCAAGCTAATTTGTATATTTAGGATGCAAACATTTTATGTCCAGCTAAACTGATTTTAAGGCAATGTCCTCAGAACACACAAGGAAAGAACCAGAGGACAATCTCTGAGGGAGTCACTTAACATGGAATGAGAGATGCGAGTCACTTGTATTACCTTTGCCTCCCCAACTTTTGCTGACTGAGATGACACTCCCACAGAGACCTGCTAGTAGGAAACAGGCGTTTTGAAGTGAAGTAACTTGACAACTTTAGTAACTGTTTCTTTTCTTTTGTGCCTTATTCTAGAGCTTGTAGGAGACAAAGATACAGTATAAGACATAGTAATTTCCCCAGGCTGTCAAAGGCAAAATTAAAGTTTCACCCAAAACAAGTTAATTCCTTTCCTATTCTGGTCTATCAATGGGATCTCCAGAACTATTTGGAAAGTGAAAAGGCAGAGAAAATGAAGTGCACTCAGCAATCACATACCCAATTCAAACCCCCTGGCAAGGCAGCTTTCCAGCTGCTCTTCCACAGCCTCGATGCAAGATATATCCAACAGGAATATTAAGGACTAGGTGGAATATGCCCACTCAAATCCAAGGCCCGTGTCTGCCACCAGGGAGCACAGAACTCATGCCAGGCACGGGGAGCCCCAGCGTGGCTCCCTTCCCCCAGGCTGTGGAAAGAGCAGCAGCGGGAGGCAGCGCCAGAGCCTGCCCGGGACTGCCTGTCCTGTCCCACTGCCTGCCCTGTCCTGCTCCCTGGCAGCGCCTCAGCACTCGGAGCAGCATCCAGGGATCCTCTCCAGCAGCCAATGGAGCTGCAGCTGCACAGGGAACCCATGGACTGCAGGCCTGTGGGAGAACGAGACCGAGGCCACGTTCAGCTCTTCCCTTGGATATCTCTGTTCTACTCCTACTCCCTCTACCTTTTCTGCCAGGGTTTTGTATCAATCCTTACCTTATCCAGCACACCCAAATATGAAATCTATTCAGTGGCTATAAACAAGGACACCTGGGCATACACAGTTATACAGAATGGGTGCACAAGATAAAAACCTTAAGAAGTGCCTGTAAAACACAATTCCCAGTGATTTCAGACCAACAAATGAAAAAACCCAAACCTGTTGCCATTTGGCATCTTAGCTTTTGTACAGGAATTACTATTTCATTATTTATGATATAAACAGATTGCTTCTCAACTAGGTGTACTCAGTGGTAGAGAAATAGCTTTCAATTTTTTCAGAAAATACCTGTGAAAACTTCTGGGATAAAAAGCAGCAGCACTGAACTCCCACTAACAGGGAGATGAGCCATGCTGAGGTTCCCACAGGGATCTCATCCCAGTGCAGAGGAGGAGGGTGCTGCCCCACCACACACACTTAACCTTGTCCTTGTCTACACCAAAAGGGGCAAGCGTGCTCTGCTGCTCCCACACATTCCCGTGATCCCACACACAGGGGGGTGAGGCAGATCACTGATCTAACCACAAAATGAATGCTGCAGATAAGACAGAGTAAGATGTGTGATGTGACTAACAGGGAGCTGAGCCATTCCTTTAAGCAGCTGCATTCATTTACCAGGTAAAAGAATATACCTTACCTAATTCCACTTGTGTCAAATATTCTTTGTATTTTAAACTTATTTTTCTATTTCCTGTGCTTTATTTTAACAGTATTTTGATGCAATTCATTTTAGTGTCATAAGTTTGCACACTGCTGCTATTTTCACCATTCACACAGTGCAGATTAACACGGGAAATTCCAAACAATGACAACAGATTTACACAGTAAAATCCCCTGTACCCCAATGGAGACTGGCCTCTCACATGCTTCTGGCAAACAGACAAACCCATCAACCTAACATTAAATCAAACCCCCAGGCAAGTGCTAGATCCTTTATGAGTGTTTCCAAATGAGCATCCAATTTTAAAAGCTGAGGTGTTCCAGGTAGGGTGAATTTCCTGGAACACTGTGCCTTGCTGCAGAGCGTGCTCCTGTTAGAAAAACACTGGAAAAGCACTCGTCCTGGGAGAGCGTCCTGTTCCCTTTCACCTGATAACTCATGTAAAATTAAACACTCTCACATTTTATCTTCAGTAGGATTTTACCTCATGTTACCTTTCACTTTAATTAAAAATATATTGAAGTGTTCAAAAGAGGAAAAACTGGTATTTCCCACAAGCACAGGAGGTGTTTTTCCATTTTCACTCACTGATTGTTGTCAGCCTAAATCCAGTCTTTGCTCTCCTTGGGAGCACAATAAGCTCATTCCAGAACCAGGGAAACTGTCAGACATTAGAACTACACCTACTTCAGTAGTGTGAGTGTTCACCTCTGCTGCTTGAAAATTACTACTGCTCTTGCCAGGAACAACAAAGATTGAGATTTAGTTATGGAAACAGACAGCTGAAGAAGACATTAAAGCACTATCTGTAATCATCAAGGGACTAATTCTGATCTCTGCTGATAAATATTCAGCTGACTCCAACGGAATACAGCTGTCCCACAGAATAGAAAAAAAATTTCAGTCCAAAATTTTCTAGGAAATACATTTGTGAATAGAGTTATCTAAAATCAAACTCAAGCACCTTTCATTTTTTTATTTTAAAGGCAAAAACTGACCACAGAACAAAAAAGTACAAGATTACAACACTCTTCATTCAAAAATTAACTTCCTTATAGCAGAGGAGAAAGCAATACAGGACACCAATGTTGCTTCAGGTATCACCAGTTTGCCCAGAACAACCAAATCCACACAAGAAATCCTGCAGTTCCTCTGGTAAATGTAGCTGTCACTGCTAAAGGAGCCAGTCACCTCAGAGGAGCGGCAGGCCACATTGAGATAATATGATCAGATGTTTACTATATCAAGCAACAGAGCTGGGAAACCACATTAGGAAAATGCACCCTGTGCAGCTACTCCTGCATCTCTATTGCAGTGAGTTCCTGTGCTTGCCACCTTACGCACTGTCCCCAAAACCCACAGGCCTCACTCAGGTCTCACAGCAGTACTACTGGGACCAGGGAAATTGCACCTGTTAACTCATTCAAAACCAGAAACAAAAGCCATCCAGTTGGCTTCTACACAAGGCATTTTCAGCTGACACATGCTTGGGCTGACAAGGTATACCCTACCTCAGTGACCTAATCCACAGGCATTCAGTGTTTGTGCATCATCACACTCCCCTGCCACTTCCAAGCCAAGCATCACCAGGTATTGCCATCACGGAAATCTTGTCATTGTCTTCAAGTATTTTTATCTCTAAAACTGAGACCTGCCAGACATGTATCAGCTTTGTGGAAAAGCAGCATCGGTCTGGTTCATCCACAAACTTGATAATCCACCTTCCCCAAGTCAACCAGACTGCTTTGTATCCTTCCCTCTGTGTGCACTATTGCCTCGTTCCTTCCCCCCATGTGCCATCAGGCACAAACCTTCCCAAAAGCTTCAGACAGGAAGAGGGATCAAGGCTCACCAATTATAAAGTCAAAATGGAAAAACATCCTTACCACTCAGAAGTGTAATACGGAGTGAACAATACCCAAATGCCTGGGGAAGTACTTCAGATTAAATACAAGCACAACCCCCACAGAACAGAGACTTGAGGGCCACTGGAAAATATCAGAGGTCACACTGAAGCATCCACTACAGCAACGTCACTGAGAGGTGAAGGTACAAACTGAGAGAAACTCTGAGGATGATAACAAATCCTATCAAGCAAGGCAGAGAACTGAGCTTGAGGAGAAGGATGACCACAGAATAAAAGCAAAAGTGATCATCAGAAACACGTGCAACTGCATTAACTACCAGAGAATACATGGTGGAATGGTTTTCTGTGCAAAGTGACATGGACTGGCTGCCAAAAACATTATCAGGAAATGTGCTCACAAGAATGAACTGTGTATAGCAACAGGGAAGGAAGCCACACTCACACTGCAAATCTGAATGTGCAAAGCTACATTTGTGATTAAAACAGTCCCATCACCCCAAAAACTCAGTGCTGCAATCAGTTTGTCTTTTGCGTTTCCTTACACGTGTATTCCATAGAGAGACTAATGTTTATTACGCTCAGTTCATCACACACATTTTATAATGGCAGTTAAAGTCTGACCTTTATACTGTAAACCCCACTCCCAATAGATATGAAGTGGCAGCACTTAAAATAAAACACTACAACAGTGTGTGCTTCCCAAAGCAGCAAGTGATTTCATCAATATCACCACTGCCTGCTCTGAAGTACTACAACTACACAATTCACACATAGAGAAATTTTTGTTTATAATAGAGGTAAAAGAGCAAGGAAGCTAAATTAGTGTTGACAAAGGTATATCAGCAGGCTTTTTGACAAAAGATCCCTGTCCTTTCAAGGTATCAGTGGATTATGAAACAGAAAACAGTGTCAGTGGAATGGGAGTTAGTGGGGGGGTAATTCCAGATGCTGAATGGAATAGAGTTAGTGAGGAATAAGAGTGGACAACAATGCAAGGAAGTTTACTCACATCTCTTGCTTTACTGAGAACATGGAAATGGAAGAGGCTTATACTAACAAAGGCACACAGAGACTTCTTTCAGAAAAACATGATCCTGCTCATCACAACAGAAACTTGACAATTGTTTTATTTCATGTTAAAAAAAAAAAATCATAAGGAATTACATTCCCCAAATAAGCATTAAGATTTCCAGAAAGTAAGTTGTCTCCAAATCAGAAAAAATGCTAGCACACACATGTCGAGCAAGAAAACTGTTCGTTGAATAAAAGCAGAGAACATACTTTGGAGAAAAAAACAGATTTAAATTTAAGCATGTGAAATAAGCCAGAGGACATATGGCTAAAAAATCTATACATCTGTAACAAGAGAAAGGATATTATACAAGCGTCCAGAGTACATATTTAAAACACTTCAACCGAGATGCAAACTTATTCTTGTAGGAGTTCATGGCTACTGCATCTTCACTCAGCTCTCCTACAGCTGACAAACTATGTCACTGATGTAATAAACTAATAGAAAAGTTAAACTGATTCAAAAAAGGTTAAAAGTATAGTAGGAAAAAAGTTCACTGCTACGTAAGGTACATGAAATTGCATCAAAAGGTCAAAAGTATTTTTGCCATTATCTTTGGTGGAACTGCAGTTATGTAACTTACATTTACAGTTATGTAATTTACTAAAGGCAAATCATCCCTGATCCACCTGACTGACTGCTGTGGAGGGAAGACCAGAGAACACTGTAGTTCAACCTGAGCAAGGCACACCAGCACAAAGCTGGGCAGCTGCAGCCCCAGGGGAGCATCAGGCTCCACTGCAGTACTTGTGGTGCTTGGGATCCAAAGTCCAACCACACCCAATTACAAACGCTGGTGCTCACAGCCCAGAGCAGGGCAACCCCTGCACTGGCAGGGGGGAAGCTGAGCGCTGTCAGCCTGTGCTGTGACCAAGGCTGCTGCAGGAAGCTAAGGCAGCACGGCTGTCTCTGGAACACAGGCTCTGGTGGTGGAATCCAACTGCTGACTTTCACCACTGAAGGGATAATTGCATCCAAAGAGATGGAAACAGATTCCTTTCTGAGATGCACAAGTGCAGGGTGAGAGGCACTGGGCCCAGGATGCTCCAAGGGAGACATTCTTCCCAGTGCATGTGACTAAGCAGTGAAACAGGAAGCCAAACTGAGGCTACTGAATTGCCATGACTGGAGATTCTCAGAAATGCTGCACAAAGCCCTAATCAATTTTATCCAACTTTGGAATTAGCTCTCCTTGAGCACAGGGTCTGCCTGGATCACCTCCAGCAGTTGCCTCCAACTATTCTAAGATGATAGTACCGATGCGCATATTTGCCCTACAATCACATGAATTAAACTTGACTCAAGAAACTGCAAAAAACCACTTGTGTTGGCCCTCAAGGAAATATGCGAAGAAACAAGTTGTTTTCAGGCTCAGATGAGGTTCAAATTAACATTTCTGAGCTTCCAAAAGAATTTCACTACAGGAAGAAATAAAGCCAGAATGTATTTTAATGGCTGTTTATGCTGCACTAAGGGGAGGAACCGGTGTGACTGCATCACATCCTGGGCAGAGTTCTCTACTTAGGCCTAGAAGGATTTTACAATTAATCACTTCTGCCTATGAGCTGTTATTGCTCCAGATTTTGGTACTTCACTACTTTCTGGATTCCTTCACTGTCAGAAAGCTTCTGCATCATACTTTCGACTACAGTAAGCCATTAAAATTGCATTTTATAGGTTCCCTGCCCCAGGGCAGGAGTGGGGGAAATGCATAGAAAACCAAAACAAAATTTTTGATTGCTTTAGTTTCCTAAGTTTTATTTTTCACTTTAGAAAAATCTAGTTTTCCTTTCCAGTCCAACACATTGGATTTTCTTGATGAAATACCTAAATATATGGTTTAAAAACATTTTTACTATTGAAGCGGCAGAGTGACTCTAAACTCAAGAGAATTTCCTAAGAGGTAAGAGAAAACATTTTAAATACAGGACACAAGATTGCAATTGAGAAGTGATCCTAATATCTATTTTTAAGAATTCTTCAGAAACAACAAAATAATTTCACTGTTCCATGTCACTTCTAGTACTGCAGTGCTCTGATTTCCATCCCATCTCTTAAAGCTCTTTCTACTTCAGAAAAAATAGGTAAGTGGATTTCTTATGAAAAAAAAAGGGCACAAAACCTCATCCTGTTTCTAGACATCTTTCAGATACAGTAAAGTATTAGGACTATAAAATTTCATCTCTCTTCACTTTTCTCAGTTTTGCAAGTCATACCGATCTGTTACAAAGTGGAGACAAGGAGGTTATAACAAACTTCCCTGACTGTGCTCGGTCTCACTAAGGAAATTCTAAGTCAGTATCTCAGTAAAAAGTCAGATTAAATAGGGAGTATGCCACTCCTCTGAAAAGAGAAAAAAAAATTCCTAAGACTCAAGACAACTTTATAAAAGGTAGAACAACAAACTTTATATTTCACCTAAGACTAAGTCTTACCAGGGCAACTGTTAAGAAACAAAAATATTTCAAAGCAGCCAAGCAATCACACTTTTGCTTCTGTCACCTCTAATATAGGAAGTTTAGACTGGCTTTTGTAAATGTAGGCCATAATCTCACCAGCAATTAAGTGAATGGTTAACTTTGCACAAGAGGAAAACTTCAAAAAGATGAAGTGAATGCATGTCATTGTATGATCAGGATTTTACTACACAGCACTGATAACACAACTAAGCTTACACTGATAATAGAACCAAAATTAGCAACGTTTTTGTTCCACACCTTCCTTGTGAGAAAGACCTCTAATTACAATAAAGATACTCTCTAAGAGCCTTATCATAGTTGCAGTGGTGGCTTTACCACCTCTCACCCTTTGTTCGTCCCCTTCACTACCTCTCCAGTTGCTCTGCAGTTGGATGTACCAGCTACCAGGGACGAAACATGTGGATCAATGAACCTCGTCCAAAAGAGTCAGGACTGAGAAGTTCCTGCCCCGGGTCCCTATGGGGCTGCAGAAGCAGCTGAACACCCCAAGTGAAACAGTGACCCACAGGCTGCACCAGACAAGGCTGCTGCCAGAGAAATCCCAGGAAGATCAGAGCCTCACCTAAACCTGCACATACCTGTTCCCAACTCCCTCAGATGAATAAGCACTTTGGAACAAGTGGGGGCAGGGAGGTACCCAGCAACCTCACCTGAGCCTGTGCTTTCCATCTGTTGAGGAAGCTATGTGTGCCATGATCGAGCTTCGAGGAGAAACTAAAGAGTCACTTTAATTTACTTCATTAGTACATTTTCAAATTAAGTTTGCTAAGAGTCACCAAGATCTGCTGCAACTGTGTCTGAAGATGTATGGGGGGTGAGAACATTTACCCCAGGATGCAGACTGCAGTTTATACTCTAAAAATCAGTAGTCATGATGAAGTTAAAAAGCTGACAGAACTCCCATGAAGACCATATAACTCTCCTAGAACTACTAACTGAAAGCAAAAGTATTTCACATTTCACTTGTCCTGATTCGCCTCAGTACTTTTTGTTTGTTACATTAGGAACAGGCTGTGACTGAGTAAGATCCATTGTTTTTCAATAATCAAGTCTGCAAACCATGGATGTAATTACCCCTGACTAAACCATCCTTGCTGTTCGTTTTTTTTAAACTATACTCTGAACTTAGTAAAGATCCTAACAAATGTCACTGCAAACTAGTATTTTATCTCCTTGTTCCAAAGTATCTATTTATTACTGGTTTAGATTCTATTACACAAAGTTACTTTTGTATGAGTGAAAATAAAGACTATCTAGAGAATTTTAAATTTGTATATATTTGGTAGGTTTGTCTATTCCAGCATACTCGTGCAAGGGTCAAGTTGTACTAGCTTAAAAAATACACTAAGTTCTTAAAATGCACATTATCAATCTTCCCGTGAGTGATTCCCAGGAGATTTTAATTTTTACTCATTTTTCCCCTGAGATTTTGATACATAACACATCAGTGAACACACAATCATGTTTGATGAACAAATAAAGACTTTGGTAGATAATTTGAAACAAATTTAATATTATAGAACAGTATTTCCATGCCATCCTATGCTCCAGATCATATTACACACTTCTGATATGCACATCCAACACTTTTTAAAAAACAATGCAACTGAAAGGTTCAAGAAGGCTGAAAAGAGGTACAGACCTCAAAGACACCACAAAGAAAACGCTGGAAACATAGAAAGCAGGATCTGTATATCAGATGAGAAATCCCAGTTCAGGTTTAAGTTTGTAAAACTAAAATAAAAATAATAAAAAATAAACCTCGATTTCCTAAATGAAAATAAAATCAGAGAGGAAATAATTTTCCCAAGAACTTGCCCCGATAGAATCACTTTTTAAAAATTATTTTGGAATATATGTGATAGTGGCAGAAACAGTAAAAACAACCTAAAGAAATATCTCAGAATGGGAAAAATATTTTAAACATATTTTAGTATGGGCTTACCGTGGCGTGTTTTTTCTGTATAAGCACTACACCAAAATTTAAGCATTACAGCTGTGTATGTCTGCTGAGCCTGAGCCTTCTATTCAAAGAGCAAAGTACATTTCAGAACTTGTTTTTCTTTCTAAACCATTAATCCAAGCAGTACTAGCAAGCTAAAAAAAAAAAAAAAAAAAAAAGAAAACCACCAAAACCTACAAAACCTCTTACAAGTTCGAGGGACTCTAGAAACTCAAACAAAGCCCCTGCGGTCACTGGTTGGTCACAAAAAAACTCGTAAAAGCACATCTCCCCTGCTGGAGCCGTAGTCTGGCAGTAGGCCTCAAAAACAAGGAGACAGCCTGGGCGCCAGAAAGTGAGCACAGCTACTGCAACTCAGCCGGGGAAGCCTTTCCCCTTCCTGCCAAATAGTGATCCACAAGGAAGTCACCCGCAGCAGCACCGATCCCTGAAAGGAGCGCGGCTCCCTCGCACCTCCGGGGGAAACCCTCCCGGAGAACCGCGACAGAAAGGGCAGCAGAAGGGCAACTCCCGTGCGAGCTGAAAAACGACGGCAATTCAGAGCAGTCCCCACGCTTCTGGTCTGCAAAAAGCACCTCCGGATTGTCCCCTCTTCACGAGCAGTACCCAGACACAATCACAGGATGGTTACAAAGCCCAGAAAGAAACAATCTGAGCCACTGATATCTTTATGTAAATAACACAGTTAGATACTGCAAACGCAGTTATACAACAGGGTACAGCAGACGTTGCAACAGCAGCTGAACTCGCCACTTACAAAACCTGAATCTCTCTTAAAATCCGGGAAAAGCAACAGGTTTTTACTGTGCTGAGCAGGATCAGTAAGACCTGACAGACACCCCCGAGCAAAGCCTATACAAGAAGTCTGCCCCCGTTAGATAAAACTATCAGCAAACTAAACTAATCCACACAAAATTAAGTGGGAACTAGGGAAAGCTTATTTAGCTCCATGAAGCAACCTACAGGCAAAAAGAGAATCCTAATAGAATCTCACTGACTTAAAATGCAAGATTTGTTTTAAGTCACAACTGAGGACCACCAAAACAGTCACACTTACATCGTCTCTCCAGTCTTAGCAACATGACAAAGAAATTGATCCAGTATTGGACACACTTCCTTCTTTCCTCTCTTCTCAAAATCTGTTGGCATGAGAACGACAGAAAAAGAACGGTAAAAGAAGACGGGACAGAACAAAAATTCACAATAATTAGCGATTTGCTTCAACTATCAGTACAGCTCCCACACAAACACTGTCGTGCTCTCTCAATGCTCCGGCTGTTCCCACGAACTCCACCAGCTTCCCAGCCCTGAGAAACACTTACTATTTCTCCTGAGGAGAAACCGCACGCACCAGAGTAGCAAAAGTTGATTTGCAACTTCTTCTGAGCAGCTACGGCACAGAAAAAGGCTGATTTCCTCAAGCTGAGCCCAGAACAGAGAGGGCTGGGGAGGGAGAAGCGGACAGGTCCGGGCTGGGCCGGGATGCGGGGGAAGGGGCCGGGAGGCGGGGAAGGGGCAGGAATGAGGAGGAAGGGGCGGCCAGGCCGGGGAGTCCAGGACGGCAGCCGGGGAGACTCGAGAGTCACTGATCCCCCCCTCTCGCAGCCCCGAGGATCGTTGGGTAGGGGGATCGGGGGCCCTGCCCTTCACTTCCCCACAACGACCTCCGGGCTCTCCCCCCTCTGCGGGACCCCCCCCAGCGAGCAGCCCCCTCCCCACAGCGCGGGGACCCGTGGCCCTCAGCGAGGGGCGCTCCCCCCACAGGGTCTGAGAGACCTCAGTCTTCCCCTCAGCGCGGCGACACCGCTCCCCCACCCCTCGCCGCCAGCCTCGCCACCACCTTTCAGCGCCTCCTGCAGCCGCTCGACGTCCATGATCCGCCCGGGCGATTCCCCCGCGGCTCCGCGCGGCTCCCCCGCCCCAGTCCCGCGCAGACCGGGCCGCGCTCACAGCGAGACCCCGCGCTCAGCGACGCTCCAACATGGCGCCCGCGCCGTGCCCGTGCGCGGCCCCGCGGCCCCTCGGCCCCGCCCGCCGGAGGCGGGGCCCCAGGGCGGGGCCAATGGGCGGTCCCGCGGCGGGGGCGGGGTTAACGGGAGGCCCCGCGTGACGGGGCGGAGCCGAGCGGCCGTGAGGGAGGGGCGGGAAAGGCGGCGGGAAAGGCTCCGCGGCAGCGTCCTCCCGACTGACCGGCAGGGACGGTCTGAGGGCGGCTCTGGTCTTCTTCTCGGGCTGCGGGTTATCGTCCTCCTCATGCCGGCCCTGCCATGCAGATCTTCGGGGGAGGGAACGCAGAGCCTTCCCCCTTCACACCCCGGCCCCTCAGGCAGCTCTCGTGCCTTCCGCCCCGCTTTCCGGCTGAGGGTAACCGCGCTACCCCCGCCCACCCCAAATCCCTGTTTGTGCAGGGACGTGCCTGTCTTTCTATTCTTAAGAAGATCACAGAATATGCCGAGTTGGAAGGGACCCACCATCCAGTCCAGCTCCTGGCCCTGCACAAACACCCCAACAATCCCACTCTGTGCCTGAGCGTTGTCCAAACGCTCCTGGGGCTCTGGCAGCCTTGGGGCCGGGACCATTCCTTGGGGAGCCTGGGCAGTGCCCCACCACCTTCTGGGGGTCGAATCTTGATATCCCGCCCAAACCTCCCCGACAGCTTCATGCTATTCCCTCGAGTCCTGTCACGGGTCACGAGAGTGAAGAGATCGGTACCTGCCCCTCCGCTTCCCCTCATGAGGTCTCCCCTCAGACTCCTCCAAGAGACTCTCCTCCCATCTCTCCCACCCTGGCACACATTCCCTGTGCTCCTGGGATGATCCCCTCGCTCACCCATCGCCAGCACTTGGCTCTAAGGCAAGGACGTGAAGCCCTGGCAGCCCTGTCACTCCTTCCTGGCCAAGGTCCCAAGGTGAGGCAGATAAGAAGCTCTAGGCCAGCCCCCTCTACTAACTGGGAAAGATTTCAATTCACAGCGAATCACCTTTTCCTTCCATTTTTAAAGATGAAACAATTAAATATAATCCTAGAACACAAAAACCTTGTAGGTAAGTTTCATCATCGGGTTGTTGTGTGATCTCAGGCAAAGGGGTGAGGCAATCACACCTGAGCTTCTTCATTAATGAAACATAAATGATAATTACTCCTTGTAAGGTATTTGACACACCTTGTAATAAAAATGTACACAGAGCGGATGATTTCATTTTGTGTCAGTTCCCAGCCTACTTGTAGACTATTCACTGAGATCCAACAATAAGAAAAATCACCTTGCTGGGGAAGATGGGGTGGTTTAAACATCGAACTAAAGAACAATGAGAAACTGTTTTACAATCCAGGTTGGTTTTTTTTCTTGCACTGAATTTACACAAAGCCTTGTTAAGATTTATGTTTTAGATTTAAAAACATACTTTTTGAGAGTTATAGGCTGTCCAGCCCCTGGGCATGGATCAATAATTAAAATTATTTGGGGTGTAAGACCAACAGCTACTTCTGCTCTCAGTAATGAAGCTTAGATTAGGTATCTAGAGATCCCTGACCCAAATTTACTTAAAGCAGTTTCCCTTCACTGATGTGTGACAGCAATTTGTAAGGTATTCCACCAAGTTTGAACCAAAATTGATTGTTGTGCTTTGAAACAAACTGTAGCAATTCAATATAGCATCGAGTGAGATGCAGCAGAATCCAGTGAGAACAATAAGAAAATGAGAACAATCTTGTATTTGAAGACCCACTTAGGTCTTCAGAAAATATTGTACATCAATACACATCAAAGGATTTACAAAAGGAGCATAGGGATTTTGTTTGGTTTAATTTACAGCTGCAGAAACCTGAGTATGGCACAGTAACATGACACTAAAAATCATGGATCTCTGAACCATCCAGAGAGGGAAAGTTTTTTTTTTTCTTTAAAGTACATCACAGCCACCTCAAGACAAATTATGTTTCTTCTCTGAGAAAATGAATAAAAATCTTTACCACGCTTTTAAAAAATCTGGAAGACTTGGAAGTATTGAAAGATGAGAACAGCTCACACACAGTGCCTTAAAAAAAAAGAGGTTGAAAACAGGAAAATGGTATTTGTGGGAGTTGGTGTTTCTTTTGAAAGATTACCCAGAGGAGATACAAAAAAACAAAGAATAGTTGGATGTGACAAACATTCCAGGCTTTTCCTAGCTCAGCCACTGACCCCAGCCAGTCCCCAGGGATTGTCTCCTATTAATCCAAGACCCCATGGCAAACTGGCTGGTCCAGTTTTCTTTTCAAGCTGTTTCTCACACCCTCCTCCCAGTATATCCCTGCAACAGGAGCTTCCTGACATCACTCCACAAACTACGGGACCAGTCAGACTAAAACCAAACTTGTTTTCTCACCTGGAGCCTCAGGTGTGAGGAACCATGGTGCCCTTTGGAAGCACTGAGCAAAATGGGAAGGAGATCTTGCTTTGAAGGTGTGAACCCTGAGAAGGAACCTGTTGTGCACAGTTCTAACCTTCACAGGAGGGGATTAACATTTTCAGAAGGATTCAGGAAAAGATGCTTCTAGAAGAACAGGTCTTTAAAATAACGAGCCATGTCATTTCTTCAGTATTAATTACCAAAACTTAAACACTTTTGGGCTATACTGTAGTTTTCACAAAGTAACAGCAGCAACTAAGGTACATTTATAGAAATGTAAAAGTCAAATCAAAATATTTTACCTCAGAAGAAAACATTAACAAAGTGCTTTGTTCATCTTCAATGCTGATTCTCAATTTGGTGTTTTGTCTCCATTTTCATTTCAAAGGGAGCGTTGACAGTTTGGTTTTTATTCCGATCCAGAATGAAAGCAAAGTTTCCAAATACTGCTCTTTCTTTTGAAGCTCAGATAGCAATTCCTTATCTCATGCCAGTGGGAGGTGCAGGCTTATCCCAGCACAAACAAGCACTTGCCTCAAGAGCAGTGGGGGAATGTTTCCAGACTCTGGAGGGATGATCCTGGTGACTGTCCCATCCCACCTCACCTCTGGAGGGGTGCTCACTCTCTATTTACTACCAGCACATTTTATTGTACCTGATGGAGAGGAGAAAAAGATTCTCTGACAGTTGATAAAGTGTCAAGATTTATTTCTTTCAGTTAGTTGTACTTTATTCCCAGCTTGGAAAATCTCTCTTCTCCCCACAGCAATACTGACTGGAGCAAGTGAAAAACCTTCAGTCACTGAGCAGTGTGACTGTGAGTGTGTAACACACCCCACACACCCCCAGCCCTCCCAGAACCCACACACAGGCTGGTGTTTTACAGCCGGCCCCACCTCTGCCCATCCATGTCAATGCCAGTTTTATTCTTATTTTGACTTCAGAGAGCTGAGGCTGAGCCCAACCCACCACCCAGTTGGGAACAGTGTCAGCACCAGGGTTTGGCTGAACAGACAGCCCAGAAGTTTCTGTCACACAGACATGTCACAAGCAAGGACAGCACAGCAGTGACCACACAAGAACGTCAAAAAAATGCATACAAGAAGGAGGAAGGGGAAATGATGCTAAATGACTCCAAAGAGTGAAACATAAAGGAGAAACAGTAAAGAGTAAAAGGTAAAACTTCAGTTTCCTTGTTTCCTTTGAGAGCAGGTTCTGATCTATGCTCACCGTAACACAACTGGAGCTGCAGCATGACACACGAGCACTCTGGGGAAAGTTAAATGTATTTGTCTCTTTATATCCAATATCAGACTCTCTCACTACAGTAAAATTGTAAAAGAGGAACATTTATCTGTGTTCCCTGCTGTCATACCCTGTATACACACGCTATAACATCACACCTACAAAACTCTATCCCAACCAGACCAGCACAAAATCTTGCATTTAAAAGAAAACTAGCAAAGTACAGAGCTTGCTTAAAATTTCATTTATTTGTACTGTAAGCTAAGGGAAATGCACTGCTCAGCCTCCTTGGGAGCTGTAACAATCAGTGCACTTGTCAAAGAAAAATCCACAAGCAATTCAGTGACGAGAAAAGGGACATTTTCACACACACGCTCCTGCTGTGCACACACGCACACTGAGCAGTTTCCAGTTTCCACTTTAAGCAAAATGCTGGTGAGCTCTATCAATTATACCATTGGAAATAACTAAAATACAGGAGAGGAAGGGGAAATGAGGACATAAAGTCTTTGTAAGTATTTACACATCCCATTATTAAGATAAATGAAGGCTAATTAACATGGAATTAGCCACAAGAATGAAATACAAAATGAATTAAAACTGGTTTCTAAGTAAGATGAATATTACAATCAACTACTGTTAAAACTAAAATATACCATGGTTTTGGGAGCTGTAGTAAAATATAAATTAATAATTCTAACAACAACAAAAAACAAAGTTACATAATTGTTTTAAAACACTTTGGAGAGCTCAAATTATTGCTTTTTTCCTCAGAAAAAGCCCAGCAGGGGGGAACCTCCCCCATTCTTCCTGCCAGCTGATATTACATTAACAAGAGTCTTCATGTTAAAGCAAATACTTCATATATTTAATAGCTGTTAAGAACATAACTCAGTTCTTCCTAAATAAAATGTAGCACCTCCTGTGAACATAAAAAGCACTGCTTTAATCTCTAATCAGTTCATATGCAATAATGCCTTTGTTTTGTAATGAATTCCACTCCTTCATTTGAATGTGCCCATAGTTGCAGCGTTCTGCTGAATCACAGCTTACACAACCACGGCCTCCAAAACTCCAGAGCCTCAGCACTGGGGCTGCAATTGTCTGGGCAGCAAGACTTTGCTCTGCAGCTTTCTGTGGCTTGGAGACACCATGGAAATCAGGAATTCAGCCTGCCCAGCACACAGCTCATCCAGCCTCGTTAGACCTGTGTCAGCTTTACCCTGATACTTGAAAATGAAGACCAAAAAGTAAGCTAATACTTTATACAAGCTCTCAGAATTGCTGGCCTAAAGGTTTACCTGTCATACATTATTTTAAAGTTTTTAAATCAGCAGCTTCCCATTCTTTTCTCTGCCTTCTGGTTCTGAAATCTTCAATGCTTGTTTGGGTTACATTTCAAACTTCTCTCAGTAGTTAGAAGTGTACTCTCTTTAAATTGGCAACTGCAACTTCAGCTGAAATAGAAAATCCTAAGGCAAGATGGAAAGGCATCTCAGCTCAAGTTTAAGCCTCAGTCCAAGGCTTTCAACCACAACAGTCGAGCTGCCTCTGTCCTTCACATGTCAATTTACTGAGGTGGCAAACACTGAGAGATAAGGGCTGGAGTCAAAACACATTGTTTAATCAAACTGTGATTACAGTTTCCAGCAGAGGTGCAAACAAGGTTTCTGTTCCTGTCACGCCTGTGAGGTCCGGCAGTTTCGCTGTCCCCTACTCCAAGCCCCTGTCCCAACACTCCCCCGCTCAGCTGCCTGAAGTCCTGCTCTCTGCCAGGCTGTGTCACAGACACTCCCACACTCCAGGGTCTGGGAAAAGCTTGTTGGAACTCCATCCCGTGCACATCTTATCTGGCAGCCTGGGATGGCACCAAGGTCGTGTTTTCCCTCCTCTCTGGAATTGCCATACAAGGAGAGAGAAATGTGTGAGACAAAAGGAAGACTCCTGGAGTCTGTTTTCTTATGAAACTCTGTATTAGCCCTGACTAGATAGGGGAGAATGCCCAAAATTGCAATTCCTCAGAAATCCTGTTTTAACTTTGGGAACATATCTTTTCCCTCATCTACAGCCCCCAACCATTTCTCTCTGACAAACGCATGATATGTGTACAGGATATCCCATCTGTGCCAGTTTTCCTTTCATTACGGGAAGGCTTCATTATCTCACCCTGCTCACCCCGCTCCTACTTTGCCTGTTAGATACAAAAGTGAGCAGTTCCGAGTCGTGGCTGATGTTTTCTGCTGAACAGACTTGAAAAGTAACATCATTTTCTCTGCTGCTTCCTTGAAGCACTCCTACACACACCCTTGGGGCTTACTCCTAGAAAATGCCCTCTGGGAGTCTGCCCTTGGATCACTGCTCTGAAGGAGTGAGTCTGCTCTTGGATCGCTGCTCTGTAAGAGTGTCCTCACTTCCAGTTCCCCAGGGACCGGGCCCAAGCACCTTTCAGCTACTGCAATTTAAAGAAGCTCTTTGTGCATATCACAAGATGATCACACTTCGGAAATTTAGGCTAAATATAGTATTTTAAATAAACATCAAAGGCATCTTGTATACTCCTTCACTTTGAGACTATTCATTATGATCCCAGCATAAAGCTCTCAACTCCCCATCTCTGGAAGTATTCAAGGCCAGGCTGGACAGGGCTGGAGTAACCTGGTCCAGTGGAAGATGTCCCTGCCCATGGCAGGGGGTGGAACAAGATATCCATGATTGTTCCTTCCAATCCAAACCACTCTAAAATTCTGTGGTTCTATGATCCCAGAAATGGAAGTGCCAGGCAGAAATACATTTCCATGCAGGAGAGGGGAGTCAGGGGCAGCACTGGCCATCTCCCGAGGCAGAGATGGAAAACTGTCTGGTGGTGAAACACTGCTACTACTGTGCAGGGAATAGCAATTAAAGAGGAAAATAGATCAATATTACCTGGGGTTGTACTCTTCATTGACAATAGTCTTGGACTGTGCCTAATGCAATTCACATTTCCAAGCCAGATAATATATTCTTAAACTGTAAGGGACTGGGGAGGCAGGCTACAACTGTACTCCACAAAGAAAGGATTCTCCTGCTGTTCTCAGCAACAATCTCAGTAGGCTTCTAGGATTTCCTGCTTTTTGTAATTTCAAGGGTCATTAGGAAATTGGATAAAAAAATATTTTAATTCTGAGTTTCAGTCAAAGAGTTCATATTCTTCATTTATACCCTTCATGAAATGGAGTACAAGACTTAAAACTTCTGTGTAAGAAGAGAGCTGCAGTTAGTATCTGTGGTTGGCCCCCAAATAGACAATGACACGATTTTCATAGACCTTCTTCATAGTTTTCTCAATTTGCTTCAAAAATACTTGTGGAATTCTCCCACATAAAGTGTGCACTGTATCCAGAAACTTCGACTGCAGAGGGTAGTACAAGGACTGGAAGAGATTGTCTTCAAATGGAAACTAAAGAAAAGAAGAAATAAGAATTTTTAGTTTTCACTAGTTGTGAAATGGCATTTTATAAGTTTCTGTAAGAAAAACCTTCCATAGGTGGGAAACGTCTTGTCCCTCACCTGCCCAAGTGTCACCAACCCCATCACTTCACACCCTGCCTGAGAGTGTGCTTTTACAGGAATTTTATTAACGTAAGGATCCTGTAAGGAAACAGGAGTTTTGGCAAGCAGAGCTGTATGTAGACAACACCTTAAGTGCACACAGGCACTGGTGTCTGTGGGACAAGCTTCTGCCCTCCATGTGCCCAGAGGCTCCAGGTGCTCAGGGAGGACAAGCTTTCCCTGGCAATTTATGGACCAGAGCTGCAGCCCCAGCATGAGAAGCTCCACTCCTGCACCTTTTTTCTTCCTTCAGTATTACAGAAAATTGGCCTTTTTGATTACTATGTACGAAGGAGCAATGTTTGAACCACCCCTAATGCATACAAGGCCAAAGTAACCATGTTCATTTGGGTCTGATGGGTTTTACTCAAACACAACTACCCAGCCTGCTCGCTGGCAGAGCAATCCCAATGGAGCAGGAATCCACCCTGAGATAGAAGGAGCAGCTCTGTGGAGGCAGCACTTACATCCCGGATCACTTCGTAGAGGGCCCTGAAGGTGGGCTGCTTGTCGTCGTGGTAGACCCCTCTGTTGCCATGCAGGATGGAGACCCCCTCCTCCTCCGCCCCCCGGCAGTTGCTGCCGTACATGCAGTGGTCAGGCCGGTAGTTCCACTGGCAGGGAAACACGTACAGACACTCTGCCCACGTTGGCCAGGGCACACGCAAGGAGAAAAGACAATCAGACAAGAGTTACAGTGAATTAAACCAACCTGGGACTGATGATCAGGAAATATTCAGTTACTTCTTCTGCAAGTATCCCCAGCAGAGACACTTCCTTCCCTCATGGGTAACTACACACCCCAGCTGTTGGTCCTGAACAGGCAGGACAATACAAAATCTGGGACCAAACACAACCCAAGGAAGCCCTCCAGAAAGCTGAAGTGGAAGAATCGAACCAGAGCACACACCAGGCAGCACTGTCCAGCGCCCTCTGCCATAGGAAGGAGTTTTTGGAGTGACAGGAAGGTCTTGGGAAGCACACACAGCAATGAGGGTTATGAAAAATTCTGACTCTTCCTGGAGCCAGCAAGGGAAAACTTGCAAAGTACATCCAGTGTTTGCTGCTGAAGCTGTCACAGAGGCCATGGCAATTTGTTACACAGCAGAGCATAAGGGGTGGTGTATTTTATCCATAGCCCTCCAAAGAGTCATCATCCATTAATTTCACAGGTCTAGGTTATTTAGAGATGAACCTAATTTCTCAAAAGGGCTCATAACTCCCTTTCTCCTGGTGATTTTTTTTAAACTCTGTGCACACAGTGCTTGCAATCTGCTTGTCATAAATCACTCCAGTCCCTGCAACCTTTCTGCCTCGGCCTTGGGGAACAATGAATCATGGCTGGTGCCAGCAGGGCATGGCAGAAGCACTGAAGATTGAATTCTTCCCTTGGCCTTTCCCAGCTTCCCGGGAAGCCTGCAGCTGGTCCCATGTGGTTCTTGAAAAGCAGCAGAAAAACTTTCTGAACGTTTTCTTCCCTTAAGGGCTCTCTAGCAGAGTTCTCCAGGAAGGGAGAGCAGTCTTTGGAGATGGGCAAAGGCAGCAGCTCCTCAGGTCCAGGTAACAGAGTTCTCTGTGGTTTTAACTCACATCTGTAAAAAGGCACCTGCAGCAGTCTTGGCCAATTCCCTCCCCAGGCAGTCTCAACAACCCAGAGCTTAAGACCCCAGAAAGTCCAGTTTTCTGTGTTAATTGTATCCAGTTCTTTTGTTTTCTTTTCCTGAGCAGTCTGATATTACGCAATTCATAAAAAATTCTTTACCGGTTCCAAGAAAAGGACAGACTGTGGTGCAGAGGAGTCCCCACATGTGGCTTTGACAGAGAACACTCATCACAAAATTAAAGGATTTTTACAATCCTTGTTTTTTTCCTGCACACTTCAGTGAGCAGCTTGAGTTTGACTTCACTAGTCTGGCTCCATCTTTTTCTTTCTCCAGGAGACCATACTCCCATAATATTAATTTATTTTTGGAAATTAATTCCCACTATATTTTTCCCTAGGACTGGGGGCAATATATGGTGTACCAGGGACACTGATGTTTGACATCTGTCTGCAGTAAACAGATGTTTGCTTTTTGCTTTGCTTCTCCTCACTCCTGCAATTTGCCTGGATTTGGGTACATCCAATTACCTACCCTGTGACTCCTTAGAGAAAAAGAAAAGGGAGCAGAATAAATAAAGATAATTCCAAACTTGTTTTATTCTTAAGATCACTTGAGGTGACAAGGTCACATAGGAAACCAGGAAAAGCAGTAAGGATGGATACTCAGCATCCATTTAGAAACATGAAAAAAGGTTCTCAGCTTCTCTGGGAAGTGTCTGCTACTCTCCAATGTTTAAATCCCTGCATTTCTCACCAGCAGGACATCGATGACACCATCCTGGTGCCTGCTGAGGCCGGGTCACTCAGTTCAAAGGCTGGAAGCTGCTTTAGATGAGATATTCCAACGGCTGTCTCCACTTTCTGTCTATATTAGCTTTGTTACTTATATGCATAAGTATCACAAGTCAGCTGAATTTCAGAAAAGCAGGCCTTAGCTTTGCAGGAAGTTTGGCACTTTCACATTCAGATAAACATATGAAACAAAAACATTTTTGCAGCTACACCCTGGTCCAGTGACACCCTGAAGCACAGACACAACGTGAAGTTCACCCCTTCACTTCATCATTAATTTTATACCTCATCATTTTCTCAAATTTCCAGAAAACAGATTTACATATTCAATGGAACCAAGTCCAAGCCCCATTACCTGCAGTAATGTCAGAAATATTTTTATAGGTTATAAATCCTATGAGGTTGCAGTTACACAGTAACTCCATACCAGAGTATTTATGAATATTATAAATAACAAATAGCAGTTTAAAAAGAATCAAGTTCAAGGTATTTTCTCAGCACAGATAATCACAACTCCGAGAATCATTCCTTACCTGGGTTAAAGTAAAAAATGATATTTAGCAAATCCTGGTCTCCCCACGTAATGTAATTTTTGTACTTTTGGTATAATGGATATAACATTTCCTCCCAAGTCAAACCACCTGGTATCAAGCTGTTCTGCAGGGCATGAAAACAAAAGCAAGGGGTTAATATCAGGATCAGTGCTGTGATATCTGACTTAGAGAGGGGCACACAGAGATATCTCTAAATTCTGCTAAGCCATGTCAGACACCCAGGTGAAAAATTAAGAACTGCCAGGAATTGTTAGACATGGACAGGGCTGTAACAACAGAACCCACTGTGTTAGTCTAAACAGGAAAACAAGGTCTCCTGGGCCCAGCTCTGATGTCAGCTCCTGCTATTCACAGTCTTTCTATTCCAAGAAACAGGAGGGGAAAAAGGTAAAAAAGTGGAAAAATGCAGGGACAAGGTGAAAACCAAGGTATAAAAGCAAGGAAAAACATAGACCAAAGGTCATCTTCCCTTGGAATTATGGTAGCAAGAGCAATGTTTGTTGTTTATTTTTTTACTCCAGCTGTTCCTGTAAAAATGCAGGAAACCTGTGGCCTTGCCTGAGGAACCACTTGGGGCAAGCAAAGTTTTAGTGATTACAGAATATGTGCTCAATAACACGGATCTGTCGTGAAAATGTTCCCTTCTCACTTACACCAGTTCACAGAGTCATTTATCTGCACCAGGATGCAAAAGTCTATTTACAACAGCTGCAAAAATTCCCAGTTTCTCTTGGTACTCACATCAAGCTTTCCAATTTTAAAAACAAGACAGCAACTGCGCTGAAGAGCCTTGAGTTTGTTCTTTCATGTATCTTTTCAGGGAAAAGTAAGAAGTTGGGGAAGCCATTTTTAACATTGCTACCAGACTGCTTCAGCTGCAAGTTCTCACTGCTCCAGCCTTGAGGAAGTTTCATTTATTTTAGTAATCATGTTCACAATTGCTTTTAGTATCCAATTATACATATTCCATATTTCTCTGATTCTTTGTATTACGAACTTTAAGTAATTTTACACTAAGCTTTCCAAGATGTGAAAAATACACCAATCCTGAGCTTCTGCAACAGCTGCATCTGTTCTCACCTTGAACTGAGTGCTGCGGATCCGTGTCAAATTCATCAGCATCACGCCGGAGTTGACGCCGGTGCTGCCATAATAAGGGTGACGGGCGAAGCGGCTGTACCAGCCTATCTTGGGGATCTCGTGCTCCGGGGCCATGGCAGCCAGCTGGGTGGAGTTGAACTCTCTCAGAAGGTGCCAGATGTCATCGATGGGCCTCAGGAACAGCACATCAGTGTCCACGTAAAGCAGGGAATCCACGTCCTTTAAAATCACCTTTGGGGTTTGCGCAGCGAGATGAGAAACAAATCAGTGAGACAACAAACAAAAAGAGTATTGGCAAAGTACCTTTATTTTAAACTGATAATTTGGAAGAGGATATTGATTTATCAGCTAAATGTAATTACACAGAGGAACAACAGTTATCAGATTATTGGCTTGTTGTTTGCGGTGGGGTTTTTTTGAACTGCACAATGAAACAGCTACCAGAGCACTGGGGCTGGATTAACCTTCACATAAAGCAGCAATCCACCGAGCTCCCAAAAATACCTGCAAGGACTACTTAGTATCTGCTCAGAAGTTACATGTATGTAACATATATTTACAGAGCTCTTTTCAAGATCTCTAAGTGGTGAAGCATACAGTGTTCTCCACTGGCAGAAAGAGTAACTCAGGAGAGCAGAAAACTTCTAAGCTTATATTCAGTATTAATATACACAACTGTTTCACATTAATTAAGACAACCCCATTGACCACAAATATATGTGCATCCCCCTGAAGAACAAAATTTGGATGTTAAACAGAAGTGTCACATTGGAACATACCAGGTCGTATTCTGAGCTCTGTTACCAGATTCTGTGTGAGGAATAACCACAGTACAGCTGGTCAGGTCACAAGGGTGTAAACTGCAGATTAGAGCCAGGATATTCCAGCTGTTCCTGCTGACCATGTTCCCCCTTGTGGTTGACCAAATCCTTACACACTCGTTCATTAGTATCCCACGGTGGGACAAATGATCTGGTGCTTCAAATCTTTCTAAAGCAATAAAGATCATTACCTACAGATGACCACCAGTTCCAACTGCATTCTTGCTGCTCTTCTTCATTAATTGGTAGAACTGTCCAAAATTTCCCGAAGGACTGAAATTTTCTTACTTTGGTTTCAGCCAAAAACCCTATTTATTTCTCTCTCTTTCTTTGAAAAGCAAATCCAAAAGGCTTTGGATTTTTACCATGTTGTGGAACACAACAACCGCTCTCTCATCCAACTGCAATGACAAACTCTCCTATTTATGCAGGTTACAGGAAATTCTACCAAAAGAAATTGGGTTTTACATAAATTCTAATGTATTGGGACTGAGGATTACCTGTGAAATAGAGTGAACATTAGGATTTTCAACAAGTGAGTGAAAAATATCACCTCTAAGCATGCTCAACAGGAATCCACTAAGATGCCAAATCCGTGAGTAAAGACTTAAATGAGATTTTTTCACCTGACTGAACACCTTGGGATTCAGACTGACATTTAGTCAAGTTTAACAAATCCCTGACCTGTATTTCTGACAGGATAACTACATGTTCTTCCTACAGAACAGGGCAAGCAAGCAGGAGAAGGAACTGTCTCTGCATTTTAAACAAAAGTTATGCTTACAACAAACTCCAAGTAATCACATTCAACACAATCCAGATCGCTCTGCCTGGATGGAAGATTATAGCAAACAGCATTTTCCCACAAAAAAACCCACAAACCAGCATGTGGAGGTATCAATAAATGAGTGACAAACAGTTCAATAATACACTAAGAGCTCAGAGTAAATATTTGCAGATGTTAAGTATCCTCAAGCCCAGTACTAAAAAACCAAACCAATAAAAAAGACAGCTACTGTAACAGCAAATCAATAGAAGACAGACAGCCTGAAAGGAGAAAAGGGTTGCAGTATAAGGATATCCTGGATATTGTGTATTAATTACTCTGCACTACCTAATTCATAGGGGCCTGCTATACGAAGTCACATAAAAGCAAAATACATTAAAAAAAGAAAAATCACCCAAAATTTTATCTGAGACAGGAGGTAACTCTGGAACACAAGCAGAGCAGACTGCAGACCACAGCACACTGCAGACCATGTAAGATTTTTGTCTAAGGGGGTCCTGGTAGAGAGACAAGTTCAGGCATTTTCCAGCAGGAAAAACTTACCCCAGTTCAGGGGGAAATTTAACAGGTACCTACAGACCCTTGTCATCCTCCCCAGGCATAAGTGACAGCCCGGCCACTGCCTCTTCCTGCAGAAAAACATTCTTTCAGCAGCCTTCAATGCACAAGTAAATTTAAGTTTGTGGAAGTCCACAGACTGTAACAATTTTCCTACAGATTCAAGCAGGTACTTCAGTTCTTTGTGCAATGGCAACCTACCAGCACCTGACCCTACCTGGTATTCCTCCTCTCAGGATTCACATGCCCTCCTTTCTGCTGGTCAAAAGATTCTTCCTTCTCCTGTGTCCAAGGTGTTGCCCTGCAGTGACACCCAACCGGCTAAAAAAAGAGCTCTGTTACCTCCTTTAAGCCCTTCACACTTTCTCTTTCACATGTTAAGACTCCTTTAAACCCTGCAGATGTCAGTTTGAATTGCTCACATCTCTCCTGGCTGTGCCTTGGATAGGGGGGATTTAATTTCACCAACTGCAGCTGTAGGAGTTCCTCACAGAGCAGAACCTGCAGCGCAGGTTAAAAGCGACACGCAGTGAGCTGGAGCAGGAGTTTTGCCACGCTGTGTCTGGAGGTCTGAACTCACACAAGTCATGCAGACACACCTGACAGCCTGGGATTTTGGAAAGGGATGGCCAGAAACACAGCTTGCTGTGCTTGTCTTCCCCTTGTTCTACAGGCACTTACAGCTTAAAAGTGTGATTTTTTTTTTTTTTTTTTAGCTATACAGAGTATTCTTAGTAAATCTGTCAAAAAGTTCTGCACAGAACTGGCTATATTTAGCCTGGCACTTCACTTAAATACTCAATTATCTGTAATTTGATTTCACAACTTCTGTCTCCATAGATTCTCTCTGTGTTAGCAAGGTTGGCAAGGAATAACACACTCCTGAGTAAACACACGCTGGTGTACTGTGAAGCTGGGCTACCTAAGGGTTTGTGAGGGCTCATATGGCAGCTTAGCACAGCTTTATCCAAAATTAGGGACAAATCACAAAGCTTGATGCCGGAGTAACAGTACCACAAAGTTGAGTTACTAAACCTCATTGTAGTAAGAGATTAACTCAAGTTACAGCAGAGACTTTTGTCTAGATAAGGCCCTGGCATCTATTCCCACTGGGCTGGATACTTGAGCATCCCTCAAGAGGAGAGCTGTAACACAGGGATATTGCTAATCTATCTTAAAAGCTCTTAAGTAGATTAAGTGTTTTCAGAAGGACTCTAAATGTTCATCCAAAAATCCATTAAGCATTTCAGGATACTTTATCTGATTGTTTTGGTAGCTCCAGAAGAGCAGCACAGAGACAGCTGCAGCCAGCCCTAAGGGACCAACATCCCTGGGACCAGAAGACATCCCTCACCTGCTGCCTTAAAACCCATGCCAGGAGTACAAACCAGTTCTAAGTGACTGCTGAGAGCACTGCCCTCCTAGTTTAGTGTTAAAGTTTCATTCTGTATTCACAAAAAGATCCACATCTTCCTCCCGGTGTCTCTGCAAATGCCCTGGATGGTTTTATTGCAGCAGAGTGCAGCAGGAGATTGACTTGTGAGATTACACAGAGCCTCCATCTACATCCCCTGCATCTAAGTGGCAAATGTGATCAGATGTCTCAAAATGCCTCTAAAAAATGCAAGATGCTGTACAGTCTTCCTTAATATTTCAGCATCCTGGGTAGATTCAACAAGTTGGGAAATGTGCACCTCAACCTGTTGCCCAGGACAGAACGGTTCAGTACTGCAAACCACAGGGTCACATCCCACAGCTCTACCTTCATCAGTGGGTAAAACCACTGAAAGGTTCTTACCCTATTTTCCCTGAACACATTCCTCAGACCTTCCTGTCCACTTTCACACGCCTGCTGGTGCTGCAGAGGAGATTTCTTTGGCAGGAGAGGCACTTGTGAATCAAAGACTCACATTCCACTCGGGCTTAGCATTATCAGGAGCAAGACAATTTGCACAACTGAGAGCTAAACAGCTGATAAACTCAACTACTGCTCTCCTGGGGTCCTCCCTAAATCCAGGCACATTTCATGCTGCTGCAGGGAAAAATGCTCAGTACGGGGAAGGGTAAGAAAAAAATTACGCTGATATTTTGCTGGTATTTATTAAAAATAAAAGTCAAACTAGTTCTCTAAACAGTAACACTTGGAACCCTCTGCTCCCAATGTGTGCAGACACTTCAAATGGGATATCAGAACCCAGTTATCAAACACCAAAAAACCAAAATAATGGCTGGAATTACCCAGAAACAGCCCAAGGTTATCAGCCTGTGAACTTGAGCACCAAAGCTCGGGGGACCCACGGGACATTTACCACCTCAGCTACGACTACAGCTTGTTTTCTTTACTATACCCACATCAGCCACAACTTTACTACACCGTGTCAGCTGCAACTCCTCTTGGACAGCCCCTCCTACACAAAGCCATAAACCTCAGCCTGACCACATACAGCGTTTTGCAACTGCCCCTAGAGAAAGAAACATCTACAGTCCCAGCTGCCCTCTCATTTTTGTAACACGGAGTGCAACAGTGTAATATTCCTTAAAGGACATTACTGGAGAACTTCAGCAACGTGAGGGACAAAAAGGAATCAACAAAAACACTGTCCAGCCTGAAGGAATCAGCATGAATGCATATCCCCTTTCTGTCATCCGAACAGTGATGAGAAATAAAAGCTAAATCATTCCTATGATTAGTATTCCAAAATGACAGAAAATACCACAGAAGAACAGAGATTTCTGTTTACCCAGTACATCCTGGCACTCTGTATGGAACAAGCTAACACTTAGGGATTCTTTTCCAGGTGATACAAATATTTACTCAGGGGAGAGAGGACCCCTGCTGAAGTTGGAGTTACTTCCAGCCCATCTGGCCTTTGTGCGGTTGATAGTCCACCCCTAAATGGCAGATCAGCAGAACTGCTGACAGCACATATTTTCTCAGATATGTATTCACAGGCTACGTATCTGGACGTGCAGCTGTCTCCTGATTGCTTCCATCTGAGAGGGGAAAGATTTCTTTGTCCCTCCCCCCCCCTTCTCCTAAGACAGCGATGAAGAAATCTGGATTATGTGAACAGCTTGTCACTTCACTGGAGTCACCCCAATCAACAGCAACCCACAAGATATTTTTGATAGATGTTCTCAGTTCCACAGAAATTGCTTTATGCAAATGTTCTTTCAACTTCTGATATGCAAAACTGGTATCAACACTTCTCTCCAAGTTTATGACACTGAGTATAATACAACTTTTCAGTGAACTTGAAGATCCCAGGATACACCAAGCTCTTGCATGAAATCCAACTTCAAACACACTGGAATTATTACCTTAAGGGCAATTCTGACAGTCTTGGAAAAAAGAAATAGAACTCAGGGAAAAGGGGTTGCTGAGAGCATCAGTTTAAGGGCTAACATATGGAAAGGAAGATGGTGGGTAAAGAGGATATGTTGTAAAGAATGTTATTTACGAAAGGCACGCAGCATCTACCCCAAAAGATCTGCCCTGAGAGAGCTCTCACACTCTCTGGAGCCTGGAGAGCCCTAGGAACTGAAGACAAATCAGAAACACACATCCTTTGTTAGCCAGGAAAAAGCCAGGCTGGATTTCTGTGGTTTTTTTTACAGTGTCTTAAGCACAGACTAAAATATCTTTAAGCAGATGTTTCAGCCTGAAAATGGCTTTAGTATTACACCAGCAAAGCTTCCTTTCTGTGGAATTAACCTTTTCCTGAAGCAACCTACTCAGAAACCCAGCTGCCTTACCGGAAGAAACAGACGCTGGGCAGCACATGGTTTGAATAACTTTTTCCATTCCTGAGCATTTCCTACTGAGAAGGTTATTGGGTAAATGTTGGACTCAAACTTCTTTGTATATGAGGAAGGCCACTCCTTTAACTGAAAGAGATGGTGGGAGGAAATTAGACACTACACGTTATACAGCTTTTGTAAAAAAATGCATGCATAAGGAATTTGTAACTGTGTACAGTAAACAACACTCTCAGCTGCTACTCGTTGATTTCAATTTAATTTTTCGCAAAAATTTACAACTTATCACTAACTCATTTATTTATTTACCAAATGACAAAGAAACTCGCCTTCTTCTCAAATTCAGGCTTAAGGGAATCCTCGGCAAAGATGTGGAAGCAGAGCCTCCTGTTGCTGAACAGAACTGCTGATTTCAGCATGATCAGCGTCTCCTCCAGCCGGTCCCCACATGCCACCACTGCCAGATGCATGCACTGCAAGGATGGGGGCTCCTTTGGATGTTTCTGCTCCCCAGGCTTCCTGAAAATTCAGAGATAGGCATATAAAAATTACTGAGGTAGACAGTATCCCACATTAACAGACATCAGGGTGGTTGATTTTTTCCTTCAGCATCATTTTGCAAGGGATCGGGAGTTTTTTTCTGGTTAGATGTCCACAAACATGCAAATGGCATGCTAATTTTTGTCAACGGGACCGATAAATAGTGTTACAATCACAGCACAAAGAAACAGGCTATTTTCAGAAATTTTGTTATTCCTACATTTCTGCGTTTGCAAAAATCACTGCACTACAGACACCGATGAAGCCAATTCCACAGCACCTCAAACCAGACACCACCTTGCTCCGTGCAAGTGACAGCTCTTTCCCCAGCCCAGAGGTCAGGAAGCCAGAACAGAGTTACAACTACTCAGCCAGCTTTCTAACACAATGCAGATGGCACAACGGCATCCAGCAACTTCATTTCCAAGCCCGTAATGGAAGAAGACATCAATACTTTAAAAAAAACCCCCCACTCCATCCATATGTAAATTGTTCTAACAGTTAATTAATTTTTTGCCATTAAAGATGCATGCCTTAATCCTGGCCTGAATGCACTGGCAGAGTTTCAAAGGACTGCTGTCCATTTCACCCCATGGAATCCATGAGATTTTGATAAAACAGAGATTTTTGAAAACAAATACAGTCACATCCCAGATGAATCAGACTATATTCCAAGGGCCAAACTGTGGGATTTTCACCTAGCACCCACCTGCGTCGGCTTTAAGTACATTTCAGCCAGATACAGGGAGCACAGTAAGAGGCACACTGAAGCTCCCTGCTAGCCAGAAAAATCAGGTTCTCCTGGGGAGTTGAAGACCTTTTGAAAATATTCTCTTGGTTCTGTGTTTAGCGTGGAAGTAAAAATTGCATCCTCCAGGAATGCTTCCACCATGGTGTATCCACATTCCAGCACAGATGGCACTTAGCCTCTATTACACGGGATGGAGCTGACCAAGCAACTAAATCCCAGGCACAGTAATCATTCCAGGAGAGTTCAAAAGGCAAACCATAGATCACTGCTTGTTCTGGACATACCTCTGAGCAGAGGACATCAATCCCAGCCCCTGCTCAGCACACACAATTACACACACACGATTCATCACCGAAGTTAATGCTACAAACAGAAGTTCTAAATAAAGAGAAAAATAAGAGTTTTAAGCTGTTATTATTTTTTTCCAGACACTGAAGTGCTGCTCTGTGTTAACAACAGCGTTCTACCCTTCAGAGTAACCCACCTCTGTGTAAAGGAGCACCAGCCACTGGCACTTCACTGACTATACAAAGCAACATATTTCATTAAGCGCTTAAAGTCTTCTGCTTTAGTCTTAATTAACCCCCAATTTCATCAGTGTATAAATAATGGAATACTACATCTATGTGAAGTGGTATTTACTTTCCAACCTATAAGTGTAAAAATCGCTGAATTATGGAAGTGAATAATTAGCTGCTCACACAGATCACCTTTTCCCCCTTCTCCCTATCTGTTTAATGTTTCTCCTTAATTGAGTCTCTAAATCAAGCCATACACAGTCTGGGAGCTGCTTTGATGTAGCTTCTGGCAATGGAATTCACTGGGAGAGGGACTAAACCCTGCACTTTTATTGCAACATTTCAAAACCCCACACCAAAGCACTCAGCTTTCCGGGGCAGTTTTAGCCATGGTGAGCTCTGCATTACACAGCTGTTTTGCAGTGAAAAATCCAGTATGTGTGGACAGCACTTCCAACGGACAGACTCAGCAGAAGCAATCCTTGGTGAAAGCAGAATGCCTGGAAGGCCCATGGGAGTAGGGATAACAAGAGACATCCAACATAGACAGTGTGGGAGAGAAAGCTGAGCCTTGGAGGTGAGGAATTACCAACAGTGCAGGGGTTCAGAACTCTGGAGTGGCCTGAATTGGAATAAAAATCCCAGAAAAAGGAGCTATTTGAACTACATCAGTCATAATCTGGGACACTGAGGGCAATAACCACTGAGAGAAGTAGCAATGAGGTACTGAAAGAAGAATTTTGGGACACATCATTTTGGTTTTTTTTAAAAGTAGCTAAAGAAACCTAGAGGACTGTGAAAACAAAGGTGAGCTTGAATGGGAGATAAAAAAGTGCCACAGCAGGATGCATTGACTGCAATTTTAACTTAGCCTTCAAAAAATAACAATTATCCAGATGCCTGAGAAGGGGCAGGTGTAGAGGCAAAGTCAAACTGCTTGGAGGGCAGACATGCAGATCATGGCAAAGAACATCCCAGCTCTTCTTCCCTCCTCTGATCATACAAGCACCTCATACAGGGCAAGGAGAACAGAAGGGACAGAGAGGAACAACAGCTGGATGAAAGGACAAAGATGTGTAGGATACAGCCAAGTTGTCCTACCTGTAAAATGGGAACAGCTGTCACAGTTCTAAGAATTTCTTACCCCAAGAGACTCCCAAGACATTAAAAAGCCCATAGATCCACAGAGTAATGCAATTATTATCATTAGTCAATTCTTCCTAACATTTACATTCACTCCTTTATAGTTCAACTTGTCTGTTATGAACAGTCTGTAGTTGGATTTTATAACCTAAATTAAATGTTTAAATGCATCAAAAGCAATGCAGAGACCTGGGCCCTAAAGTTTAATGTGTTTGACAAGAACAAATACAGAAACAAAGATGAAGCACTCCAGAAAGCATCACAAAATACTTGCAGAACACATCCCCATGGAGTGGCTGAAGACAGAACTCACTAAGATGGAGCACAATAAAATGTTTATAGCAAAGACCTTCCAACAGTACAGAGCAACTCCCATCCAGTTGCTCACTGGTATTTTATTTACTACATACAATTTTTTCAGAAAGGCACTGACACAGCAGGAGCAGCCTGAGTGCTCAAGCACAACAGTGTGCATTCCTAGGTCTTAAAGTTTAGATTACATGTAATTTTCTTATTAGTCACAGCCAAAGTGTCTCAAACATAATTAACCCAAAACCTGTCTAAATCAATCCAAATCCGTTCAAAATAATGCATTACTGAGCCTGCTAATCTATTCAAGCCTTCAAATTTATTCCTGAGAGAAAGATAATGCATGCAGACACTTCCAAAATGCAATATAGTTGTTAATTTTTGAAACCTTCTTCCTATTATGATCTCATTTACTTTTGCAGCACAAACAAGGGTAGATTTAGGCATTGTATCAAAACTGGTGATTCATTGAACAGGCTCCTTCCCTGAAAGCCACCCCTGAGGCAATGTCCCAACAGCGGCTCCATGGTATTAAACACATTTCCTTGCACACTTTGAAATATAAATGTTTTTAATTCAACATTTCTCACTTTGCAGCAATTGCACAAAACCAATTGTAGCTGCCATCAATCCAAAAATGGCTGAAGTTTCCACCTACAACTCAGAGAAAGGGAAACCCACTGAAAACCAGAATGGATGTTTCTCTCTCTTTTCATGAAGTGGGTTCTTTATGAAACAAGTATGAAATACTTGGGGCTTCAGCATGTTATTATCAAACTCAAGCCAAGCTTGCATGTGTGTGCACACAGGCTGCACAGAAAGAAAAAGTATCTTGACAGGTTGCCATGCAAGAGATGTTTTGCTTTGAAAAAGTTACTTTCAGGGAACTAAATGTGCTGGCAAAGGTTCACTTCCCCAGCATTGCCATGCTGGTTTAAGAGAGAGCGTGGTCACATCTGCCCTTCAAACGTAAAACAATCCTGCTTCTTTTTGATACTTCGCACACATTGGTTTGGCATGTATTTAAAATTCTGCATATAAAAAAGGTCTTACTGAAGGCATAGGAATTGCTACTTCCAAGAGAAATGAGCACTAAAACCACCATGAAAAATCAAGTTTTCAAAGCTAACCAGAAACTTACTTAGATTTGTCAAAATTATCTAATGACCAAAGCAGGACACATGAATGTCATTGCTAACATTTGTGAAGCACCAGCCAGCTAATGACGTGTGCCTACACTAAGCTTTTATCATGTACAGCTACTTATGCTATACAAGACTTCTGCACTTCTTAAAACCTGATGTCTTCTGTTCTTTTGTGACTACAGAAAGCAGTATTACAAATCCCAGTTAAAATACATCTTCCCTGCAAGATGCTGATTCTCATGAAGCAAACACAAATCCTAAGTAACACCTTTGTTTCTGAGCTGAGCCCAAAACTTGCATCCTCTGATCCAACTACACAAACCAACTTGGCAAAACTGAACTCAAACGTTTTACATTCACGCAGACAGAACTTCACTAAGTTTCTGTTGATCAATCATGCAGTCTCATATAAGCATGTACACTGTGATCACATCACAAGATCTTACATGGTCCTGATCAGATTTGTTATTATCATGAAGGAATCTGCTAGACAAGGTGGGATTTCTCACATCAAATTAAAAAATAATGTTCCTTTGCTCATAAGGAAGAATTAAAATGATAATCATGACCTGTTTCTTACAATCCAAATTCAAGCCCCCCCCCTCCCCCGGCTTTCAGTTTAGCTTGGATCAGGCTTTTTAAGGCCAGCAGATCCCACCACCTGACACCTTTCCAAGCAGGCAAGCATCACCTCCACTTGAAACACTTATGTCACACCTCCCACAAAAATTCATTTTTAATGGATACCCTCACCTGAGCAAATTTTAGTACTAACTAACACAATGGAGAATCTTTCAGCAAGTGGCTGAACAGGACCCACAGAATTGTGCTTCTCAGTTATAGAAATTCCTGCTGGGGCCAATGGCGCAGGATCATGAGGGGAAAAAAATAACCACCAAACCCCACAAAAACCCAAAATTTTGAAGAACATGCATGGTTTGAATACTGAATTCCTCCTTTTTTGCTGTTGTGTTGTAGACCTTGTGAAAAGTACTTGCAAAGTCAACAAATAATCAAAAAGTTAGATAACGTCAAATTGTGAAACAAGATGCCACTGAAAAGCTCATTGAAATGGAATGGTTGTTTACACTCTCTGGCAGTTCCATACTTTCCGGACTCCCTCCTTCAGTGTTCTTCTTGTTTTCCATGATAATCACAAAGATACGCCTTAAAGAAAAATGACTTCAGGAGGTACAGTTGCTAGTGGAAATAATCCTGCTTTAATACCGGCATTTGAATTCTGTCCGTGGCCCACTCTCAGCCCCAGAAAACATCTCCTGCATTCAGTAGGGCAACAATGCTGGGGAGAAACCAACTGCTTTAATAAGTTAAGGAGTAAGAGCTCAAAAAACAGGAATAGTCTTTCATTCAGAACATCTCTGTGAAATCATGAATCAGAGACACAAAGACATACCAAGTTAATTAGAAATATGAGGTCACACTGACCATAATATAATTGGAATGCAAAGGGGAAAACAAATCCTCCACCCACCGAAAGCTGCCCTTTCTCAATTAATTAGTTTTTTAAAAAATACCCTGCCTGTAAGGTGCTGGGAGAGGAAACACAACACACCACGATTTAAAACTCCTTTAAAGTTCTGCTAAATTAATTTACATATAAAAAACATTCAAAACAAAAAGCTCGAAAGCTTAAAATCTGCCAGTGCCTCTACAGTTTGGAACCCAGAGGCAGCACACGGCAATAACCAGCCGCCCTCCCTTTTCCCTGGAAAACCCGCAAAGTGCAGCTCCCGAGGTGACAGCAGCTCTCATTCCGGACAGCGAGTACCACACTGCCCATGTCAGACCCCGAAACGAGGCCAGAACTAATGGAAAAGCCGCTATTTCAGAAGCTGCTCACGCAGAGGAGGGAACCCCCCGCTCGGGCACAAGGAAAACCTCCACGCGCTTTCGTGGCATCTCTGGCAACTACGCTGCCGGTGGAAAGACGCAGGGGAAAGTCTGTTCTTGTGAACCCCGGCAGTTCGCACAAGGGTCTCTCATCACCGGTCAATCGTGGGGGAAGAACATCTGGGAGAGAGAAGTGCCCGACGCACCGGCACCAAAGCGACACCGCCGAGGGGACCCGCGGGGCGGGCGGGTCACGCGTGGGGCTGGCACGGACACAGCGGCCAGGGAATTCCCGAGGGCAGGGGCCGGGGGATGGAGCCGCCCCCATTACCTGGCGCTGGCGCTGCCGCCGCCCGCGGGGCTCCTCCTCGGGGGGCTCCGGCCGAGGCGCGGCGGGCGGCGGGCGGGCGCGGAGGGCGCGGGCGGCGGGGCCGCGCTGCCCGCCAGCAGATAGAGCAGCAACAGCACGGCCAGGCACAGCAGGGCCGCCGCCACCTTGCAGGGCCGCCGCATGGCCGGGTCAGCACGGCCGCATGGCCGGGTGGGCACCGCGGCACGGCCGGGCCAGCAGCGCCGCGCGGCCACGTCCCGCCGGCCGCATCGCCACAGCCCGGCCCGAGCGGGGACGTGGCCGCACAGCCCGGCCCGAGCGGGGCGGGGCGGGGCGGGCCGCGCCTACCGTACTGTCTGGAGTAGCCGCCCGGCCCCGGACCGCCCCGGCACGGCGGGCAGCGGCCGTGCCAGAGTCTGGTGTTGCTTAACGGGGCGGCGCAGCGAGGAGCGCCAGGCACGGACCGCGGCTACTCAGAGGTGCCTTTGGTTTCACGGGTGGGCAGTGCCGGGAGAGCGTGAGCGTGCACAGCAAGGTGAGCAGGAGAAAAAGGGGAAACTCGTCTCGGCAGCGAGTTTCCTCTGGCTGTGCTAACAGGGAAACCGAGTCTCCCTCCGCCTTGCAGCCCCAGTTTATCACCTACAGACGGTACGCATTTCTCACTCCACCTGCACTGAAGGCAGGTACACGATAAAGTGCAATACTTGTAGAACTGTAAAGGAACAAAGCGCTCACTCACTTGTGGGTGGCTTTGAAATTGTCCCCATGTGACCCATCCTAGCAGTCTTCTGTGGGATATCAGCAGAAATCGTAACACTGAATTTCACAGAAATAAATCTTACTTGGGCTCATATTCTATGACCTTTAAATGTAGAGGATGACAGAAATACAAGAATTCTTGCTGCCCCATGGAGCTGGACTACCAGCTGTGCAAAGAGTGGAGACACCAACGCTGGAATGGGGAGGGAAGGGAAAGTGGAGCCTCACAAGTCCCTCCCAGGGTTTAGTACTGGAGGAGCCTCACGTGTCCCTCATGGAACCACTGGAAGTGACACTGGCATTCACTTGGCAATGGCCTGTCCATTTTACACTGCTGACCGCACATGCTTTCAACAGTGGTATCCCAAAATGTACTTTGCCTTAGCACCAGTCCAAATGCAATGAACAACTACTCTTTCAGAGTTTCATCCAACTCGGATTGTGGCCAGATATGACAATGTAAATTCTTCCATGCTAAGAGAAAATAGCAATACTAAATGAGAAACTACAGAAAAACCACAATGCATAAACATATGCTCTTTCCTGAGAATATATACACTATAATAAAACCCTACCAAACTTTATACTTAATGAAAAAGAGTAGCAGTAGCAACCTGCTGCAATCCTCAAGGTGTTCAAATGTGTGATTTTTGTATCATCAATACAATCGCTTTCTTCTCTAGATGTGTAAATTAAGCCCTTTTAGTAAGTTGGTTTGGATTACCATTTCCAAGGCAGCCAGATTTACTCATTATTATTAGCCACCTAGAGCCAATTGTGCTTATAAATTGCAAAGCTTCATGTTTCTATTTCTCAAGCAGACAGCAAGTTGTCCTAATTACTTGCCCAAAACATTGTAGTAATGCATTTTAATTCTTCAGTGCTCCATTAAGTATACACCAGCCAAAGTCCCCTCATCAGAAAGATGCACTAAAAGATGTAGTCTTTGACGTTTTCACATAAAACTTTTTCATTACAGTTCTAAAAAAACTCAGCATGTATTATTTTACAGAAGAAAGCAAGACACACTCATTAGAGATGCTACTTCATCCTTTACTTGGATGGAAAAGCAGAATGCCCGATGCACCGCTTTCTTCACTAAAATCAGTATATAAATAGTTCTTTTACAACAAAGGTATTAGCACAGAAAAAAAAAGGCTGGGAGTTCTTAGGCTTTAAAAAAATAATTCCGAGGCAGTCTTGGAAAGTATCAGTTAGACAAGAATAAATTCTCAGATGAAACTTCTTTATCTTTCACAGACTTGTCCTGCAAATTTGAACTTACCCAGAGAAGATGGTGGTTACTGGTTCATAATCCAGCTTCCTGTCCAATACACTTATTACAGATTACTTTGGCAAGGTCCAAAAGTTCATTAGTACTCAAGTTCTCTGGAAATGCATCAAAAGTTTCTGAGGACATGACTGAGGCCTTGGTCCAAGCCAAATCAGCATCTGAAATGAGAGAGCATTAACTTCTTAATATAAAAAAAAGCTTTTTCTATGCCATGCATCTTCAGTTTCTGCACGTGAAACACTGGGACACAAGGAAGTTTCGGCTGAACATTAAAACCATCCATCAGTTTTAAATTTTGGAGAAATTTAAAAGGGAGAACTATCTATTTTGAAGCAAATTATTTAATTTTTGTGCAGTACTTGAACTGCTGGTTCAGTTCAGTTCAAGAATGAAGAAGTTTTCTCATAAAGAGATGTCATATTCACTGGATTTCCAGCCTGGAAGTTTGTCTACTTTTTTTTTTTTCTTTTTTTTTAAGAAAACTTTATTAGGAAAGGTTACATAATTATGCTTTTTCCCTCCAGGAAAAATATTTGAATGCATTTCAGAGGGGGCAGTAAGAAGAAGACAGTCAGTACCATTTAAAAATGTGGACAATTACCTGGAACCAGAATACCTCTCATGGTGTGAAGGCAGAAAAATTACCTTAATTCTACATTAGGTGCTATATTTAATAGATCATAGCATTTATACCAACTTTTCTGCTATTGAAGCTTCTTGTTCTCCTTAATGCTGTATTTCTTTTGATCCATCAGGATATGCCTGCTGTTCACGCTTGTTAATGTTTGCATTAATCCAGTAGTTTAGAAGAGCCTTATGTAATTGGGAATTCCCACTCTGACACTGCTCGTGGGGTCACTCTTCTGTTTACTCATCTTCTACCTTACCTGCAGCAAAGGAGAAGACAGATGAGTGTAAACGTAACAGAAACAGCGCGTTTGTTCACAGGAATTAGCACTGGATTACCCACTGGTTTCACAGGAAAGAAACAAACCATCTCCCCACCGCTCAAGTTCAATTTCCACACTTCTTTATAAAAAGCAGCTGCTGAAATAAAATATGTTCCGTCTGCGCAAGATATTTTATGCAATCGCAGGTAAGAATTCATTCTTTTCATTTGTCCAGATGACAGATTGCGATTTTTACCCTAAATGACCTAGCTTTACACAGTTACACTGCCCACGTTCACACTGTTAATCGTTCCCTTTCTAACAACGCTTGCAAACATCAGGAAACTTCAAATTTACGGACAGCGAGAATTTAAAGCAGCTCTTTAAATCGCGGCACGTTTCTGCAAAGGAGCAGAGCTATAAACACCGAGCCCCGGCGCAGAGCCCGCAGGACGCGCGGCCGGAGGCCCTGAGGGGAGGCGGCCATAGGGGGCGGGCCCCTCCCGACTGCGCAGGCGCAGCTCCGCCCCCGGTGCGGGCGGGCGCGGGAAGCGGCGGCGTGGGGGGTGAGTGAGCGAGCGAGCGGCGCGGGCGGGCACGGTGGCGGCTGTTCCCGGCGCTGTTCCCGGGATTCTCCCGCTCGCAGCCGCCTCCCCCGAGGGCTCTGTTCCCTTGGGGGGCCCTCAGGGGGGTGGCTGGGGGGGGGGGACGGCCGGAGGTCGGCGCGTGGCCCGGTGTGACGGCAGCGGAGGGAGGCTGTGTCCAGTTCTGGGCTCCTCAACGCAGGAAAGACAAGGAGAGGGTCCAGCGGAGGGAACAAAGGTGATGAGGGGTCTGGAGCGTCTCTCTGATGAGGAGAGACCCCTCACGATGAGGGAGCTGGGCCTGGTTAGGCTGGAGAAGAGAAGATTGAGAGAAGATCTCATTAATGTGCATAAATATCGGCAAGGGGTGTCAGAGGACGGGCCAGACCCTTTTCAGTGATGTTCAGCGACAGGACGAGGAGCACTGGCCGTAAAATGAAACCCAGAAAGTTCTGCCTCAACGTGAGGAAGAACTTTTTTCCGTGCAGAGTGGCGGAGCACTGAGCAGGCGGCCCGGGGAGTCGTGGAGCCTCCCTCTGTGAGGACATTCCTGTGTCACCTGCTCCAGGTCACCCTGCCTTGGCCGGGGTTGGACTGGAGGATTCCCCGGGACCCTCCCCGTCCCAGCGATTCTGTGTTTTAACGCCGAGCCTCTCATGCACCATCCCTGTCCCTGCCAGCCCCTCCCGGTCTTGCTCCTTCTGCATTCCCCTAATGCACAGCTCTGTCCGCACAGGAAAGGCTGGGAAGCGTGTTTATTTGGGATACCTGGGGTTTGAATGTTGTATCTCAGTGGTTCCTCGGCTGTGAGATACCAGGGATTTGTGTGGGACCCCCCAGAGGTGTTTGGGGTGATTAATTTGGGCCGGGGATGCTCCAAGTGCAGCAGGAGCACACGGCAGTGAGAGCTTTGGGGAAAATAAAAATGCAGGCTGGCAAGTCATCCCTGAAGGCTCCAAATGAGCTATTGGAGTTTTGCTACCTCTTACCCCAGCTTGTGTTGAGAAAAGAAGAAAGTCCACAGGAAAGCACATCAGGTGTGCAGGTGTTCTACAGGCCAGGTGTTTCCTATTTAGTTACAAGTCAGTGAAACACGTGGCAGCTTCTCAGAAAGGGTGGGAATGTTGCCCCTGGAATACATGATATGGTGAAATGGGGAGTTCTGATTTTTTTCATACTTGCTAAACAAGGCTGAATACCCATATGAGAAAAAGGGTGATCTGTTAATTTAGGCTTGTTAATAGTTAATGGTTTCTGGCTGTTCATGAAATTGTCAGAATGGGGGTAAGTTCAGTAAAGATAACTGAAAGTTAGTGAAAAGTAGCTCTTTTCCAGGTAATAGTTCTATTCTGTGTTTTTTGGTTAAAAATATTTTTGTTTTGAAAAGTTAAGTTTCAAAACTGTGTGACCCTTTGTAAAGACATCCCCCAAAGCAACAAAAACCCCAGTCCTTGACTGGGTTCTAAATTAAACCTGAGATAAGAAGCTATTGAGGGGTCAGACAATTGTACATGAGGTGAATAGTAGTGTGTAAATTCCTTCTGTCATGCTAATTATATACATATGCCAATGTATATACATACATGGGGTTCTGAGGGATGTTATTCTAAACTGTCCTTAAATTTGTTGCCCTTATTCTGGCTAATATGTGTGTGAATTATAAAAAACAGCTCTATTTTTGTAAGTATTACTGGGTTTTAGTATTTCTTAATAGTGATTTGTATTCAGTTCACTAAAGAATTTTAGAGACCTAAGGTCTGCTATGTGTGAAATTATAAATAACAAAACAAAAAGATGGAAAGTTTTAGGGCTGAATTTTAGTGTGGTTTTCATGTGGAATGTAACAGGTGCTTTCCTGTACTCCAGCTTTACAATCAGTTGTTTCATTAAGGTGCAGAGAGGTGGTACCTTCACATTCTTGATGACACTTTGATGTTGTTGGTGTTGTCATGTGTTTTCAGCTTGACCATGTGTGAGATAATTTTGTGGGAATCTGAAATGTTCTCACAGGATTTTGAAGAGACGCCACTCACTCTTATAAATTGGAACCTACAGTAATCTTTTTTTCTTTCTTTTCCTGTTTCTGTAGGGCCTGATAATTGGTGTTTGCTTTTCCTGCTGGATTCATCATGATTACTCCAGCTTTTGAACTGACCCAGGATCCGGATTTTCTTACTATAAAAATCAGAGTGCCTTATGCCAGAGCTTCAGAGTTTGACATTTATTTTGAGGGGGAAGATTTCAAATTTTATGCTAAGCCATACTTCCTCAGGCAAGTAGTGGAAAAATTTTTCAAAAATTGACCTTCATACTAGGAAATGAACTTAATTTTGGTCCCTTCAGAGTGTTCTTCATCTGCACCTTTTATTCTGTTGACTACAGACAGCGCAGTTCATGCGAAGATTTGGGGTTTTTTGGATCTGGCCTCTTTGTTCCTAGGCATTAAATCATGTTAAAGGGAGTTGAAAGAAATGCTCTTCTAAATTTACTGTACAATGGCTTTTTAATTGTAAGTGGCCAGACAGCTCTCTGGGTGTAAATTCTGCAGAGCATGTCTTTTCCTGGGAGGAATCCAGGGGGATTGAAGTGCATGGATTCCATTACTCTGAAAAGGAGTCACGTAGTTAAGGCCTTTGTGCTGCTTTTGGAATGTGCCTTACATTTTTATAGGCTGAGACATTAACTTGCAGAATTAGTCAGAGTGAGGCATGTCATTTTTTGCCTGCAGATTGACACTTCCTGGAAGAATTGTAGAGGATGGCAGAGAAAAAGCATCTTATAATGCAGATGAAGGTATTGGTTGATGTATTGGTATCTGTGTCACAGAAGATGTTGCTATTTCCAGTAATTTATACTTAAAAGCAATAAAGCCGTAAATTTGTTGCTTGCAGAACTTTTATTGCATGACTTAAGACAATAATGAGATCAGTGAATGTAGCTTCTGTGGATTGTTTGGTAGAAGGATTAAAAATTAAATAAAGCTTGTATTCTTCTGTTGGTTTGTGTTTATACAGTGTATGTCAGGAGACTCTAAGTAGTTAAATATTCTCTTTCGTGTTTTGTCATTAAAATCTTGAATTGTTATGAAATAAGGTTAAAAACATGCACAGGGATCAATGCGTAATAGAACACTACCTGCAAGTGTCCTACTTCCTCTGAGCCTTTCTCATTGGAGGAAAAAGGCATGTTTTTGTTTGTCTTGAATATCTTAATGCAATAATTACATTCTGACTTTTTTTAAGGTACTTTTACAATTCAGTTACCCAAGGAGAATCCTGGCCAATATTTTGAGAGGCTGGACATGCTGACATCTCTTCTAGCACCAAAGAAATCAAGATCAGCAAAACCTTTGGTAGAAGAGATGGGTATGACAAAATCAATCTTGTTTATGCAAGATGATACATGTGTGTAATGAAACAGTTGTAGACCTGTAGAGTGATGTATGTAGAAAAGTACAATGTTTCTATTACTGACCAGTCCAAGGTATGAGAAAGGTGTGAATAAATCAAAGTATGGATAAGAGTGGAAATAAATATGTAGTAGATGATACGCATATCAACTTTATAGGTTTAGTTATTTTTAAATTTTTCCAAAATGTGCTTTAAAAATATGCTAATGCTCTGTAGGTCTTTGTACCCCTCTAGTGGCTGTAGAACACACACACAGTTGAATCTTCTACTTTCTACAAACTACAACTGGACTTTTAGCTCAAATGAGAAGCTAATTAAAGCCACAGATTCTAGTGCAGGTCTTGCTTAACACCAGTATTTAACAGACAAAAATGTTTGGGTATCTCTGTTTAATTTTTTAATACTTGCCTTAAATTATTGATAACATCACTTAAGTTCTGTCAGGGTTCTCCTAGCATCAAATGCTGATCTAGTTGAAATCAGTGGAACAGGTATTTCGGTCTGAGGGAGTGCACTTAAAATTTAGTGTTCCTGATGTTCATTTTTGAAAACTGGGGAGTTTGAAGCAGGACCTGTGGGTTACAGATCTGTATGACCCAGTGTTGAGTAAAATTTCTTAAGAGATGGAGTAAAATGAGGGAGGTTTATTGTGCTACCAGTTTTACCTTTCTAGGAAATAATATATATTTTTTTGTGTAATAATTTTCTTTCTCTGACCATGGCATAGCTACAGCTGCTTCTGCTGAGCTATCTGAGGACAATGAGGAAGAATTTGACTGGGAAGTGGAACAGATTCCTTATGAAGAAAGCACTCCACCACTGCAGCACCCCTATGGATTTGGGAATTTGCGCTCAGGGGTGTTCCAGAGGCTGCAGGTAGATGCATTTTTGTCTTTTCCTGTCTTAAAAGTCCCGGGTAGGCTTCCTGGCTCACAAGACAACTTTTGAAAAGTGCAACTCAGTTATGTGACTCTAACTCATTATTGTATGAACTGTAGTAGTCACAGGTTTTGGAGCAGGATTGCTGTTTATGGGGAAGGTATTTACATTCTATTAGGACATATATGTTGGTTTATTGCCATGAAATTTGTGAAGAAATACATTTCCCATCAGCATTAATGGGATGGGAAATAACTACTTAATGATGTTTAAAAGGGCACTGCAATTGCCTCTTAATTAATGTACAGCCACTTCGGAGAGTGAGAGTATTCTCAAAAGTCACAAGAATGGTGTTTGATTCTTGTCTTTGTTGGGGTTCTGTGCCTTTGTTAAACATTGCAAATTCATCTTAATACAAAATAACCTCCCTGCCTTATGATAAAATGGTCTGAATAGACTTGATAATATCATGAATTCTAAGGAGCTTCAAATAATTGCATTTCCTTGGAATTTTGATGTTTTATTTGCACAACGGAGCCTGAATTTGGAAGACTTGAAAGGGAGGTTGAAGCTTTTCTAGGGATTTCAGTGCAATAGTGATAAGCATCCTTCTTAAATTCTTACTAAATAAATCTTGTGTGTCATACCAGTGGCTTGGTCCTATAATTTTGTTCCCATTTGCAGGATGAGCTCAGTGATGTCATTGACATTAAGGATCCAGACCAAACTCCTGCAGAGGAACGTAGGAGGAAACGTTTGGCGGCTGAGGCTGCCAAGTTTGAGCCTGATCATTACCTGTGAGTACTGATTGACTTCATCTGGCCAAGTACCTCTGAAACACATTCCCTTTTCCTTTTTACAAATGATTGGATTTAAGATCACTTTTGGAAAGAATAGCTTTACTTTTGGGCTGGTTTAGTCTCATGGGAGCAGGCTATAATGGGTGTTCTTAGTGTGACACTGACACAGAGCATTGCTCATCTGTTTTGGGGTTACTCAACTGTTTAATTACTGCTTAAGTCTGTGTGCAAAGGGGGACTGCTGTCAGCTGTTTGCAGAGCATTGTTTCATAGTTAATGTCTTCAGCAGCTGAGCAGCCACTCCCTGCCAGCATTTTGGGTTGACAAAGTCAGAACTTTGTTTTCCTGTTGTGAAACAAGGACTAATGAGCCATCCTGGTCTAGGAGGAGAGAATTTGAGTTTTGAAGTTACAAAGATTTTTGTCTTGGCCACTTTGTTTTTTGCCTTCGCCACATGTAACCTGTTTTAGAGCAGAATGAGGAAAATGTCCAAGACTTTGTGTTTCTTTTGTGCTTCATTCCATGTGGTGAGGTGAAAATGATTCTTTATGCCTTTCAGGTTGGAGTATTTCAGGTCAAATTAGATTCAGATTAGTAAAATAAATGAAAGCCATGAGATTAGTAATGTAGATTGATTCCTGCAAGATGGGTTTGGTGGGAGAAGAGGGTAGTCCCCAATAGGGAGAATTAGCACTGTGGTGTGTTTTGTTGGAGACAGGAAGGCTTAACCTATTTTGAGTTTTTCAGAAAGTAGCTTTGCAAACCTGGAATTTTTCCTCAGTTGGATGTTTCAGAGGCAGCCTCATGTCTTCCTGTAACACACAGAAAACAGAAGAGCTTTCTTGAACTACATTTCACTAGAACTGAAGTAGTTCCTAACCTCTAATGAGATGCAAGTTGCAGTAATTTTAAGTTTCCATTTTAGACTCTGTGTTCTGGCCTGGTAGAGCTACACTATTTAGTTTAATGGCTCTGTCTTGGTTGTTTCAGAACAGATGATACCAGCCTTTCTTCAACAAAAATTGTTTCCTGAGGAGAACTGAAGCTCTGGTAGAAATGGGGGCAAACAACTGTTCTGGTGGCTTTGAGGAAAATGTACCCTAGCTGATATCTCTAAGTTGCTTTGACACTGAAGAGAGGCAACAAAAAAAATCTGTCAGTGTAAGAGTGAAGCAAATTGCATTCTGTGTTCAGGTTTTGTGTGGTGGTTAAGAAGGTATTAAGAAATTTCCTGGTGGTTTTTATTTTTTTCAATTCTCAGTAGTTATACCATTGTTTGGCTTGAAGAACAAACTCAAATGGTAAGAAGAGGCTTAGGATAAATCCTCCCAGAATTATTAGATTGAAATTTTTACCACAGTGGCTTTGTGCTGAGATGGACGTGATCTCTCTTCCAGAATTCATGTACAACTCTCCTTTTTCCACCTTGCTGCCACATGTCCTTGCTTACCTTAAAGTAAGGTAAGCCCATCCAGGCTTCTCCTTCACCCTTCAGCTGCACAACTTCCTCCCCACAAATTCCCTGGGTCTTAAGCAGGAGAGCTACTCAGTAAAATCATGTGATTTGTGTGAGAAGCCTTTGGAGTGTTTTCCTTTAGCTACATTCAGAATAAATGGGGTTGGTTCAGTTTCATGTGATGCTGCAAGCTCATCAGTTTCCTGAGCTTCTGGGTGGCTCAGGGAAGGTGGAGGAAGTAAGGAGGGAATACTGAAAGATAGAGAATATTGGGGGTTTTTTTTAATAATTATTATTCTCTGCTTTAAAGTCAAAGAACATATTTCTAACATGGAAAATAACCTGGAGCCAAGTGAGATGTATTTTATGGATATGTTAATATGTATCCACATATAATATGAATTGAAATAAATAGCATATGAAAGTTCTTTTTATTTTTCCTAGAGCTGATTTTTTTGAAGATGAAGCTATTAAGCATCTTTTAAAGTACAAACCCTGGTGGATTGATGCTCATAAAAAGATGACAGCCTTGCAGGGAGAAAGTCATCAGGAACATGACAGTCCTGCATTTGGTGAGAATATACATATATATGCATATATATACGCACACATCTGCTGCTTGAATGATAATTGCTGTGGTGCCATGTTACAGGTTATTGTTCTTAAAGGAAATGTATTACTCTACTACATTTATTATTTATTACTTTATTACATTACTTTATGGATCTCAGAGACTTTTCAAAGAAAACTCTTTGTGTCCATTTAGAAACCTAAAGGCATGTTTCCAGGGTGAGTCAGTGACCTTGTTGGGAGCACTCTTAACAGATAACTGAGGCTGCCTCCCTGCACACAGTGATTGCAGAGAGCACTACAAGTTACCATTGTGCATTTTCTTCTATTGTTCTTTGTTCATTTCCTATGTAGTATGAAAATCTGATATTACTAAAGTAGATGATGATAATCCCTTCACCAGAGGTTCTCAGTACACTGATAATACTTGCACTTCCACATTTTCTCTGGGAGAACAATAGAATTTGGGTAGATGTTGTGTATTTTACTGTGAATGTAATCTGATCTTCATTCCTGGTCTCTTTTCAGCCTCTGAAGCCAAAATTGTTAATTATGTCCATCATAAACACTTGATTTAAAAAGCACTGGACAAAGGTACAAGAGGCTTGAAAACACAATAACGAGGGGTTCCTTTGTTTGTTTTTATCCATTCACTCCTTCGTAAATGAAACACTGCTCTGTTTGCTTGGTTGAGGAATATAATTAAAGTGAAGAGCTGCTGGATGATTTTATTGATAAGGAGTGTTTCTCTTCCAAATTGAGGTAGTGAGGAAAAACATGTATATTGTTGGGTCTTAGAGGCACCAACAAACTCCTCAAAAGCCTGGCAAGCCTGCTAATGAAAATTACACAGAAAAAGGATCATCTTTTCTCCAAACCATTTCTTATAACATATTTAATAAGAATGATCCAAAAAATGTCACCTTCGTGGGGCTGAGTGGAGAGGCTCATGCAGCTTTTTGAATCTTGAAGAAATTTAAGTAACATAAGAGGCAATCTGGAGTTCGGTGATGTTAATGGCAACAACCCACCCTTTCCCTTGGAAAGACCTCAGTTTTGGTAACAACTGTGCTATTTGAATAAGTGACTGAAATCAGTGGAGGTTCCTAAACCTGAGTGAGCTGTGGTGAAGGAAACCACCATGAGAGGGAGTGCAGGTTCTACTTGAAGGTCTCCTGTGAATGGGAATACAGAAGGGCAGGATGTGGCTCCAGGCTGTTCCACCTGGAATCTGATCATCAGCAGGATGCATCCCCTGTGGTTTTATATTGCTTTATCCAGCCAAAGGAATGGTGCAGTTAATCAGGAATTCCTGTCTGTCCCGTGTGAAGGAAGGATTTGTTCTTGATTAAAGATGTGCTGCTCCTCAAGTTAAACATGTAAAAGTGACACCTAAAAATCAGCAGATTCTTTAAAAGTTTATTTTCTTATTCAGAAACACTGAATGAATGGAATTATTTTTTTTCTTCCTTTTCCTGACTTACATTTATGTCTTTTCAGTTGTTATCTTCATTGGTTTCTTAGAGCCAAAAACTTGATTACTTTTGTCTTTATAATGTCTTTGGCTGCAAGGAGCAATTAGAAGTACAGATGGCCTTTTTTATTTTTTGCATGACATTGCAATTAACTGAAGATTTTCTTTGGTTGATTGCTGCTCTTATATTTATCCCTGGTTATTTTCTCTTTTGTTTTTACATCATCAGGTGCTTCTAATGTCTCATTACCAAATTTTTTCTCTTTTTGGTTCATCTCATTAACATTTAGAGTTTTCATCTCTCTTCTGTCCTTACTTTGAATCTATTTTTATTTGACCTTTTTACTTTTTCTCCAGCTTGTGTGCATAGTTCGTGTATATTGCCTTTTTAAAAAATCTTTTCTTATCCTAAGTGTTTCTTCTTTCTTTTGTCCTTTTTGTACATCTCGCTGTGCATTCTTTTCCAGCCCTTTTTGTTCACACTTAAAATGTCTTAATTCAAGTCAAGTAATACTCCATAAAGCCTTACTAATTACACAGCCTTTCCCATGAGGGGATAAAATTTTTGGAAACCTTGCCTTCTGCTGCTGCTGAAGTTTACATGAGTATCTTGCTTCTACAGATTCCAGATGAAAGGGTTTGTATTTTCTAACAGTCACATTCAGCTTGGTTAAAAGTTCATTTTTATTCTACTTCCAATTGCACAACTGTAAAAAACTCCTCTTTAGGCAACACAATAATCTTCAAAGGCTCAGGCTGGCATATGTATTTAATCTAACATTTATATGCTCCAAGGATATCTTATTTTGTTCGGGGTAACCTCTCATGCTTTCAGTGACTGTTTTCTTTCTCATTTCTTTATAGAAAGAGAAGCAATTTCCTTTTAAAGTTCCACCTTTCAGTAAGGCTCAGCTCAAATGTATGCCATTACTGCTAGATTCATAAGTTTAAGATGGATTACTTTTCTTTTTTTATCAAATTTCTGCAATTGTGCTGTCTACCTGCTTTGCTCAGTTTTCAGGGCTTTGCATCATGTGTTCCTTCCTGGCACTGCTCTGCTGCAGAGCAGGTTTTTGTTACATGAGGAAATTCTGCATTTTATTCATGCAAAACTCTTAATGATCAGTCTCCACTGTAAAATATCTCACGTTTTAAAAGGCAAGAGCAGTAGGAAGAAAGAATGATGTATGGTGTTGATGTGTTTGCAGGAACTGTGGATTTCTTAAGGAATAGTAAGGAAAACGAATATAAAGGAAAGTGTGAGACCCAGGAAAGGCTGTCCAAGTCCAGTGATTCTGTGGAGAATGCCTGGAGGAAGAAGGTCAGAAGTGATGTGGAGGAAATGTGCTGGAAATGTTGATTTGAGAAGTGGAGGTGGAGGCTTGACAGTGAAGAAAAGATAAGTGGAGGAGATAAAATTTGGATGAAAGAATTGCAAAGACAGGAGAGGGATGAACAAACCAAACCGTAGTTAGCATGAATATGGGTGTGCTGAGGGGACGATTTGTGTTTTTAGGACTTTTAGCTCACTTCCTGAAAAACTGAGGCTCTTCTGATCACAGTCTACCAGACAGAGCTTTAGGGAGTGTCAAAGGTGGTCACAATCTGCAGCTTTCCAAAAATGGCTCCATGTACATGGAGAAGAGCTTTCACTGAATCTTCAGTGCTACCTTTTGAGGGCCAGAGTCTGTACAGGAAAGAGGAAGTGGGAAGTTCCACTAACCTCTCATTCCTCTGCAGGCTGCACCAAATTCAAGCAATTTAACAGAAAATCAGCTTTATTATTTCAGTTACTTGTTTAAGTTTACATTATTATTGAGTATTTTTAAGGCAGCCCTGGGGAAAATGCTGACTCTGCACAAAGGCTTTGGGCAACTGCAGTCAGAGTAGTGCTGCCTTTCATCTTGTAATGGCTTAGGAAGAGCTTGAAGAGAGACTTGTTTGCTACTGATTAATATCAATAACTGACTTTATTCTGACTAATCTGCTCCTTTAGCTGGTGTTGCTGATTCCTTAACCTGTAGGGATAGAAGCACACATTTAAAAACCTTAGAATTGAAACACACTAGTTTAAAGAAAAAAAAAAAGAGAAGAAAGGTCAGTTCTGCTCAGTTCTCTCCCTTTGGGAGAGCTGGGGGGTTCAAGACTTGGCTTGAGAGGGCCATAAACTGAGGCTCTGCTCTCATCAGGAGATTATCAGAGGTACTTCCTGACCTGTACTTTCCTGACTGACCACTGAGTCAGCTCTCTGTGTGGGTCCAGCACATTTTATCTAAGTGCTCCTAACACATTTAGAACTGGAAGTGTCATAGTAGTCTCGAGATACAGATCTCACAGTGATTTAAGTGGTGTTATCACAGTGTAAAATACCAGTAGGGCTGTAACAAAACACCCTCTGGCTGTCAGACCTCATCCTCCCCTCAGAGATTAAACTCTGCTTCACTGACACTCTGCTACTGAAGGACAATTTGAAGTATCTTCTTTTTTAACATGAGGAATGACCAGCTTAAAACAAGTAAAAGAGGTGATTAAAATGTAAAGGTAATGTCTGCAGTCTCATCTGTCAGTAACTTTGTGAGATGAATTTGTCTGATTCCTTTAGATGTGGATCTATTAGCACACAATTATACTCTGGCATGGTTTTGCCATTGGCAAATACACAAAACAATTTTAAATCAAAGTTACAAAAAACTTGCCAATTTAGCTTACTTGATAAGTAGCAGCAAGTGCTGCTTTGCATTAGATTAATACTGATTGTGGTACAGATTGTTAGCTACAATTTGGCAGTGTAAGTGTACAAAAGTGTACAGGCTTAGTACAGCAGAAAATGTAATTACAATTTTAATTGTTCTGATAATTTCACACCATGTACTTGGAAGTTTTGAACTGGGAAAACAAAGTAGGTGGTGGTTTGGACATGTTAATTATGAGTTTCAGGCCTGGATAATTAATTGTTCAAAAACTTCAGGCAATGGGTAGATGTTTTGTTCTAACATTGAAGTATTTTCTCCAGACAAAGATATTTTATTTAGATATTTTTATTTAGAACACCTGGCACTTTGCAGCAACTTAATGAACATCTTGTAACATTTACCTTTGGGAATGGTCTAGTGTACATCTTACTTGCTGTTATTTAGTAGACTTGGAATTCCTGTGTTTATGGTCCAGTTGTAGATGTTATGATGCTTCAGAGTTTGAATTTTAGAGGAAGGAAACTTCACTGCTATGTTTTATGAATTTCACTTGGAGTTTCTTTGCTTGCTGTTTAAAAGTGGAGTGTGGCTCACATTTTCATTGGAGAATCAACTTATAAAGAAATTTACTGATAGAGATAGATCATCTATAGTTGTGATTCAAGGGATGGTACTGAACTGCTTTGCATGAACAGAAAACCAGAGTTAGAACTACCCTATCTTTCTAAATTGTCACTTGCCTCTGGATTTTTATCCCATACAATGTGGGCTTAAGAATCCTCATTTTACTCAGATCCTGATTGTGCATTTATCTCTGTATAAGATATCCAGGCATCCACAGAAATCCTTAGCATCTGGAGAGGTTCAAAATCATCAGTGTGTACATGCAGTGCTGGAGCTTGACATTGAAAGGAATACACCAGAGCTTAATAAAAGTTAAAGAGGAAAGTAAGAGAGACTTAGGCTTTTACTTGAGTGATGGGTGACTTGTGATTAGTTACATGCTCCTTTTTAAAGACACTGTTGAAGTAGTATTACCACCTATTAAAGTGAATGTGCCAGCTTTAAATTCATAATCAATTATCCTTTTACTTTTTATAGTTGTCTTCTCGGAGGAAGAGAGAGAGCAGATGAGAAAGTTCACAAATAAATCTTACCTTCTGGATAAAAGAAGCCGTCACCATGTATATCTTGGATTAATTGATATTCTTCTGGCATATTGCTATGAGATCTGTGTCAATGAAGGGGACAAGAATGTAAGTTTAAAGAAGTAAAAAATAATAATATATTTTAGGAACCTAGTGCTGGACCCTGCACTGCCATTTAAGAAACTTACCTTTTAAAGCGAACTTACTTCCAGGCATCAAAAATACATGATGAAGTTCAAATGAAAGACTCTCCATCTCTAGACTTCATGCACGTGGGGTTTAGTAGGATTTCTGAATACTTGTGTTCTTCTACAGCAGCATTGTAATAGGAGAGATGTGGAGTTGCAGGAGATTCCAGACAATTCTCTGTATTTCTGATTTGTGTGTCTTGATTTATTCAAATGCAAATTTAACAAGATAATTGTTCTTTTTTGTTCTGTGTGGATCCCTTGCCCTCTTGGAAATGGAATTGCTTCCCAGATACAACTTTGTGCCTTGTATCTCCTGTGCTGTTATGAACCAAGGAGATGCCTTTTCAGTGCTTTTGATCAAAATATTGGAGCATGTAATCAAAACCATTCTGTCTTAATGAGACTGACATGCAGGGCATGGATTGTAGAATGACAAGCAAAATGTCCAGACCTGCTGATTGACCAGAATAATCTGGAATTGCTGTTGTGTTGCATGTTAGTGCTGCACAGAACTGCAACTCTGCCAGGAACACAGTTGTACAATTCTTTATTGGTTTTGCAGTAACTCTATGGTGTATGTGGAAAACACACTGGGGTTTTTTCCCCTTGCCCCTACCTTTTTTTTTTATTCCTATTTAACAGGAAAACCAAGACATTTGGGCCACACAAATCTTCACTAGAGCCAGGATTATAGATCGAGGTTTTCTGGCTTTTTGCCCCAATCATCCCACTAGACCACACTTCCACTCAAATACTATGAATCTGTCACATATTAAGAATAATGACATTTTACATGTAGTGCTGGCTTTAGGACCCTCTCTGAAAGCCAAAAGTCTTGAGCTGTTTTCATGAGACAAGGTATTTGAGCTTGCTTTTGTTGATTGAAGTGTCTGTTGCTTTGTGCAAATGGACTGAATTCCACTAAAGTACCATTTCTCAGTGTATTGCTGTTCCATTTTAAAGATTTTGTGCATGGGCTGCATCTTCCCACTATGGAAACCAACTCAGTTACTCAACATCTGCATTGCAATATAATTTTTAATGCTGTCCTGTGGCCATTTCAATGCACATAATGTAATGACTGCTTCTTATTCACGAAGGTTCTTAAATTGCTGCCAAAATGTTATCTTAAATGTTTGCCAGCAGTGTTGGATTAGATAATACTTGTTTTACTGTCCCCTCTGAAAATCAGGTTGAATCGTCTTGGAACATCAGGAAACTGAGTGCAACGTTGTGCTGGCTGGAGGTAAGGTAAAAGTAAAGTTTTGTGTTATATTTTTGCTGTATTACTTGAGGATTTTTTGGTATTTTATGTTGTTTCTGTGCCAAGTTTACTACTCTTTCAGTGTTGAAGATGAATTAAATGCATGTCCTGTTTTTGATGGTACCTGAAATTGATTTCTGGGCTTCAGAAATTAGTGGGCATGTGTTGTTTTACCTGCCCACTTCTTTTCACCCTTATACTTGGAATAATAAAGGTTGGAAAAGACCTTTAAGATCATCAGGTCCAACCATAACCAGCACCATCACCATGTTCACCATTAAACCACGTCCAAGGGCCTCATCCCTGTTTGTTTAGTTGCTGCTCACTCCTTGGAACCAACACAGGTTAGAGTAAACCCTGAATTCCACTCTCTCCACATTCACATTGTTCACTGAAAGCATCCAGGCCTGTGTAAAGAAACGGTTACAGCGTTGGAGGTGGAAAGGACTTGACCTGGCCTGAAATCCGTTAATTCCTAAAATGCAGGAAGGTGGAAAGGACTGTCCCAGCCTCAGTCCTGAAATGACTGAGCCAACTCTCACTTTGCAGGATCAAAACTGAAATTGGACAGGATTTTTGGGTCCAGTCCTTCAAACTTTTCCAGTAGTGGTGAATGTTATAGTCAGTTATAACTTGTCCTTTGACAACAGGTTTTATTTTGAGTTCTGCAGTAGCAGGTTACAAAGGAGTGCAGCTAAAATACCCTGCCTTAATTCACAAGTTTTTTTTGTTTTCCAGATCTATGTCCTAACATAGTGAAGGAGTTTTCTGCACGTGCTTACTGTGTGATAGAGCAGTTCTTGGTGCAGCCTGTGCCAACAGTGTATTTCACACCCAGAAAACTCACAATCCTGGCACCAAGCTGTTAATAACTATCTCTGTTAGACAAACCGTTAGGGCTGAGAGTTTTCATCACTCTGTAAAAAAAAAAAAAAAATTCCCTCAGCTCTGATTTGTTTGAGCTCACTGCCATTTTGCTGGCCATGGCATGTACACACCTTAGCCTCTAAATATTCAATCACAAACCATAAATGATTTAAATGCTTGCTGGTGATCCATTAAAATGAACAATGGGTTGAGGTAGTCACAGAATGCAAAGAAGTGCTGGCTGTCAGCATAGTGCTTTTATTAATTTTAATAGATTGAGAGGTCAAGATGAAATAGGTATTTTTTTTTTTTTATTAATTAATAAATGGAGTATTTTGTCTCGAAAAGTGAAAGCTGGAAAGGAAATGACTCTTAAGAAAGTCTTTAATAACTCCTTAATGCCTCTGGCCTGAGTAAATTAGAGGTGTTCCTCACTGATAAAGGAGGGCAATGAACTGTTCTCCCCAGGCAGGTATATTTATCCCTGTCTTGAATATCTAGAATTTCCATGAAAAGCAGAGTCGTGTATCATTTTTAAAGATCTTATATGTCCACATGTATTTGGTTAATATCATATGGATTTAATTTTTCTTTATTCTTAAAAGGGTTTTTATAGCTTCTCCTTAATATATATAATAATGTGGGGCAGATGTAATTTATTACTTTAATCTAAAGGATGGCAACATCTTGAGTTAGATGTTTTATTCCCATGTTCTTTTTTTAATCCCAAACCACTAAAATGTAAAAGACTTCTGTTATCTTGCCATGCAAACTAAATGTGCAGGGTCTCGTTTCTATTTAATATGTACATTTCCATATCTATTCAAATACAGATTTTTAGAGGCATAATAAATCAAAAGGTGCTTTTTTTCCCCCCCATTCTGCTGTGGCTTTTTTCCTTAAAGGAAAACAAACAAGCACACAGACTAATGCATATGTTTCACTGATACACACAGAGTTTCTCCAGCATCCACGATGTCCTGGTATCTTTTGGAAGAAGAGTGCTGTGCTATCCCCTGTACAGGCATTTTGAGCTGGTGACACGTTCCTTCAATGACACAGTCATGATTCTGCAGCTGGGTGAGTGTTTAGGGACTGCAGGCTGTACAAAACCGTCTTTGTATCTTGGGTTCTAGAAGTTACCTGCAACTTTTCTATTTAGCATGAGTTACTTCTTTGAAAAAAGCATTAGATTTATTTTTTGGACAGAAGGATCACTGAGAAGCAGTGCTTCAGTGGTTTATTTTAAATGCTTGGGAGTTGCAGGATTAAAAACCCACACAAATAGCAATATTAATCTTTACTACTGCCAAAAACTGTTGCTGATTGAAAATACCATTGACATTATAACAGTCAGGGAATGAAGTTTCGAGGGGAAGATGGATGCTGTCCCTCCTCACTTATCTCCACTGCCTTATGTTGCTGTTCATAAGTGTGAAAAAAGAAAATTCTGATATCAAAACTGCGGTGATACAATGCTGACAGCCTTTGGGGGTTTTTCTGAGGAGGGTAGTACATGAGAGGTAAGAAATTTGCTTTTCTTTTAATGTCATGGTGGAAAACGGTGTTGCAGTGAACATTCAGTGATCCAGTGAAATATTGCCTGACTGGGTAAGTTATTACCAGGATGTTTCAGTTTAGAAGTCAGTAGAGTTCTGTTCTTGTGTGTCAGAATACTGTTCCATTAAAAGGAGAGAATAACAGCAAAGTTCAGTTTATCTTTAGATGAATGCTCCTCCTTGAAAATGTGGAAAAACACACAGAAATCTGCGGGGAAAAATAATGTAAAATAGAAATATATGACTTAAACTTGCCTTCCAAATACACAGGATGAAAGCTGCTAGAATTTCATGGTGGTGTAAAATCAGATTATCATATCAAATGGCAGATACAGAGCTGGGGTTAAATTATATCCGCATTTTGAAATGGTCTGTGGAAAGAGGACTGGATTTCTGCGTCTATAAAATTCAGGTTTCAGGCTGTTGTCTGGCAGCTCTCACAGCAAGGAACTCCTGAAGGATCCAGCGATCTGCAGACCATGCTCTGACTTTATGTTACACATGTTGGAAGCTTTTTGATTTGTACTTTTAAATACAACTAGTGGGTTTTTTTGAATAATCAGGAAGTAGTATCTGTACATAACAAGCAATATATTTATTGGTCAGAGTAATGCAGACCTGTAACCATGCAAAAACTGTTATATCCCATGGGCCCATGTTCTAAAAGCAGACATTTGATAGTTTGCCTGATGCAGGATTCCCTGTTTCAAGTCTGGCAAGATTTGCAGCCTCTCATTAGAGACCCATTAAGCTACTATAATCCAAAACTTTTCATTTATGAAGAAAGACATTTTTTGTTGCAACTTACTGTAACATTCACTGATGCACATTGTTACTTGGCAGATGAGTAGCAGGAGTGGATGTTGGAAATGGGTTGGGCTGACAGCTTGACAGCTGGAACCTGAAAAAATCAGCAAAATTTTAATTCCACACATCATTTCTTTGTAAAAGAGCATGCTTCCTTTTAGTCAAAATAGTGATGTTTGACAAGCACTGATGGGGATACAATTTAAAAGTTATTAGTTATATTTGGGATTTTATGTTTTCTTTGCTGACTTAGTTGGTTTCCTGCTAGTGAGGTTTTTTTGTTCTGTTTGCCATGGCATTTTGCTCTCCACATTCCTTCTCCTTATTGCCATCTTCGTCACTCTTAACTTTCATTCTCTGGCTGTATTTTTTCAGCATGGGATTACTTACAAATAAGCAAACAAATTTTGTGCTTGAACAGCAGGGGGAGTGCTGATCTTTTTTGTTTCTTTTTTTTTTTTTTTTTTTTTCCCCCTCTCCTCTCTAAATCTGTAAAATGTAATTTCATCCCTGTTCAGGTTTCATAGCCTAGGAGGAGCCAGCCTCTTGGGAGAGGGTTATTAGATTCCATTTGCAGTGGTGGCTGTTTTCATTTGAATGTGGGTTTTTTACCCCCACCATTAAATGAATGGTGAAAATAATTTTTTTTAAGGTTTCCAGCTCTTAACCCTTTAGCAGCTTAGTCATCAGAAAACTAAGGGAGGGGATTCCAGCTAATTGGATGGATGCATATGAAGGAAAAACCAAACTGACAACAGAAAGCTTTCTGATTGTGGAATGAGAAAGCTCACATTTTTAATCTTTTACTGTATTTATTGACTGTGTGTCAAATGGCTCCTTCCTGAGCCTGAAGTGAGTTTTTTCTTTCATTTTGCCAAACTATTCTGTAACTAGCAGAAGTAGGAAAAGTTCTCCCTAATTCCAGGCCCTGGGCTGCTGTTAGGTAATCACTACATTGCCTCACACAATTCCATGTGCTTGACCCTGCTGTGAGCTGTGTGTTCCCAACCTTATTATTTTCCAGCACTGGTACTGGTGTAGGCATAAAGGGAAAAATGCTCCTCTTAAGAGAGATGATGTGGCAGAACTTCTTGTTATTTGTGAGGTACTTTCCAGCTTGCTTTTCTTTTTAAATTCAGTGCCCTGGCTGTGCCAAAGTTTGGGCCAGCAGAGCTTGGTGCAGTGGAAAAGCTGGGGGAAGGGGCTGCTTCAGCTGTGGAGAATTACACGCATGACTGGGCCTGCAGCCTTTGGTCTTGCAGAGATTCCTGCTGAATCCAGAGGCTCCCATGCCCAGGGATGTGAATACTGAAGGACACAGTTACAGTGCTGCTGTTCCCAGCCTGTGAATCAACCCCAGTTTCCAAGGTGGTCGTGGATACTGTGGTTACTAAACCCTCAGATGTGAGATGATAAAGATGATCCATTATGATTTTTTGTGAATTACAAAAATAAAAATCTATTTCCAGGAAAAGCTGCAGTTTTGAAGTGTCTGCTGGACATTCACAAGATTTTTATGGAGAGTGACCCTGCCTACATCCTTAATGATCTCTTCATTACGGACTATTGCATCTGGATCCAGAAAGTCAAGTAAGTTCTTCAGCAGTTAGTGATGTGGGAGATGTTTTTAGCATACTTCATCTATGAACAAGTGTCAGTAAAATAAATGGTCTCCTATACACGGGAATATGATAAATTTTTTTTGTTTAGTAACAGTGTCTGTCCAGCAATTCTTGATACAGAAGCAAAGACATTCAGTACACTTTTTAAATGCAGTGACATCACTGGAGGAGGGAGGGAGGAAGGAATTGCATTTGAAATAAAAATGTGAATTTTCATTAATATATTAATTGAGGTTTTGGGGGGAAAAAACAAATTCTGGGCAATTCTCATTACACTGTGATCTTTCTTAGGAAGAGAAATGTTTATGCAGCTCTTATGTAACTTCAGGGTAAAGGTTGGAAGGAGCTTCTAGGTCAAAATTGACAGCACATGCAGAGCATTCCCAGCTGTATGGAACATTGATTTATGGGCTGTAGCAGTTGCACCAATTGATTATTAACACCAGAACAAGTGTCACAAATCTCCATGTGCTCTGTGCTCCTGCTGCTGCAGCTCTCCCTGGCAGTGTGGGAAGCTTTGGCTGCCACTACTAGAGAGGAAGGAGGGACTCTGCCACCTCCAGACAAAATCCCTGCAGTTGTGTGTCTCACCTATGTTCTTTTAAAGGAATCAGCATGGCTTATTTCCAGAGTTTTGGGAAGTTTGCAGCCAGACTGGTTGGAATACCAGCATGTTCTAGTGGCTTAAAACCAAAGGTATCAGTAGGAAAACAGTGGGAAGTGGATTAAATGATTAAAGCAAGCTGCGTGTTCAAATCTTACTAAGCTTTATATTGTTCTTGTCAGATTTATTCTGTTTTTCATACAGCTTTTGTATTATTTTTCCTTCCTTTTTATGTCTTCACAGCCTTCTCTGAAGGCCCACAAAAGAAGGTGTGAGTTGGAACAGGCATGACTAATATACACAAAAAATGGCATTGTCTTATTTGTTAATACAGCAAGCCAGACTCCTAAACCAGTGGCTAAAATAGTCTTTGTATTTAACGAGAGACTGTGGGGGATAAAATAACTGAAGTGCACAAGACAGTGAAGGGGATATAGAGGGAATTTGCCAATAATCAGGATCAGAAAGGGGAATGAGACAGAGAATTGAGTCAGCCTGCACAGGCTGCATGTTTAGGTGTGACTTTAGCAGTACTTCTTGGAGAATTAAAGAGCTTCAGTTCATAGCTGTTTATTATGTGTTGTAGATGTTGATTCTTATTCTGTGTGTGCTTTCAGTGACTCTGTTCCTATAGGTAACAATATATAAAGTACTTTAAAGCAATTACAGGTGTTTCCAAATGTTTTGATTCATCAATCCTAATGAATTCCTGAAACAGCCGGTTTATTTTACACTGTCATATTTGAGGAGGCTTTTTTCAACCACGCCTTAAATGTGTGGGAAATTCACCAAGTGTGGGGAAATTCAGGTTGAAGTTGAGTTGAAAAAGTGCAGTAAATAAAGGAGAAAGTTATTTCATGGGTCTTTCACAAAGAAATGAGTCATTAAGCAGTAATACCTCTGCTGCCCATATCAATGAATATAATGTCTAGCAAGTTAGTCATAAAACCCAGTTTTCTTTAAATCCAGCCCAGGAAAATGCACAGTAGCTATAAGTGACTGATAGATTAACACATTTCCTCCCAGACTCTCACATTATGTCCCAGTTAAGCAGAACTGACAGCTGCTGGAAAGAGGGCAATTAAGCTATCTTATTGTCAGAGAGACATGGCACAATAGCTGTCTGTCATTAGGGGAGCAAGAGAGAGAGAGAGGAGCTGCAGAGCCCAGTCCTATTTTTAGGCCTAAATCAGGACAGCATTTAAGCATATGCTGCAGTCATTGCTGTGCAGTTCAGCAGTGTTTGAAGTTCAGCAAGTGCGAAGGGAATGGGAACACTTGGTTTTGTTCCTTTATGTGGAAGGGAGCAACTAAGCTCACTTGTCACTCCAGAACATACCATGACAGGGTGGTGATTTGTCTGTTCAAGGCAAGGGGTCCCAGCTCCCCAAGGTGAGGCACCTGGAGAGGAGGGTGCTGCATCTTCCCTTCCAGGGGCAGAAGGGTTGTGACATCCCTCTGGTAATTAATTCCCTCTGAAGCACTGGCACAGGGTGCCCGGAGCAGCTGTGGCTGCTCCATCCCTGGCAGTGTCCAAGGCCAGGTTGGATGGGGCTTGGAGCAGTCTGGGACAGTGGAAGGTGTCCCTGCCCAGGGCAGGGGATGGATGGAGATGAGCTTTAAGGTCCCTTCCCACCCAAACCCTTCTGTGATTCTATAACTGCTGTTGTGGTGGAAGAGTTTTGGGAGGGGAAGGTATTTATAGATGTTATTGTGGTGGTCTTTTGAGTGTTAGTTATTTCTACCACCAGTCAGTCTGGATACTTCCCTTGTTTTGTTTCTTACCTATTATTTGCTCCATACAGGCTTCATTAACTTCCTTTGTCTCCATTTCCTCCTGTCCTTTTGAGGCTGAGAACACTCTCAAAATCCATGGAGGGTTTTCCTTTTCTTCTCCCCTTTCCCTGTAAGTAACAAATTCCTGGTGGAGGCTGAGCCCTCTTTGTTTAAACAGTTAAAACAGACTGTAGGTCCTTGTTAGTGAAGAATTTGGGCAGTTTAAAACCAGCTGGAAACAAGCTCTTCAGCTCACCTGTGCTAGCAGAGATCTCTGGATTTAGGAAGAAAGTTTGGCACTGGCAAAACCATAATGCGTATATCCACTGATAGAGAGCACACAGTCCCATTCCAGATGAAGAGAAACACCCCTGGTAGGTACTAGCTTTTAAATATTCCATGTGGAAACAAAAACCTTATAGCCAGCAGTGTGTCAATAGCTGATTATAAATTTGGTTTGAGATCATAGTTTGGCTGTGGGTAAATTAGATGAATAAGTGAATGTGTCACTGGGCTGGCAAAAGCTGATTTATTTTAAGCACAGTGTATCTGGAATTGGAAATGATGAAGATGCTGAATAAAACACAGGTGGCTAATAGTCAGCTGAGGATGGGGAGTACAAGCTAGGCCTGGAATTCTGAGGATTTGTTTGTTTGTTTCCAGAAAAATTACTTTATTCAGGTACCTGTTACTGAGAGAAAAGTAGATTCTCAAATGTCTTAGACAATGCAAGATAGTAGCAAGTGTAGCTAAAATTTTCTCTTCCTGTTGGCAATCTTAAAGCTAGTTTTACCTGCTTTCTAGGTTCCTAGTATTTCCCTTTAGGCTGCTTGTGAACTGACTATTAATAATTCCATCCATTGTGTAAAGGGGCATGTAAATCCTTCTAAGTGTTGTTAGGTTTTGAAGAAAGGGAGCATGTTGCTCAGCCAAACTTATCAGAAAAGAGGGAAAAGTAAATGTTAACCTGGGTAACAAAAGCTTGACAAAGACCTATGGAGGCAGCTTGTGGTAAATCTCAGCAGGTGGTGTCAACATTTCTGTTGAAAAGCCAGATGCAGCCAGATGGAAAATTGCATCTTTAACCCCTGAGGTCATAATGACATGTCATCACTTCATTTGATCCCCCTGCTAAGTGAGCTTATCATCCACCCTGCTGTCACTTCTGTTATTGCTTTCATTTCCATAATAAAATTAAATTTAATTTGCCTGGTTTGCATGCTTTTGTTCTTTAGGTCCGAGCTTTTACAAGCCACTCTGATACGTATGGCAGTCTCTCCGAGGTGAAATTCGAACTGAATGTGTGTTCTAAGTCTGCAGTTTTTTCCATCTTTCACACCTTCCTTTAAGCAGAAGGGGATGAGGGAGAGGAGAAGGGTTTTTGGGGAAACCACTGGTCGGTTGATGGCTGCAATATGGGCAGCTGGGACCAGGGGAATCCAGGTGTGCATTTCTTGCAGGAGAGCTTTTTCTCCCTCAGTCAGGAGTCTGTCTGTGACCCCACAGGAGTTGTGTCCTTTGTAGAAGTCAGAATAGTTTACCCACTGTCTCTTGCTGTGCTGAGGTTCCTTTGTGTGGCCTGATGTCTTTCTCCAGTGTTTTGTGTTCCCCTTTGTGCCAGGCTCTATTCACATGGTGTTTTTTGGCTGCTGTTGCACATGTGTGCCTGCTGGCCATGACATGGGTGGGAGGCTGAACAGCTTCCTCCAAGTCCTTGGCCAGACAGGCAGTACAGGCAGTTCTGCATCCCTGCTTGAGGGAACAGCTCCAGCCTATGGCAATTTAAAATATTTTTACCTAATATTTACATGGATATTTAACTTTAAACATGTACCACTTTAATATTGGTAAATGTGTATTTTCTGTGTACCTGAACTGGAGGTGAAGCTGTGAGTGTTCCTGGCAGTTTTCCAGGGTTTAGTGCACTGAGTATAGAATCACAGAATGGTTTGCATTGGAGGGGACTGTAAAGATCATCAAGTTCCAACCTCCTGCTGTGGGCAGGGACGCTTCCACAAGACCAGGTTACTCATCCATCCAGCCTGGCTGTTGTACAGTTGCTTGCTTCTCACAGTTTTATAGTTTTATGGGTATGAGGTGTGCAGGAGAATGTTTGATCCCATGTACAGTTTTCATTATCACTATTTTTCTACTTTTTAACTTAACATAAAATTATAAAAAGTATTGTTTGTGTTGTATTTTGTAGTAGCTTCAACACGTGCAGTGAAGGAGAGCTGCGAGCTAAGACAGATGAGCTGTTAAATTGCCTTGCTGTGTTCTGTGGAACTGTATCTGCAACTTGCTTTGTTATCCTTCACAAATACGTGCTCTGCACCCTGAGACAAATGTAATGCTGCTAATTTTGGTGACTGTAGGTGTAACATGCCAGTTCGAGCATGGACTCCTTGATTTACAGTAAAAACCAAGATTCCTGGTGGCATTTTTACAGTCTCTGTAGAAGCTGCTGTCTTTATTGGAACTAACTAAATTAAAGGCAGATATCCTTGAGCGTGTCATATTTGCCTCTCCTGGTTTGCAGGTGAGACAGCCCCTGAAAGGTGGGTTGCCCTCGTAGGTCTGTTTTCCCTTTCATCTCTTCCTTACAATCGAAGCCTAGTCCTTGTTACACCATAATTACCTGCTCTGAAGCCAGCAGGGAGTTGCTGCTTGATGTGTAGTATGTGAATTTCCCCTAAATAAATGTAGGATTAATTACATTCACAGCATGTCACGGAGGTGATGAGATCGACTGTGATTGTTCAGCCCCCCTTTTCTTTTCCCCAGGTTTTCTGACTCCCTTGTTTAATCAATACAGTGTAATGTTGCCCTGAAGTGTTAAGGCCTGATGCTGCAAAGGCATGAAGGAGTCCAGGAGTATGAGGAAAAAGAAGATTTGTGAGAAAAAGGATTTTTACTGCCTGCATCATGTCAGATCCTAAAGTGCACAAGGGAGTAAAGAACTCAACCTTAAAGTATTGTAGTTTCTGTCCATTGCATTGGTTTTACTTCAGGCTTTTGCTAGATTTGGGAAAATAGTTTGTAACATACAAACATGTTTAAGTTTCTGTAGTCAAATATGATCTTTCAATGAATGTAAATAGAATTTTAACATACATTCTGATGGTATATTAAAATAATTTGTGAAGTGGATCATTTATCTGCAAACTGAAGAAATTTGGTTTGGTTATTATTTGCTAAAATCTGTAAAACTTTGAAAAATGATTCAAAGTATGTAAAAAGATCTTGATTCTGCCATTTTGGCAGCTGTTTCTTCGTGGCATTTTTGTTTACTTTAGTGTTTTGGGATTTTGTAAAGCTCAAAATACTTGAAAAGACACAAGCCAGGCTTTTGAAAGTCTTTTGGTATTTGCTTTTTTGCTGCTTGTAGGGTTGATATTCATAGATTAATAGAATGGTTTGGGCTGGAAGGGACCTTAAAGCTCATCCAGTGCCACCCCTGCCATGGCAGGGGCACCTTCCACTGTCCCAGGCTGCTCCAAGCCCCAATCTCCAGCCTGGCCTTGGGCACTGCCAGGGATCCAGGGGCAGCCACAGCTGCTCTGGGCACCCTGTGCCAGGGCCTGCCCACCCTCCCAGGGAAGGATTTCTTCTCAATATCCCATCTAAACCTGCCCATACTCATGAAGTTCTATTTCACCTTTATGGCATTTTCATGTTCCTAGGAAGGGTTTAACTGTAACCTTTGAAACTCAGGACTGTCCTACTAAATGAGGAGTAAATGGAGTTACTCTTGCAGGCTCTGCACCTCTCCTGTGAAAATACTGAGTTCAGGCAGGAGCATTCAGGAATAAAACTGTCCTAAAAGGTTTTCAAATGGTGCGCTGCTAATGTTAGTTTATTAAATTTTTGATTTGTGATGGGGGGAAGAGGGAATGTGTTAACACATAATAAAAATGAATTCGTGCTTTAAAGCATTCTCAAATGTTACAGGAATATGCTAATTTTCAGCTGTTAACCTCCTGGATCCAGCAGCCGTGATTCCAAAGAACAAAGGCATAGGCAGTAATATATTCTGGATGAAAATCCTGCCTCTTGGCTCTGTGGGATTAATCTGATTTGTACAGCATGTTTAAAGCACTTCATCCCGTTGAGGCGTCAGGGAAAATGCCCCTCATGGTGTTGTGTTTCATGTGTGTTACGGGGTCACGGGCAGCTGTTCCCTGCTCTGGCAGGGTTTGGGTTTGACTTTACCTTCATTGCTGCCCGTGTCAGCCTTAGTTTAGTGGAGGCTGCAGTAATTTCAGGTTTGATAAAAAACTCAGTTTTCGAAGTGTGTGGTGCAGAGAAAAGCCAAATTGCTTTCATGGTGCTGCTTTGAAAGCAGCTTTGCCATTAGCATGTGCTTTTAGTGTATGCTCTGCTGTAGCCAGTTGTGTTTACTTATCAGGTAGAGTAATGACCCCATCACAGAATTCCTTAATTTGATCTGTTTTATAGTGAGAGGTTTATATTTTTGATGATATCTTTTTTAATGATACTGTCATTCTGGATGCACTGAAGCCAGGTAATTCTCTGCCCTCACTCCCTGCAAAACAAAAGCAACTCCTGTTTAGCAGAGTTTTAATTTGAAAGCTATTCTTTCCTTTGCTCTTTGGTTTGAAAAGAGCCATGCAGGTACAAGGGCAAACCCCAAAACCTTGGTGCTGCTTGTGGTCACACCTTGAGCACAAGTGAGGCAGCTGGGGTTTCTCAGGCTGCGCGCTGACTGTCCTGTCCGGACTTGCTGCAGGAGCTCAGGACTACAATCCCCAATATTGTAGCTCATGACTACAATCCCCAATTACTGTAATTCCTTCTTAGCAGGTTTTACAAGCTGGCATTACTACTGCTGGCAGCCAGTTCAGTGTGCAGCACTGTTTGCTGCCTGCTTGGAGTACTCATGCTGTGCTGGCTTTGCTTCCCATTCACTTCCTTGGTGGCCTGGAGTGCTGAATTAACTTTGAGCTGCACCAGCTGCTCTTACCAATAATGGGAGTAGCTAATTGAAATGGTCTCTTTGAGATTCATTTTATGCATATTTAAAAATCTGTAAGAAAATATATGTGTCTTGTTAGAAATTTTTTTGTGGCATTAAATGTTATTTATTTAAAGGTATAAAATGAATTGCACAGGCTGCCCCCGACTGGCCATAAGTGCTTATTTGAACAATGTGCATTTTAATACAAGCAAGTCTAAAATGACACACTCAGTAAAAGCTTGTAGAGCACAGTTATGGATTGGAGAATAAAAGACAGCTGAGGGCAACAGCTTCAGAAAAATAGGTTGGGTCATGCTTGAGAACAGTTTGAACCTGAGCAGGTGAGAGAGTGAGTACACTTGAGCTGAAGAAGCAGAGTAGTATCATTTAGAAGAAGGAAGTGGCATGACCTTAAAGTGCATCATTTGTAAGACTGTTAAAACACTGATTCTAGTGCTTGTTCAAAAAGATGTTGAAAAATGGAGAGGATTACGGGGGAAAATGCTTCATGAATGTAAATGCCTGAGTGACCTGTGTTAAGCCAAGACAGCAAACAAACCCAGGAGTTCATTGGTAAGAAAATTAAAGGTTGATTAGGACTTGTCTACAAGTATGATGTGACAAAGATTGCAGGTTTTAGCCATTAAGTTTTATAACCAAAAAAAAAATCATGCATCACAGTCTATTTGAACAGGAAAAATTCAAACAGCAGTAAGTTCTCACATTTTCCTAGTGAAAAGTAATTCTGAGTTGACTCATTCTCTCTGTGTTGTTGGGTAACTCTGTACAGTCTTACTTGTTTTCTATCAAAATTGCACAGCTCAGATGAACACCTTGTGATTCAGCCCCAAGCTCTGGGTCTGGTGCAGAAAGTATTGGAGATTCTGAGCAGTTTATTATGCTACTAAAGCAGGAAATCCTATCATTTTCCTTAAAACTTAGGTAGGACTTTACCAGTTTATCAAAGCTTACATTGACTGTTGCTAGAAAACCCAAATTTATTTATTTTCATCCCAAGTCATCTGTTCTTATACCTTGGATCACAATTCTTGGATTTAAAAATAATAACTACTAATTTGCAGGCACATTCTGTGTGTCTCCTCTTTCACTGTTTTGATGCATGTTTTTAATACAATTTCTGTTTGTTTGCTGCCATCACGAGCTGCCAATGCCTCTCCTTGGGTGCTGCATCTTGTTTAGGGCCTGAGCTGTCACTCCTGTCTATAAAGCAGGAGGTGCACACAGAGCACTTGTAAATAACAATACACAGCTAATATAATACACTGACTTAAGAGCCTTAAGGCAAAACACTGCCCTGAGGGCTCAAAAGGGTGATAGACAGGTGTGTATAATACCAGAAATTCCCCCTCATGTATGTTTTAGCAAGCCCTGTAAAACATGGATTTTTAACAAGGGATTTAATCTCTCCTTCCAGCTGCTAGCTGCAGTTTCCTTTGATGTTTTTGCTCTCCTGCCCTCTCTTGTTTTTTCCTATTTATTCCATCGCTTTTCTATAGCTCAGATTCCTTCAGGCTGTGTCTGAATGCACCTTGCTGTGGGCAGAGAAGGCAAAGAAGAAAGCCATTTTTTCCCCCCTCAGGCTACTGCTTTGATTTTCCAAAGTTGTTGGGAGGCAGTTCCTATGTGCCTGCAGAAGGGTCAGTGATCTGTGTCGTGTCTTTTCAGTCAGCACAGCTCAGCTGAGTGGATTTCTGGTTTGATGAGGGGAAGGATGAGCTGCTGCAGCCGTTGCCTTTTGGAGCAGGTGGAATGTGCAGCTCTGGTCTAAGGGGGGGAAGCTGAGCTGCAGGCTTGGGAACATCTTCCTGGTTTGTTTCCAATCTGCTCAGCAGCTAGCATAATAATAATAATAATGTAATAATTTCTCTGAGGCATGATCATGGACTCATGGAACAGTTTGGGTTGGGAGGGACCTTTAGAGGCCCTGCAATGAGCAGGGCCATCTTCAACTTGGTCAGGTTGCTCCAAGCCCTGTCCAACCTGGCCTTGAATATTTCCAAGGATGGGGCAGCCACAGCTTCTCTGGGCAACCTATTCCAGTGTTTTATCACCCTCGTTGGTAAAAACTTCTTATATCTAATCTAACTCAACCTTGCTGCAGTTTAAAACCATCCCCCTTGTGCAGTCATGCCCCGGAGCAGCTGCTAACAGGTGCCCAAACACAACAGGGGGTGTGTGGGAGGAGCTGGGAGCAGGCTGCTCACTTTAGGCCCTTGGGAAAATCTGCGTTTCTGCAAGGAATTTGCAAGATGCTTAGGTTTGGTGTCTTCTGTTCAGACTGTGTGAGTTGAGAATGGACTGAGTTGAGAAGGTTGCAGGTAGTGTTTTCCCTTCAAGTGCTCCGGGTGTCAGAAGCAATGGAGCACTGGAAGAGTTAAACTCTGATCAACCCCACTGTGTTGTTTGGGGGATAAACTCCATTGCAGAGGGGTAGAATCGTGTTGGAGTCATATTTGTAATTGTGCCTTTAAGCCTGTTCCCTGCCACTGTTGTTATTTTTGTAATACAGGCCTTTGCTAGCATTATCCTGACACTAAAATTCACATTTTCTGCCCTGCTGTGTGTACCTTTCATTCCCATACTTTAACACAAATTGTGTAATTTGCAGCATGAGAAGAGCTTTCTCCTAGATCACCAGCAATGATGGTGAAGACCAAGTTCTAGATAATGGCAGCAAAGAAACTTGAGGGAGATGGGGCTAATACAGAACAGTTGTCAGCGTTCCATTTCTGTAACACAGCCAATACTGCTATCGTTTTATATAATCTTTCTTTCTCTGCATCTATTTTGTGGTGAGTTACCAATTCATCTTTCATTGTTTGTGTTTATCATGTATTATTTTGGAAGCTGTGCCATTATTAGATGTTGGGACTGGCTGCAACTTACTGGAGCTATTTTAGCAACAAAGCTCCGTTAAACTATTCTTAAAACATATAAATACTCTTCAGTTTCTTTTTATAGTCCAATGTTAATTCCAAGTCTGTTTCCTCTTATGAATATTTTCATAATATCATCTATATAAGTAAGCTGTACTTGATTTCTTTTATAATCCATGATCTGTTTGGTTTCAACTTATCAAAAAGACCAAGTAATGAAAGTAAGATGTTATACTGGAAAGCTTCATCTTTTTTTAAAATATTTATAAATGTGAAGTTCAGCTCATGCAGTATTTAGATTCATTATGAAAGAAGCACTGTGGAATTTCAGAGTAAATATGGGGGAAAGTCACTTGAAACATTCAGACTTATTAACATAAAAGAAGTCACTTAAATTGAAATGATGGTGCTATGTTTTATATTTGATTTATGGTTAACAAACTGTAATACTTTGAGCTATGCAGATAGCAGTTCATGTTTACAAGACTGCCAGTTGGATTGCAGTGTAAGTACATCACTCTCTTGGTTTCGGAATCCACATAATGCCCTTGGAAAGCCAGAATTCCAAGATTAAAGCATTTTATGTTCCCCTTAAGCCCTCTGGATCCTCCCCATCAGCCGTTGTTTATGGCGCAGGGCTGTGTTCTGTCACCTGCACAGAAGGGGGGTTCTCATGTCCAGAGTAGTTTCTTCATGCTTCATTTCTGCTTTTCTGATCCTGTCCATTTGAAGTGGGGGCATCTTACTCATGGGGAGATGCATTTTCCAGACTTTTTTGAACCCAGTGCTTCCTTTTTTTGCGGTGTGGTTTTCCTGTTTGCAGTGAAGATTTGTTGTGCAGGGAAGGCTGTTCCAGTCTCTGGTTTGTCTGAGATTGTGAGGGAAGGAGGAAAAAAGACTTGATAAACTTCCCAACCCAAGCCTTGTGCTCTTGTCCCTTCCCCATGTAATTTTGACACCTCCCAGGCACGTCCACAGCTGGAATTAGCAGGGATCAGCTGGCTGGTGGGTGCCTGCCCTGGCCTCCTACTAAGACAAGACATAATAGCTGTGTCCTGCCAGCCTTGTCCCAGGAGGCTCATTATTTATCCCTTTGCTTATTTTCATGAAATATGTAGGAGTTTAAAGATCCTTAAATTCTACTTGCTCTTAAATTTGATGAAGTTGCCTGATGTTTCCAGGAGTTGTTAGAAAGGAAATGATTAATGGTCAGTATGGACATAGACAGTGTAACTGTGTAAAGCTAGGTTATTTAGGCAAAAAAATCAGAGTCCATCATCGTGAGAGATAGAAAGCATGAATTCCTACCTGCAGTTGCATAAAAGATCTTACACAGACTGAGCACCTTTTTTTTGAGCACTGACTCTAGAAGTTGGGGAGATGGTTTGTTTCTTTCCTATGAAAACAGTGGTTAATCTAGAACTAATTCCTGTGAACAAATGTTGTGTTTTTGCTGTTGTGTTTACACTCATCTGTCTTTCTTTTGCTGCAGATAAGGTTGAAGATTAGTTAAAGTTTAGGTCAATTTTTACCTGAGTCCTGAAGAAAATGATTCTGTTTTTCCTTTACTAACATTCTTCCATTATCTCCTGTACTCATTGATCAGAGCCAATGAGATTTTAATGGAGTTATTTATGGCCTCTGCCTCTTACTATAAAAGTGTATAATAAACTGAGCACATGAAAGTGTTGGATGGTGCTGTTTGTGTTTATCTCTGTTAATTGTATGACCTCTTCTGTGATTCTTTCAGATCTCCGAAGCGAGGTAGGGTATGATGAGCTAACCAGCTAAAAAAGGCTGGGAAGAAATTTAGTAGATGTTACACATTCACTTTTCTGATGATTATAAAGGAATATTTTCTGTGCTCTTCTGAATTAGGGCCTTTTGTTGCCGTGAAAGGATTGCCCTGTGGTTCAGGTGCTGTGTGTATTTTCCAGTTCACGCCTTAACCTTCATGGTAGTATTGTTGTGCTTTAAGTTTTAGCTTAAAAGGAATAGTTGTGTTCCCAGATCTGCATGAAATAAAATCTGTGCCCAGATTCCCCAAACTTGTGGAGAATTGGGGTAGAAGTGTGTAGGAAGGTACTTTAGCAATAAAAACAGTGTAAAGTTAGTTGTTGTCCTGGTCTGTAATACAGCAGTGTGCATGACGGGCCAAGTGGGTGGCACTATCTGTTAACATTTACCAAGATTAGTTTCTGCTCTGAATTTCCTTCAGAACTTCCCTTGGAGTATTTTTGTTCCCTGCTCCTGGACTTGCTTTTTCAAAGCAATTTCACTATGATTGGAGGTCACTGACTGGTGTATAATTGAAGCACTCATTATAAATAACCTTGAAAGTGAAATAATAAATGGTGAAATATGTGAGATGCTATAAAATACACTCTAAAAGGTGTAATTGAGCCTTAGTCTCTTGTCTGCAGGCAGATTTTGAGGCTCAAGTCCTTCTGTAACCCATGACTTTTTAAAGAGTGGTTTGGGCAAATGGATGGTGCCTTTAGTGTGATGAGTTTCTTATTATTGTACCTAAATGTCCATTTGTGAGGGTTCTTTTCCTGAACTGGAGGGGTTTTGTGATATAACCTCATTGTTGGACCATTTATGCAATTTTGTGCCTGTTGACTTGAGCTGTTTCTGCATTAATGAGTTCTGCTTTAGTATTCAGTGCCATCATCCTTATTGCTCCTGTGTCTCACCAGTCAGGGCTGATCAAACTCAGACTCTTTCATGTCTTGAATATTTTATTAAAATCAAATTGTCTGTCAATTCTGTATCATAAGAATTCAATCATATTTTTTTCTTTCAAGCTGCTTGAAAGTGCATATTGGGTGTGGAGGGATGTTTCTCATTTTTAGTTGCCTTTCTGAAGGAATTGTGCTACTTTTGTGCTAAACCCCTGAAGTTTAAGTTCTGTTACAGCCATTCAAGAATGTGCCTTTCCTCTGCTTTATCCTCCACGCCTGGCTCTCAGAATGTGCTGATCAGTGACCAGAGTGATCTCAGTTAACTATCAGCTTCAAGCTTTCCCCAAAGATGACCAGTTTGGTTGCTCCAGTAGCTGTTTGGGGCTAGATAGAAGCTGCATCTGAATTTTAGAGCAAAGAACAGTTTATTTTCTTCTTGATGGACTAGTTGGGTGCTTTGCCAGCTGTGTCATTCTTGTATGAGCTCACTTTCTTATCTTTTGCTTTCATGTGTGGCTGTAACTTGTTGAGCCTTCTGCTTTGGGAGAACTTGAGCTGTAGGCTTACTGCCATAGGGATATTAATTTCCATCAGGATCGTGACAGAGTTCCTGTGGGGAGTTCATTTGGCATTATCAGGCGACTGGACATTGAACAATGTCTCTTCACACCCCTGATGTCTGGGCAGATATGGCTTGGGCTGGAAGACAGTGATGGATGGAATCCAGCAAGATCCACTGTGGGCAGGGGGAAAATGAGACCATCTGAAAGGTGTGGAGAGGCTGTCCCTTTGCAGGTGCCCTTTTATTCACTGGTGACAGACCCTGCAGAAATACCAGGGATGTCCTATTGCAGCCTGTCCTCAACCAGCCTGGTGGCAGGGCAGAAAATTCCATTATTCCTTATAGTTTAACTGACATTTCAATGTCCCACAGATAGTAAATTTGCACACTCTGTATCTGAACTGCTGAGACTCTGGGATAATATCTGGTGATGTCTGAGATAATATTAACTCTAGAATTGTCTTAATACTTACAGTGCCTCTGGCTAAATGAATAATTGTGGGAAATTGTGAGCAGTGCTGCCAGGTATGTAATTTGGAACACATTTAAAGTGGGGATACTTGTCTGGTTGTATTGCTTGGTATCTTATCCGTTTTATCAAAGAAAGATGCTGTCTGTGAAACTTTCTCTCCTAAGTTTGAGTTTTGCCAGGCCTTGTGAAGGAAGGTAGTGTAAACATAGCCTGATGCTTTCTCTTTAAACTTGGTAACTTCTTGTATGTTAAAGAGATAAAATTGAGGCTCTTGTGATGCAGCAGACAGGAAGCCTTTTGCTTAACACAGCAGCTTTACTATTAGATGGATCCTGTGTGTCCAGAGCTCCTGCTGAGTGGAGATAAGTTAAATAACTGCCCTTTCTGCGTCTGTCAGCCCCGCTGAGTGGCACAGCGTGCTGCTGGTTTGTGTTTGAATGCATCCCAGGGAGCTGCAGGCCCACCAGGGCCAGCTGCTTGGCAGGGACACAGCCCCGTGTTCATCCCCGGTGGAAGCCACGCCGCTCCAAAGGCACGTCTGCGCTTGAAGTCTCTGCTGCCTCTGAGACTTGTTTATCTTGCCTGCAAGGCGTAAAGATAATTAATGGAAAGTGTTTCACACTCTAAAACGGGGCTTGTCAGCCCTGTGGAGCCGAGTCTTGCTGGCATGGAGGACTGATTCCCACTGGAACACTGAGTGGGCCCTAACCACATGGGAGCAGCATGATCTTTAGTTAGTTCCAAGATCGGTTAGGTCGCGTTCAAACACCAGGCTGGCCAGCAGAGCTGCTGTCAACGTTTGTGATACTGAGGGTCCCATGTTTGGTTCCTTTTCTGCTGTGCTAGGGCAGGAGCAGCTCGATATGTCAGCAGCTCTGTGCTGTCACTTGGCTGGGACTGAGCCCGGGGAGATAGCAAGGTGATTCTGCTGGGTTTTGCCATGTCTTACACCTTGTTTACACTGAGTACTTTAGAACAGGGGATGTTTGTACACATCTGTGAATGCAAAGCCAAATTGATGAGGCAGTAGAAATAATCCTCCTATTGTTTACAAAAACAAAAGCAAGCTGGAGCTTGTGCCTGTGCAAAGTCACTTTTCATTCCACAGCTGGATGTTACTGACTCCAGCTTTGGGAGGTTGTGTTGCCAGTGTGACTCTCTCATAGAATCATGAAATGGTTTGGGCAGGAAGGAACCTTAAAGAAGATCAGCCAGTTTCAACCAGGGACACCTTCCACTATCCCAGGTTTCTCCAAGCTGCATCCAACCTGGCCTTGGACACCTCCAGGGACCCACAGGGAAGCCACAGCTTCTCTGGGCAGCAACATTCACTCCCATGCTTGCAAATAATCTGCAGAGTGTTTTAGATCTGTAATTCCCCTGCTATGATTGAGTATGCAGTGCCATCATCATTTGCAATGAAGAGCAGAATGCTGATTTTCATATTTTCAAGATCTCTTTGAGTTGTTTTGTTTTAGCAGTTACGTTAAAAAAACCAGAGTACTGGATGTAAGGGAAGTACCAGGCAGATGGGAAGGTCTGAGTTATTAACACTCTTTCTTTAAACCTTTTTCCTTTCATAGTGCTGACTGATGGACATAGTGTACAGAAGCATAATTATTCTTTTATTTCATCATTTGGGAAAAATGAGAGGATTTTGTGGCTGGATGTACCGCCCACCCAAGTCCTGCATTTGTTTTTTACTGTTAGGGTTGACTTTTGTCTTCCCTTCCAGCTTATGTGAAATCTTCCTTGGAAACAATCAAATCCCTGATGTCTGTCTGCAGTGAGACTTCTTCCTCATAGCTCTGTGTTCTGGAGATAACAGATCTCTTGACTCTTCAGGTCCTGGTGCTCTCTGTACTCCCTGGAACAGAAGGCAGAACTGAAGCTTGTAGGAGTTTGGCTTTTCCTGGAGCTGTGTCCTGCTCTGCTCCCACCCTGGTTGTCACTTGTGTCTCAGCCCTGCAGTCAGTCCCATCACTATCACTTCTCTTCATGCTGCCACAAGTGGCCTTTGCAATAAACCTCTAATGATTTCCTTTTCCTGTTGCCATAATCCTCTTTTTATTTTTCTCAGAGTTTTATCCATCTCCCTTTATTTGCTAAATCTCCTTTGAGTCTTTGTTCTTTTCAGCCCAGTTTCACTCCTTTATAATCTAAGATCTGTAGAACAAGGTTTTTTTTATTCTTCTTGCACCTGAAGAAACTCTCTTGTGCCTAGACAAGGATTACTGTAGTTCTGTCTTGGAATTTTAATTCCAGACTACATGGACAAGCCCCGAGATGCTTCTCTTATCTGTTCCTCAAAGCTATGCATTAAACAAAACATGCATCTGATCAGTTTAACCTGTAATTAAACATTTTCCTTAAGCAACTGACATCGTGATAACTAATAATTATCATGTGTAGCACCTTTAAAACCTATTATGCATGTTTATGTAAGAACACTATTACCATAATAATAAGATATCATTACCACAAATGTGCATACTGAATGAGCATGTCTTAAAGTAATCATGGATTCCATTAATCATACTTGAAAAATTAAAGTATTTGCTGTCTAATCTCTCAAACACTACTCGAAAGATTTTGGAAACAGCAGGGCCTGTTTACTGCAGGTCTCTCATACATGAGATCTTGTTTCTGGTGTCTCATTTTTGTTTCCTGAATTGTTGCCTATCTTTCAGCTTGGAAAACCATCAGCTCCAAGACCCATGGTCTCCCATTGAAAGCATTTCCATGCTCTGATTTTTAGGCTGTTTGCCTGGCTTTTTGTCCAGGGAGTGCTGCCACCTTTTCTTAAGGTTGATGTGAAATGCACTCCTGAAACTTGGGTCTCTTCAAATTAGATAATTGCCTTAAAGGAGATGAACTGATGGCTAATTGTAAATCTCTTAGTCCCTTGCACAGGGGCAGGAAAGAAACAACCTTATTCTTCAAGTGTTCTTTGTTTGGTTGTTTTTTTAATACAAGATTGCAAAGTTGGGGAGTGGAGTTTTTTGGGTTTATGTATAAAATTGTCAAGAGGTGACAGTTTTGAGTTTGTCTCATATTGCAAAGTTGAGCTCTGTGGATTCTGATTGAGACTGGATGAGCAGAGTGAAAGTTGGGAAGAAACATTTACCCACAGAGAAAACAGAAATGAGACTTTTTTGTAGAGTCAGAATATTTAGGGTTGGAAGGGACCTTTAAAGGCCATCTAGTCCAACCCCCATGGCCAAGAGTTAAAAAAACCAACTTACTGCTCTAGGGAGATTGTTCTTTTACCTGTCAGCAGGACCATGTTGAATTTAGTAGCATAATGTGTGTTGAGTCAAATGAGTTTATCATTGTGTATTTTCTTCCTTAACATTTGCCATTAGGTAACCTGGACACAGCAAAGTATTTATTAATGCCAAAAAGGCACATTATGTCTTAAACTCCTTAATACTTGATGCAGTTCTGTGATATGTTTCTGTATCTTAATATATAAACTGCATTATAAGGGAGTAGTGAAGGAGGTAGAGAGGATTTTAAGTACTGAGAGTCTGGAGTAGGGGAAATAGGCATGAAGAGGTAGAAAAAAATAGGCAAAAATAGGAAAAAGGAAAAAAAATACACATGGAACTGGGAAGCAAATTTACAGGGTCAATGGAAGTGTGGGGGGAAACAGGACTTTGAAAATTGCTTTTCTGTCTGTAATGGCAGCAGTAAAACAGGTGGGTGAGACAGGCAATGGGAGCTGGGGGGTATCCCCAGAGGAAATTGTGCCAGAGGGTGTGAGGAGTTGCTCATGGTGTCAGTGAAATTAAAGGGAGCCACATAAAATGGGGACAAAACAGGGTTCTGTCACAGGGCACATCCAGCCTTGGAGCTCCTGTGGCTGTGGACAGTCAGGGAACAGGAGAGGAAAAGGAGTTGAATCTTCATGTTCTGAGCAGCTCTCACAGGGAAAGGGACACATGCACAGAGTTAACAGGAAGGAAAGAGGCTGTTTCAAAAGCAAAGCAAAATGCTTTCTGAAGGGGTTATAAACTCTTGTGACTCGGGGTATAAATCAGCTTCTCCCCAGTGTGCTCAGGAAGCAGATTTCCCTGCAGCCACTTGTTTTGTTCCCACCTACCTGCAAGGCTCCATGAACCTCTCAATGTATCACTTGGCTTCTTTTCCTTTCTCTTTACTGATGGAGCAGGGAGAATGCTCACTTTGTTCCAAATTAGGTTGGCAATTTCTCAAATCCCCCCTAACTTTTTGAGAAAAATGCAAGTCAGTGACAAAAAAATGGAAATAAGTTGCCAGAAAGAAAACATTAGAATAATGTCTCTTTAAAATTTGGTACCCTTCTTTGTATTAGAGGCTGCTAGGATGATGTTGTAGTTAATTTTTAGCTTTAGATTTGAAAATTCTAGAAATATTCATTGTTTTCTGTTGCTTTACTTCTGGGAAAGTTATTTCTCAGTTTCCTAGGCTATGGGTTGAACTAAGGAAGTTTAGTGTGTTCTATTCCAAGTTTTTAAAGCATTTAAATGTTGCACTGTCTGTAAAATGTGTAAGGAGCTGCACTGAATTTCCCTTCCCCCACTTAAAAATACAATTCCTTTAGGAGCAAAAAAAACCCAAAACCTGGAAGCATCTACATTATACTGAGTAATTATGCCCCCTGGGAAATAGAATATAAAGATCTTTAAAATCATTCAAGTGAGAGAGCAAGCACTTTAACTTCTGCCTCGCAGGAGCTGTGTATTACATCCCCAGCTCCCTGCTCCAGTGTCAGTGTGTCATGCCTTGCAGGTTCACAGCTCTGGCAGAGGAAATGAAACCCACTCAGTTACTGCAGGATTTATAGCAGACCTGCTGCTGCAGGAAGTGGTGAAAAGCTGATTGATAGTCTGAGGCAAAACTCCACAACAAGAAACAGGATGTATGTTTGAGTTTTCATGCCCATTTTCCCCTCTGCCCTCACCCCCCTCCATTTCAAGGCACTCTCTCACTTTTTAGTCTCTATTTATAAATCCGTGGTGCCCTTTTCTGGTAAAGCACGTGCTGGCTTCCAACACTCGAGGAAATGGATGGGGCTGGACCCGAGATTTGAAGCCAATGTGGTGTGTCTGCTTTATTAGGGGCATTTATCTAAATGGTCCTGTTCCTCCTGCTGAATTATATTTCAGCTGAATTCCAAGTGAAGGGTAAAGTACATCTGCAGACAGAGTATTGAACATCTCCTGTGTTCATGGGTGCACCAGGCTGGCTGGGAGGGGAGGAGAGGGATCACTACTCAGCCATATTCCCTTGGTTCATAGGCATTTCACAGATATATTTGGGAGGGTAGGAAACAAGAATAATTTTGCTGCACATAAACTGCAGCCAGCCAGCCCTGTGCTGCAGAGTGTGCAGCTAAAGACAGCAAACCTGAAAAGGTTTCTTCTGAAATCTCCCTCACTGTGCACGGCTGAGGCATCCAGCAGCAGGATCTTTCCTGAAAATATCCTCAAAGCCTTTCAGTGGGATATTGTCTAACCTTGGGGGAAAAGTTACCCTAAATAATTGTAATTATGAATCCTTCTGATATTTTTTCCTCCTGTAACAATCAGAGTTGAAGAAGAAAGTTGTTTGCATCCCAAGCAAATGAAAGAAATGTTTAAGATTCATGTTCACGTTATCGAATGGGAAAGTTCTGTCAGGTTCAATAACATATCTTGTTCTTTGTTAAAGGTCAAAAAAGTTGGCTGCACTGTGTGAGTCCTTGCAGAAAACCATGCTCAGCAAGTCCCACATGGGGCTGGAGCTGGAAGAGCTGGAAGCAGCAGCAGTGCTGGTACAGGAGGAAGAGAAGGCGTTAAAAGCTGCTGGCACAGTTTCCAAGCAACAGCTGCTTTGCTCCGAGTCGGAGACAAGTGACTCTGAAGAATCCAGCAGCACTTCATCATCTGAGACAGAAGGCTCTGATTCAGATGAGCAGGAGTCCTCGACCAGCGAAGATGGGGAAATAAATTCTTTCCAAGGCACGCTCCAGGAGGAGAGGACAGCTCCACTTATTGACTGTAATGGATTAAGGCAGGGCACAAACACTTCGGCGGTGGAGGTCGGTGATGGAAAATCAAAGGTTTCCTTGCAATCCACGACTCCTGGAAAACTGGTAGAAGAATTAGAAATGCAAATCCACTCTGCAATGAGACTTTCAGAGCAGCCTGAAGGATTGGCTACTGCAGGCTGCATTTCACAGGAACAAGAAGAAAACCCTGTACCCGAGCCTGACAGATTTTCAGAAGATGCTGCTGGGAAGGGAGATTTCTTGGAGGTGTCTCCCAAGTCAAATCCATTTCTTTTTCTCTGCAGCACAAATGAAGATGAAGACTAAAGGACCATGCAGGAGTACAGAGTGACCCACTCGCTCACAGCTTGTTCTGTAATGAGCTGTCCCAAGGCTGTCCTGTGCTGCACAAAAATGTTTTTCTTTTTTGTTGGAGGACAAGACTGCTTTGAAAAGAATTGATAGGACTGTATGATACTCTCACAGTATTTTTATTTTCCTCCAATTCAACAGAGCCTCATATTTGATGTGAGAATGTATAATTTCAATAAACTTCTAGAAACTGTTTTCATTAAGCTTATTCAGTGATAGAATGATGTCCTAATCAAATACAACTGAAATGACTCATTTTAATTTCTTTTAGCTGTTGGAATTTACTTGAAAAATATCCTCATTATGTTTGTATAAACTTGTTTATGGCATTGTACTGTTATTTTTAATGCTTCATAGCAAACCACATAATGGTTATAAGTTTAAATAGTGATGGCAAATTATTTTAAATTATATAAATTCTGTATTTTTTGTACAAAATAAAAGAAATTTCTATGCCATCAATACAAGATCTTGTATGTTGTGTATCTTGTATGGTTGTATCTTATATGTCTAAGAGCTAGAAGTTTATATTTCTGCAGATCTTCTGTAAGTTCTTTCAGTTTTGTCATGTATTCATTCTTTTGTGCTGTTTTTGAAATGTTTCTATGTGGGGACACTTCTGATGCTGTTCAAAGAACAGAAATCCCAATTATTTAATGTTTCTTTCTGCACATGCTCTCAGTACCACCACAGTAATGTGAACCAGAATGAAGGAACAACAGAGTTTGTGCATCTTGGAACAGGACTGAGAGCAAACCTGGCCTCTGTAGTCCTGGCTTTGTTAGTCTGGCCCACAGCTTTGGCCAACTTGTTTATCCTTTTTTTGCCTTTATAATGTTCAAATAAGCCAGTCAGGTTAATACAGTTTGTTAGCTAATTTCTGTTACTGAAATCGGGTGGCTGCTGCAAATCATCTGCTCTTACTACTCTACAGAAGGACTTGGGAAGATGGAACATGGACCACCAGGTCTGGCTCAGCAGGAGCACAGACCCAACAGGAGCACCTGTTTCATTCCTCTGCAGAAGCAAGTTTTGATTACTTTTCAACCTTTTTTCTATTAAAAAGTGTATAAAAATCCTAAGCTAAAGGACTTACTCTTCACCAGTGCTGTTTCCTGCTGGAAATCAGCAGGTGAGCTCTGTTCCTGCACCAGCTCCTGCTCAGTGAGAGCTGCAGCCCTCACCTGCCAATATTTTTTATGTTCTTAAATACCTGCTGGTCGCTTAATCAGTCTCTGTGTTCTGTTCCCTGAGGGAGAAACCTTTCCCATCCTGTGTGTCAGGGAGCACTTACTCTTCTAAATGCCAGCAATAAAATCCACACTGGAGCTGCCAAAGTCTGAGAGAAGGGGGAGAAATGCACTTGAGGAGAAAAGAGCAATTGTCCTGCTCTCCCCAAATTCCAGGGATGAACTCAGGAACTTCCTGCATCTGAACAGGGGCTGGAGAAAGCTGTGTGAAACTTGGTGTTTTCTGGTTGTGCAGCTGATAAGGGATGTTGATTGTTGTGGATTGATTGATGGCAATTTTATGTGACCTCTGTAGGCGTGGGGTGTGAAGTTTTTCCATAGGGGGCGATTGGAATTTCACCTGTGACTGAATTACCCAGCACACGTGGAGTGCTCAGGGTGAGCAGTGTCTGTGTGAGAGGGAAGCCTTGCTTCTCCGGAAAGAATGCACACAGACACTTGTGAAAGAAAAGTGGAGCTTTAATACCGTTTAACCAAAATTGAGGCTTACTGAGTCCTGTTGGGAAAAAAACCAAAAGTTAAGGAACTCCACTAAGGAGTCACATTTATGTAGAGGGGAGGGAGGGAAGTCTTTGCATCCAGGAGTTGGCGGGAAAAGGATGGAGTTGTCTTAGGGATGTGCTTATTCATGTAGTGCTTTAAGAATAATGTGTTAAAATCAACAAGTGGAATACTGGAAACCATCAGAAGGAGCTAAACAAATGTGTTTTGATTTTTATTCCTTTTTCTCATGGGGACAAGTGCCACCTTTTCCTTTCTTTCCCTGAATTAAAAATTAGAACCAAATTGATTAAATATCTTTTTTCCCCTGGCTTTTCTTAATTCCAAACAGATTTGCGAAAAGCTTGTAGAGGCTTTGCTGCACGTCAAAAAAAGAAAGCATCGATTAGCCTTGATTTACTGCAATAAATGATAAATATGGCAAAGGCATTGATTCACAGCCCTGAGTGAAGGGGACGGGTGACCCTCCACCAGTGCTACAGCTGAGTGTTGTCACAGCCCAGCCGATGGCTCAAGGCTGCAGAAAACAAACAGGGAAACACATGTCAGGCAGATAAATTGCTCTGCTGTTTAGAGCTCTCCGTGGAGGCCATTTGTCTCCAAGATAAGGAAGAATGCACTCCAAAGCCGGCGGGAGATAAGCTGGGAGAAGAAAATGAATGTGGAGCCGCTGTGGTGGCACTTGGGCGGTGGCACAGGGAGCAGAGAGGGTCCCCCCAGCCCAGGGTGCCTGCAGGGAGCAGGGTGAGCACCCAGGGAAGTGTCTCACGGGAACTTGCAGGCTTTTCCTAATCGTTTCAGTAGTGGATGATATTTATACCTTTACAGGAAACAAACAAATGGTGCCGGTGTCAGTTGTCTGAGTCACCCAAGTGTTTCCTGAGCCTGTCGTGGATCTGTTCCTCCCCTTTTTTGTGGTACGTGGGCTGCAGCCTGTGGTTATGTGGGCACATGTGAGGCATGATTTTGCATTGACACAACAACTCTGGGTTTGTAGTACTGTGGTACCCATAAATCAGGCTATTTTTATATCCTTAGGTTTTGGAGGAGTGACGGTCCCACTTCGACAAATGCTGAATTTGGTGACCTGACTTGAGATCAGATCCAAAATGCATTTGGTAATGTTGGTTTGCATTTGTTTGTTTTCTCATATCATAAGCCACCATACAGCAGCAACTGAGCATAGCTGGTGGCACTTTGAGGATACTTGGAGACAAAAACAAGATCTGTGTCCCTTAGGTGAGGACTAAGATGTTGGCAGAGCTCCATGATAGACAGCTCTGGCCCCAGAGCAGCTCATTTCTGTGGGAGAAGCTTCCTTTATAGTGATGAGCATGGAAAAAGGCAAAAAGTTTGAGGTTTAGAAAGCAGCAAGGTCAGTAGGTGATACTCCCCAGTGACCCCAGGAGCTCTGTGGCCAATCCCTCTTTAATGCTGATGTGCTGAGTGACTTCAGAAATAATTTTCCCTGGTTTCACAGAGGTACCAGGCCTAACTCAGGAAGGTCCAGACTCTGGAAGGGGAGTGAAAAGGAGTAAAACTCAAATCTGGCAGTGGAGATTTCTCAATCTGCTACCGACTTGTCCAGGGCAAGGGCGAGCAGCTAAAATCTGCCATTTCTGATGTATTCCTAAATACCCTTCTGTGTATCAGTATCCAAGTGACTCAAGGTGCCTTGGGAGCTGTGGTGCTCACCCACACCGGCTGGAGTCACTGCTCCTCTAAATCCCTGGAAATGTGACAAAGCTGGCCAAAATCAGATCCCAGAAACCTCTTAAAAAATGCATCGTGTCTGAAGGCTTGGCCTCTATTCCACTGTGTATCAGTACCTCCATAAAACACCTCAGAGCCCTCTGCCCAGGGCATCTGTGAGGCCTCAGCACCACCTGAACAAGACTTTGGTGGCTCTCAGGGACAGGTCCTTTTCTCAGGCAGTCCTGGGGCACAGCTGACTTGGATTCCATAACCCAGGATCAAACCCACTGGGTGTGTCTGAGACCATTTCTAGCACTGGAAACAGATCCCTGGTGCTTCCTCTTGGCAGGAAGATTGCCTTCCTTGAAGAGCCAGAAATGTAAACGCCTCTCTCACTCGTCACTGATTTGGCTTGTACCCGTCTTCTCCATGCAGAGCCCCCCTTCTTGAGTGTTACCCTGCTCCAGGAGGTCCCATCTCTGTTCACAGGATGCTCCTCCACAGCACACCTGCTCTTTATGGCAATATATTTTATTTTACATCATTTTTTATTTTCTTGTTCTGCCACTGGGATATGGTGAGACCTCACCACGTCCTGCTTTCTGCAGGGTGGGAGCTGCAAGGGCTGGAGAAGCAGCAGAGAAGCTGCTGAGCAGGGAGCCAGCGCTGACCTTAAACAAAGCTGTGCCTGGGGAGCGACAGGAGGAGAAGGTTCAGCAGCCACTTCTGTCAGGAGCCAGCAGCTGTGTGTGCTTGGCCTCTGCCGGGCAGGCCTTGGCTTCCCAGGGAGGGCAGGGATGGCTGCTGCTTGCAATGAGCATTTTGCAACCTTCAAAACCTTCAGTTGTGCTTTTGGTCTGGAGTCAGTGGTGGGGTGAGTGGCTGCAAACATTCCTCTCTCTAATTGTGCATGTGTGAGAGATTTGGGAGTATAACTCATAAATGGTAATGAGATGTTTAAAGCATAAATCAACAGTATATCAAGATGAGAGCAAATCCTCTCAGCTGTGCTCCAAACAATCCAGGTAGTGACCTGCTGGCTGCACCCTACCTGCCAGGGCTGTGATTACATTTCATCTCCTGTCCGCAATTTTTGGCAATTATGCAGAAATATCCCGTTTCCTGCAGTAAATAAATAGGGATCCGTGTTTTGCCTTGATGTAACTCCACCTCCTCTAATATGCTGCATTGTCCATTGATTTGCCTAATTATGTGTATTACAACTGCACGAGGCGCTGGGTAGCAGCAGGGGTCCGTGCTGGGGAGAGGAGGAGGGTGATTGCTCCATCTGTTCCTCCGAGCTGCCGGGAGAAGCGTCGGGAGTGAAGTGGGAAATGGAGGGAAGGAATTACCATTTAGTGCAGGTGCCTCTGGAAGGGGAATCCCACTGCCAGGTGCTGGCAGGCGGCTCTCCTGAGCTCCCCACGTGCTTAATTACCCTACAGCGAGTCCTCCCATCTCGAATTAGAGCAGGCAATTGCTACTGAAGCCTTGAAACAAAACGGGGAGCGTAGCAGGGTTTCATCCATCTCGCTGCAGAGACCTGCATTTCCCATCCAGCAAGATTCATGCCCCATTCAGCTGAATTTAAAAGCACTTACCTGGAATTAGATGATTAATTTTAAAATCTGAATGTAGGAGTGCAGCAGACAAGGTCAAAGCATTCGAGCTGTGAATCTGGGTTCCAGTGATGACATTAAAAAGAAGCAAGTGCGATGCTTTATGCTGTGGATTTAGGAAGAAGTTGCCCAGGACTGCGGGAGTCAGTGCAGGGAGAACCAGGAGAGCATGGGATGAGCTGTCAGTAGTTGCTGTCCTGAATAAGGAGCTTTATTCCTCCCCAGCTGCTTCTCTCTCTGTCACGCTCCCAGATCCCTGATGGATCAGGGGTGGCAGTAGGGTAATGTGCTGCTCGTTCTCCTGCTGGTTCCTGCTGCTGCCAGCAGGTAACTCAGCAAATCATTTTGTTAGTCCGACTGGAAAATATCCGAGGGATAAAAACTGCCCAGAACCTGTTGTGTGCCATCATAACAAGCAACGCACAGGGACTGTAACGTCCCGGGAACAGCGCACCTGGGGGGGAACACTATCAAAGTTAAAGTTGTGGTGTGTATCCTGTGGCGTTTTAAATTGCCTTGGCACTTCTTTGTGGGCTTCTGCACCCCAGGGCAGTGCTGTGAGAAGTTACACACAGTCTGTGCGAGCTGGGCTTGTCCGGGTGATCCTGTGGCACTATGTGGGAGGATCCCAGCTTCATCCACACAGGCTGCATCGAAGAGCTGTGGGTATCACATACAGGAGCTGTGAGACTGAACCAAGGTGCCTGGCAGTGCTCCAGTCCTTTACCCACGGTGTGAAGGATTAGACAAGGATTTGGCATGGGGCACCAGAGGAGAGTTGCCTTTTACCTTCAGATGTCTGACAGCAAACCCCATCGGTCTCGGTGGTGGAGGGTGTGGAGGCTCTCAGAGTAAGGGAATAGCACTGCCTAAAAACTGGGATAAGTCTCTTTTCCAAGAAGAGACTGGTGCTAACATGATTATGCTCTGAATTCCCCAAGGTTTGAGCTATGAATAATTGCAGTGATGCACCTTTCCTGAACCTATTACACAGCAGGTTTGGACAATGCTCTCAGGCACAGGGTGGGACTCTTGGGGTGTCCTGTGCAGGGCCAGGAGCTGGATTTTCATGATCCTTATGGGTCCCTTCCAACTCAGGATATTCCAGGATTCTGATAGCTGAAACTGCTCTTAATAACCCTAAAGGAAAGTCCTAAATCACACTTTGCTTATAAACTGCGAAGCTGTTGGGTGTCAGTGCAAAGCCATCATGGGCGTGTGTGCGCCCGCACAAGTGTGTGTGTGTGTGTGTGTGTGTTAATCAATTTGTTTTTCAAAGTGGCTAAAAAGAGAAGCCTGAGGAGTTCCCCCTGCGAGGTGATTTCCCTGGATGCTGCTCCTTGCGCTAATGGTATCCTCTCACCAGAGAAAACATCCCACTCCAGAGCTGAAGTGGTTGGCAGGAGCTGTAATTAAGGTGTGAAGAGACTTTCCACACAAGAACCTGCCTTCCCATGTTGGGCTCCTCGCTTGAGAACAGAGACTCTTTGGCAATTGGCTTTTACAAATGGGCTTGGAAGCCTGTTTGTATTCCTGCTATTCTGTTTGGATTGCTAATCCTCCAATTTGCACCTTAAATCCCTTAAAATAAAACAAGGGCAGAAATGTTGTTGCACCGATTTGCATTAATAAGTGTAAGAGAACAAAATATTTATAATTTAAATATTTATAATACAAGTATTTCTGGATCCAACTTTATCAAAACCTCTTTCCCAAACTGCAATTAATATATTTTTTAAATTCTGCTAGTTGCTAGAACAGTAATTCTGAGGCTTAGAAATATGGTTTAGATATTTTTTTTCTTAAAGAATTGTTGGCTTTATTAATTTAGTAGAGATTTATAGGGGGAAAAGAGAAACTAAAGAAAATAGTGACGCATTAGCTGGGTAGGAGAAATGATTCAAAGTAATGTGAGGAAAGTCACAGACCAGTCCATTAAGAGAATCTGTTGGATCTTGGCGAGTCATGGGAAGATATTTTCATTGATAATGTGAAGCAGACCCTGGTGCACGTGGGAGTGCGGGAGGCTTTGTGCTGGGAATGCCCAGCCCTGAGCGTGTGGCTGCTCAGGGATCCACGTCCTCCTTCCCCATGGGCTCTGACCTGACCAGGCCCTGCAGAAAAGGCTGGAGCTGCAGTATCAGCTTTTCTTGGCTGCTAATGTTGCTTTAAACCAGCCCTGAGTTCCTTGAAATTGGCTGGGTATTTCCACAGGATCCCACCCCAGGCACAATGAGGGATAAGGACGAGTAATTTTCACTCATTACTCTGTTTTCTTGAGTGACCACGGGCACCTCCCTTACACTCCTGGCACCCCACATCCCTTAAGATTCCAGCAGTAAAGCTCCCTTGCCAGGCAGTGGTGCTCCCCAGCTAGAAGCAGGAAAGAGGTGAAATCTGTGTTCATATCCTATTTTTCTCTTCAATTTACATTTTGCTGGCAAGTTCCTGAGGTTACAGGTTAATCAATGGTGCAGAGAAACTGGGTGATCTGGTGTAACTGGGCCTGAACACTGGAGCAAAGCAGTGGCAGCTATGAGCTGTCAGGGCCCTGCTGGGATATCAGTATTAGATGGATGTTTTATAGATGAGGGAAAAGGGGCCGGATGAGTGGCAGCGGTGGGGAAAGTGCAAATACCCGGAGACATCCAACGCTGGGAATGTGGTTTGAGTGCTGAACTGCCCCTCGCATTACACACGCAATTACAAGCTGTGTGGTGAGCAGATGGGAGCTCCAGGGAGGCTTTAAGCTGGCGGAACGCGCGTGAGGGAAGGCAGGAGAAGATATCCAAACCTCCCCTGGAGAGTGCGAGCCGCGCACGCCGCGGTCCCGGCTGGATCCGCTCCACGGGCGTGCTGGTGTAACTCCACTCTGGGGAGCTGGATGCTGCTGCTGTGTTGAATCCATCCTAAAGATGCCACAAGAAGTGCCTGTGGAGGCTGGCTCTGTGCTCAGCCACAGGAGATGCCATGAGCCCACAGGCTGTGCTGGCCTTTCCTCAGCATTCCCTGAGCTCCAGGACTTCCAGGCTTTGATGAGACTTCTGGGCGCTGCCGTGTGCTGGAGGAAAGTCCCCTGGGAGGACAAGGATATCGTGACTGGAGTGTCCTTTGCTTTTCAAACTCACTTGTGGCTGCTGCCGTTCTGTCCCGAGCTTGACTTTGTGTCCTTCCAGCAGCCTGGCACGCTGGAGTCCGTGGAGAAAGAGGTTGGGAGCTCGGCCAGAGGTGCGACCACAGCTTTCCTGGCCTCGTCCCTCACTGGTAAGTTTGCATCTTGCTTTGGGGAATAAAGACAGGAAAAAATGGACACATTTGGCTTAAAAATAAGCTGCTGAATTGCAATTTCCATCAGCTCCAAGAGGCTCCAAGGTGCCCAGCAGTGGCCTCTGCCCGCTGCGGGTGGGGTGGGAAATTGAAACCTGGAGATTTCACAGGCAACAGAAGAGCTCCATGCAAAACACACTGCACAACTCGAGGAAAAAAGGTCTGCGAGTCTCCAGCCTGAATTTTCACTCCACCCTAGTCCGACACCAGCCCCTGGCAATTCTTTGCTGGCTGAGATTAGTCCGTGGGCGTCTTTAATCTCACATGCTAAACCGGAGCAGAGTTTCAGTCTGTGCAAGCCCGCCCGCCTGCGCCGGGAGTTCTGATTCTCTTTTTCCGTTACTTTTTCCCTATTGCTACAACAATTAATTAAGAATGGTTCTGCTGAACCCTGTTGATTCATTTGGCACTTGGAAGCTTAATGAGGTGTGAACCTGCAGACTGCGGCATCGGTGTAGCTGACACGGTAATTTATATCAATTGCCGTGATTAGTCCAGGTCCTCAATCACCGCGTTGTTTCTCCGAGCAATCTGTCACAGCCCGGACGGGGGGACCTCAGTGCTGGGTTTCTCTTACACTGGCAGCAATGTTCTCGAGGTGCTGCTAACAAGGAAAATACAACTCATGGGATGCTTTGAGAATAGCAACACACAAATTGCTTTGGTAATTACATGTGCTTTTCTCTCCCGAGATGACTGAGATGCAGCCCTGGTTTGCAGTTAGAGCAGCTGCGGGGTTGGGGTGCAGGTATCTGCCCAAACGGCGTTTTGGGAGGGTGTTCTTTCGAGGTCAAAAAGTCTTGTTGCTTCAGCCTGTCAGGAGCTGACTGTGAAAATCACTCTGTGGGCTGCCGTGTTCGCTGTGCCGTGACGAGATTATTCATCAGGAACTTTAACTTCTGCAAATTCAGCCCAGGGCCGTTGGAGCCACCCCGGATATCTTTGCCCATAACATGGGGTTGAGTAGAGCACAGCAAGGGCTGTGTTACCTCTGCAACCACACTCCCCCCCAGTTCTGTCCTTGGTGATGCCACTGCATCTTATTAACTTCCATATTCTAACAAAAATCATGGAATCGTGGAATGGGTTGGAAGGAATCCTAAAGACCATCCCGTTCTATCTCTGCTGCCACGGGCAGGGACACCTTCCACTGTCCCAGGCTGCTCCAAGCCCCAATGTCCAGCCTGGCCTTGGACACTTCCAGGGATCCAGGGGCAGCCCCAGCTGCTCTGGGCACCCTGTGCCAGGGCCTGCCCACCATTACAGTGAAGAATTTCTTCTTAGTGTCTAATCTAAACCTGCCCATTCCCTCTTGTCACTACAGTCCTTGTGAAAAGTCCCTCTCCAGCCTTTTAAGCCCCTACAATCATGCAAATGCAACTGTTTGGAGTTTTGAAAACAACTTGATGTTGAGGCATAATGAGAAAGAGAACGGCAAGCTCTCTTTTGGCAGCCTGAGCTCAGCAAAGCCACCACAACATAAATCATCATCTGTGCTCTTCAAAAATACCTGCTGGATGGGTTGAAGGTCCATTGCCTGCTGCTGCATCATCTCCAGGTATACCTGTACACACCTAGCTTGTCTGTTGTGTGAGGATGGCACTTTGTGGGCCACCAGCGAGCCCATTGCCACATCCTGGCTGGGGACAAGGGCTGGGATGGGCAGGGAATCCCTTGGTGGCAGCTGCTGGAGGCAGAGGAGCGTTGAGCACAGCGGGACGCGGGAGCGGGGCCTCTGCGGCGCCGGGCAGGGGCTGTAAATCAGCCCTGCTGATGGGGAGTGGTTTAAATCAGCCTAATTGAGCTGGTGTGGTTTCAATGGAGCTGGTGCTACTTTTGTTTATTTTATGCCTGATTAATGGGAAAATAAACAAACCACCCCCCTGAACTGAAAGCAGAAATGTGAGAAACTGAGCTACAGCGAAATAAACCCACCTTGAATTATTCCCTTAAGCTGGGTCTCTAAACAGGAGACATGGATACATGAATAAATCTAAAAAGCTGAACAATTAGGGTAAAGATCTTTTTAATGTTCACAGGACCAGCAGGAAATCTTAAAGTTGATTTTTCTGGAAAAGGAAATTCTGCATATTCAATGTTAATGCTTTTAAACTGATCAGTGAGGCAGGGGCACATCATTTCTGTACCATTGCAGATGTGTAAACTAATTTTAACACCCTTTCTATTTTCAGCACAGAGTCCTTAGAGTAAGTGAGCGTTTGACCTGTAACCGCTGACAGTAGTGTTCACTTTGGGGGCCATGTGTAGAGAAATATAATTTATTTTAATGATATTTAAGCTAATGAGCTTGGCTAATAGATATTTTTGAAGCCCTTTATAGGGGTTCAGTCACGGGACAACACGCCACTGGGTACAAATGCTCATTTACTCTGCGAAATGTCAGAGAATGGCCCAGCTATTAGTAAAGTGCATTCTGTTTGATTTTTAAGAATATATTTCCATAAATTACTGGCCCTAGAAGTGAAATAAATCAGCCAGCTATTCAGTGAAATCTTAAATGTTAATTGAGAGTCACGGGAGCGGCTGGAGCCGAAGGAGAGGAGGACATGGGGGATCTCCCTGGGTGCTGGCTCAGAGGCTGCCTCACCCCATGGCTTGGCCAACAGGCCTCCCATCGATGTGTCCATCCCAGGTCTGGATTCACTTCTGCTGCTGGGGATCCTGGCAAGAGCCCTCCCCATGGCCGGGCCATTGTCCTGCCATCCTGGGTGCCACCAGTGAGCAGGTTGGGGTCGGCTGGGCGGGCTGGTGCTGCTCTCCTGAGCAACTTGGACAGCCTGGAAGTGAAAAGTGAGCCCTGGGGGAGGATGGGGATTGAGAAACTGGGGACCACAAGGGTGATGGTTAAATGAATCACCTGGGCTCCACCCTGAGTGTCTGGGCGAAGGCACTTGAATTACACCATGTAATGATGTAGGCTCAGCTTCTTCCCTCTAGACCTGCTTGAATTTGCGATATCAGGATGGTTCCTTGCATGTTCCTTTCTTATTTATTTTGCTTAATGCCAGCAAACCAATGATTCCCATTGAGGGAAGATGTTTCTTCCACTGGCACCAGCTTGAGCTGGTCACGTTTTCAGCAACCCCAGAACTCTGCAGGACTGGGCAGGGGAAAATGTATCCGTGATGTCATTGCATCAGGGAATACCAGAAGGAAACAGACCTTGCAAGGTCTCTTTTCCTGCCCTCAGGCAGGTTGATCCCTGTCAAAATCATTCCCAGAAGCTGTTTATTTAACCCCTTCCTGAGCTTTGCCAGCACTGGAGATCCTACAGTGTGTCCCTGTCAAGCATTGTTAAGAGTTCTGGTTACAGCCTGTGGCGTGGATGTGTTGTTACACAAGTGCTTCACAACAAGGACAGCGGGTTTCTCTTCTCTCCTTATTAGCAGCAAAGATGTGAAGCTCCTCCATGCCCCAGAACAGCAGTAGCAAAGGGAGGGGGCAAGGGCAGCAATTAAATCTGTGCCAGTGCTGTCTGTGGGCAAACCCTGAGGCTGCTCAGGACCCCGGATCTGAACTCCCCCATCTCCTTTCCTCTTCCTTCTGTCAGGTGCAACGGTCTGGGTTTGTGCTGTGCATCCTCCTCCTGGTATTGCTCCAAAAGCTCCATGCCTCCAGACATGCTGATCCACAGGTAAAGCTGTGGCACCTCCACATGCCAGCAGCCCAGGCCTGCGCTGAGCAGATGAAAGATTATAGTGATCAATTTGGTGAGAAGGGAGATTTTTCTCCATCTGTCCACCCTCAAGGCTCTATTTCCTCATAAACCATTCCCCGAGACATCAGGAAAATTGAAGCTGTTCAGAAATAGAAAAGATAGTTAACCCAAAATGAATGAATATCTGACACGCTGGCTGGCTCTCTGGAGCAGGAAAGGAGCAGCCAGCCGAGCCCACGGCTCTCCTGCACCACGCTGGCTTCTGCAAAGAGGAAAGTGCCTCAGATGCTGATGTTTTCACCCAGCATCACTCCCCTCCAAGCTGCTCCGCTCAGCCAAGCACATCCAAACCCTCCTCCACTCTGCTCAAAGATGCCTCTGCCCCAAACCACGCAAGAGGAGGGCTGGGATGGACCCCCCAAACGGAGCTGTTGCATCCGTGTGGGAAGTGCTCATTAGCAGAGCCCGGGGCTGACGGGCTGGTCCTGGCCGGCCACAGCGATTTCCTCATTTGGAATACGGGCTCCGGGCCCCGGGGCTCTCTGCTCACTCAGCAGTTCCGAGTGTAATGTGGTTGCACTGGTTTGCATTTTAAGGGAGCAGCAAAAGATGAAGAAGACCGTTTACAGGATCTATGTTTGTGCAGCTTTCACGTCCCGTGATTCCAATCCTCCCAGCTTCATTAGCACTCAGTGCAAAATTTTTTGGAAGCAGGAGGGTTGGGGCAGGTTTCCAGGCAGGACTTCAGGACACAGCAGGGCACCTGCCTGCATTTCCCTCTTGGGGGCTGGATGAACCGAAGGGATGTAATTCTTGTCCTTATCCAGGTGTGCCTCCCTCCCCAGCCTGGTTCTTTTAAGGAATTTAACTCTCTTCCTCCTCCATCACTTCTCCTTTTTTTTATTTTCCTTTCTGCTGCAATGGAGAACATTTGTTACAGCCCCACACAGACTTCTTGGCAGCCAAAGATCTTCTGGCCATTCCCCAGACAGAGCAGAAGAAAAGGTGTGAGCCACTGGGTTTGGAAAGATCCTGCAAGGAAAATGGTGTGGATGAATCTGCAGATGAGCCTGCTGAAGGAGAAATCTGAGGGTTTTCTGTAGGTGCACAGGGGTGGCTTTCCTGAGGGGCAGGCATGGCCAGGGATCAGGAGTGGGAAGGAGCTCCTTGGAGAAGTTGGGAGCTGCAGGGCAGACCTCAGCCTTCCTCTTAACCATGCTCAGCCTACGGATGCTCCAAAGCCACAAGGAAACGCTGGCACTACATGATTTTATTTTTGCCTAAAGCCAAGTTTCTGCCAGGAATATTTCTCCCACGTATCCTGAACTGAGCCTGCGTGGGCAGCCCCCAGCAGCTGGTGCTGTCTCCCACCAAAGCCCAGTGGCAGCAACTGTGGCAGGGAGGCCAGAGCTGCATCCCAAAATAATTGGAGTCCTCACGAGATGGAGAGCAGTGAGCTCAGCCTGGGGGAATGAAAACCACTTAATCCTGCAAAGATACCCCTGGAGCCGTGGGTGATGCCGGGGGATGATGGTCCAGGGGAGAACCTTGTGGCAGCACCTCAGCCCACTGACACTGCAGGAAAGAGCTCAGCTCTTCCCACAGCCACCATCCTGCTGCCATCCCTGTCCCCATCTCCCTGCCATCCCTGTGTCCCTGCCAGCCCCAACCCGCAGCTCCCTCTGGGCTTTCAGATGCTTCTACAATGCCAGCTAGGGTTGGGAGCAGCATGCTATTGTAAGCATGAATGCAGAACCAGTCCCTTTCCTACCAGCTGTCAAAAAGTATTATTTAATCTCAAATAGCTCTCAGTAGCTTTTTTTTGTTGTTGTTTCCTCTAGTTTGTTTTAAGAAGGTTGTTGAGTGTGAGAAAGCAGGAAGCAGTGTCAATAACACAGTGGGTTTTTTTCTTTTCACAGACACCCTTTGAACTCCTTTTACTTTGCCTTCCCTCCAGTTACATTTACACACCCTATAAATAACCTTCCAGGGCTTTGAAATGCTTTTATTAAAGCTAAGAGTGGAGTTTTTTTCCAAATCCAGTGTTATTTGCTGCATTATCTGTAGACAACCTTCAGCATAATTACTATAAATGGCTTTAGGTTTTAACCCGTGCCTGTGTGTGCTGAATGAGAAGGAAAACTGGGCAGGAAAGTGGCAGAAGCTTGGGAAGGAGATGATGGATGTGCTGGGACCCCATGGCCTCGGGTCTCTGGGGTCTGTGGGGTGAGGGGAGCTGAGGCCAAGCCTGACCCAAGTCACTGCCCACGCTCATCCTTGGGGACAGCTGCCCTGGACACTTGCAAGGTCCTACGTGAGCACTGGATGTCTGAATTCTCCGGTCTCTGCAGCGACAGCTCTGCTGGGAGGCACTGAGAGCAGTGTTTGGGGAGTGAACACAGTGGGTCCATGAGCAGGGTGTCCCCAAGTCCAGCCTGCCCTGCCCAAAAGCCCTGCAGGTCACCTCTGCACCCGGGGAGGGAACCTGGACCAACATCATCGTGTTTGGGGTCAGTTCAGCACAATCTGGCTTTCTGGGATGGATATTTCTGTTGCTTAGTTGTTACTTTAGGCTTTACCTTGGTAAATCCCAATTTTCATCCATTTAAGCCAGAAAATGATGGTCTTTCATAATAATTCTCTGCTGCTTGAAGTGCTCTGTTCCTTGGCTTCCCATGCCAGAAGCTTTGCAGATCTTGCAATAAGGTTTTGGGATTTCTCTGCTCTGGATTCCCTTCCTTCCCACTGTCCTTTGTGGTGCAGCAAATTGATGCAAGCCACCTGTACAGCTTTCACTGACCCTCATTTTGCTCTTCTCCCTGTTTTTTTTTTCTATTAGTCATCACGAAGGCTGTGGCTTTAAAGAAGTGTTCAGGGTAAGTTTTGCTGTCTCCTGGAGCCAAGTCCGTGGAAAACCACCAGGTCCCCTTAGTGTAGCCCTCGGTGACAGCAGATGAAGCTTTCTGGTCACTTAACGAGGTGTGAGGTAAGACCACTCCCACCAGCCTTGCAGCCCCCACAAGTGTTTATCTCTGCCTCTTACCTCACTAAATGATGAGAATCTCCTTCACCATCATCAATCTCCAATTTTCTGTGCCACTAGGCTGATGCAGAAAACTCCTGCAGCTCACCTGGGCTGGGGGTGGCTCTGCTCTGATGAATGTCCCTTGCAACCACCTGCCACAAGAGCTGGATCTAGATGGCCTTTAAGGTACCCACTAACCCAAACCATTCTCAAATTCTATGATCCTATGAATTTGAATGTCAGGAAATGACTGAAAACCAACCCACAATATGTCGAATTAATTGAAATATTTCTGTTTGTGAATGAACACTTTTTTCTTGCTTTCTTAATATCTACGGATGTACAATTAAAAAAACAGCTCCTTAATATGATATTAACTAGAAAGTTAAGTCTTTATCGTAATTTTAAATAGAATAAAATATTACAGTTGTGACAGTGGTGGATTAAACAGTCTTTAATGCATTTATTCCTTCCCGATGGATTTCACTGTTTTCAGGTGGACACTTTTGGTAAGGGGAATGAAAACCACAAAAAAAAAAAAAAAAAAGACTCATGGGAGAATGTTATTACTACCGAAGAATAAACCCAGTAGTCCTGAAATATTTATAAACACATTGTTGGTATTATTGGGATGATGCATTTTGTAGGAACTGAAGGAAGGAGGAATTTTCCTGACCAGTGTGCTGGGAGCCTGGCAGGTAATTTTCTATTCTAGATGTAGCTTTTGCAGGCGAGTGCGAGCGATGAAGGGCATTAGCTAAATAAGAGATGATTTAGTGGTGATGGCACTGTTGGTCCACAGATCCCACAGCTGCTAAATTTCAATATAAACTCCATAACTCTGGAGGCAGAAAGAACTGAACACGCACAAGAGACTGTTTCTGAATATATTTTTCCCCCTCTCTCCAATAAAAGGAACAAATAATAGCATATTTTTCAAAGTGCAAAGCACTTTACATTGCAAATAGTTGCATTAAATTTACATTTCATGGGTGAGTGGCCATAGCTGCTGCTTGCCACATCCTCGCTGGTGGCACTCCAGCAGTCGTACATGATCTAGTGCCCACTGGGCTGTGTGTGCCTGGGTTGTCCAGGAGCAGAGTGGCCTGAGGGCAGAGCACTCTCGAGCTCCATGAGCACCTCCCACAGCTTTGTCTTCAAAGTCAGAAGGCAAAGGAGTGGGAGCACAGGGAAGCAGGTGCTGGGAGAAGGCCTTGTGCAGCGAGGTAGTGAATTCTGGGCAAAGCCAAGGGGAAATCCATTCTTCTGGCACAGGAGGGACATGATTGCTGTGCCCTCGAGGCTGGGGGAGCGAGACACATCCTTTTGTTCAGGGTAGCAGCCAAGCCGTGCGTTCCAGCTCGGCAGCGGCCGGCGCAGATACGCGGTGCTTCCCTGGAAAGGTCAGCGCACTCGCTGTCCCCGTTCTCTCCAGAGGTGATCGATGAGATGCAAACACTGTGCTGACAGTTGTTCTGGCCATGGAAAACTCATTTTCTGCTGCTCCTCACTGGGAGGTGCAGAATGGCCACTGTCACCCTGATAATGGGTGTGCTGCTCCTGCCACGCGCCACCTTTCTGGTTTGTGTTGGCAGAGACAATTTTCATGGAATCACAGAATAATTTAGGCTGGAAAAGACCTCTAAGACCGTTAAGTCCAACTGTTAACCCAGCACTGCCAGTGCCAGTCTCCAAGTGCCACATCCACATGTCTTAAATCCCATGTCTCCAAGTGCCACATCCACTTCTTTTAAATCCCTCCAGGGAAGATGACTCCACCACTGCCCTGGGCAGCCTGTTCTAGGGCTTGACAACCCTTCAAGTGAAGAACATTTTCCTAATAGCCAGTGTCAGTTAATTTCCTATATAATATCCAATCTAAGATTAATTCTCACGCCCTCTTTGAGGAACTCCCTGCCGGAGCCACCCTGGCAGTTACAGGCTCCCTGATTTTCCTGCTTAATCAGAAAAGGTTGCCCTCCCCTCCTAAAGAAGTGAGGGCTTTCCCTGCCCCTGCAGATAATTGGTGCTGTGCCCAAGGCCACTGGCCAAAACCTGGGTGCTCCCTGGGGCTGGGTGTGTTGTAGGAATGAGTGTGCAACCCCTGGCCATAGTCCTGTCCCTCTGCAAAGTCCCTCTGCCACCAGCACGTAGTGTCAGGCAGGAGCCCAATGCTCCTTCACTGCCATAAGAAAATGTGAGGGCTTTTTTTTTCCTTTGTTTATTTGCAACATCCTTGATGGCTTTTCTGATCAGTCCATACCATGACCTTCTCACTGAGTGCATAGTTTCACTTCTAGTCTCAAGGCTTACTGTTTGTCATTTTTCTGTGTTGGCTTTGGCACCTGTGAGCCCAGGGTCTGCACCCGAGTCACTCCTCACCTGCAGGGATTATTCCTCATTAGTTGCTGTGCTGGCATTTACCATCCTAGCAGCCTCTAGAGCCTGCCTGGTGCGTGAGGCCAGGCTGAGTCACAGCTGGGTTTGCATCTGTGGAAAATTAGTGGAGACCTGAGAAGGAAGAGTGGGGTCTGATCCCATCTCCAGAGAGCACAGCAGGGCAGGGGTGCCGGCACGGGGAGCCCTGGTGGGAGTGTGTTCATTCCAGGCATGGAACAAGCATTTATTTCCCGTGGGATTTATCCTGCTGTGGTTTTTGTCCACCAGTGCCCACACTCACAGATTAAAAACCCACATGGGTTTGCCTGCCTGTGCTGCGGCTAGGACTTCGCCGATGTGTAACTGTAGATGCCTGTTGGGATTTGCTCTTCTGGATTTGTTTGCAGGCTCCTGGGAGAGTTCTCCCATTTTATGAATCTTTTTCCTGCACACTGTGCTGCTGTTCCCTGCGAGCAGCAGCGCAGCAGCACCGTATCACCGAGCCTCACACCGTGCCACGGCCTGTGCCACGTCCTGGGGCCAGCTCCTGCTCGCAGCATCATCATTGCCAGAGCGGTCCCCCATGAAAGAATCTCAAGCAGTTCCTTAATAAACTAGTTCAGCGTATAAAGTATTTAACTGTTGTGTAATTTCCTGGCAAGCCAGCGGGTCCCCTAATAAATGCAGGAGCGTCGTGCTGGCTCCCAGCCAGCGCTCAGGCGTCCCTGGCCACTTGCCCTGTGCCAGCTCATAAAATCCTCCCTTGCTGGCTCCCCTTCCCATCCCACTCCCCACTCCAGATCCTTGCAATGGCACAGCCAGGCAGGGGGGTCTCTGTGAGCCCCTCAAGGCCTACTTAAGGCTCATTGCCCTGTCCTCTACAGGGGGGAGGCTGGACAGTGTCACCTGGCCACCATGGCCCCAGCACTCGTGTGACAGAAGCAGTTTTTCTCCTCCCGTTTGCACACACGGAGCCCTTTCCCCAGGGGTCAGGTGGTTTCTGGCGCCTGCAGCAAAGCCACAGGAAATATCACCAACGTCAGGGGTTTCTCTGGGTTTTAGCAGTTTCTCACCTTTCCGGGCAGGAGGAAAAGCATGGAGAAATGATTCATCCCACCCCTGAAAACCAAGCCAAAACCCACCAGGGAACCAGCCGAGCCTCGGGCAGCAAGTCAAACCTCCCCATGCTCTAACCCAAGGTCACGGCTGTGGGGCCTGACTCACATACCTCAACCTTTAGGGTCTGATCCCAGGGGCCTTATGCCTCACCACAGTGGCCCATCCGTTCTTTCTGTTCTTTCTGTTCATTAATTCCCTACAAAACCCCCAGCTGCTGCCTTCCCCACAACTTTCTCCCTTGAGGCTCCTTGCTCCTTGCCAAGTACTTGGGGTCTGTTGGGCTGCTGATGCATCTGCTGAGGTGTTGGAGGGTCTGCTGAAGTGCTGGTGGGTTTTTTAGGGTGCTGGTGGTCTGTTGTGGTGCTGGTGGTCTGCCAGGGTGCTGCAGCCCCCATCCATGTGCTGTCCCAATGTGCTGTCCAGCTGAGGGAGGCACACGGGCCGCGCTGCGTTTGAACCCGGAGGGAGGTGGGACTGGGATGCAGCTTCAAAGGCTCTGAACCGGTTGCCAAGAAGTTCAAAGTGGCAGATTTGGGGTTTGTTTCAAGTCTTGATACCTTATTTTCTGAGCTGTTGGGATGCTGTGGTGGGGTTTGGGAGGCTCTCGCGGCCTGGCTGGGTGTGTGGATGTGAAACAGGTCCTGTGTTTGCGTCAGACCCCTCTGGGCAGGGGATGATGCATCAAAGCCTGCAGGAGAGAGGAGGAGGGGGCCAGATGCCTTTATGTGTGAAGTGAAACCGTCTGGTCACAGATAGACAGACATACATCCCACACTGGGCTGTGTGGGCCTGGGTGTGTGGCAGGGTCTTTCCAGGGAGAAGGATGAGGAGAGAAGGACACGGAGCTGGGCTGCCTGAAAACACCTGGGCTGCAGTGTGGGAGGATTCTTATTCACCTGGCTGTGGGACTGGGCACACTGGGCACACTGGTCTGCCTGGGTTTCCTGTGATACCACCACAGAAGGGAACAGCTGACCTGAGCTGCCTGCACAGCAGGGTCTGCTGGAAGTCCTTTCTCTGCCTGAAATCAGTTAGGATTGTACAAGATGATCTCTAGGATCCCTTCTAACCCTTCTAATGATTCTACATTTTACATTTTTATTCTTCAGATCCTCCACATCTCTACAGAAACATCCATTTGGGTGTGAGCGAAGGTTAAGTTCCCACAGCTGTGTGTGGGCCTCCCCTGTTAAACAACCCCCTCAACCCCATTAAAACAAAGAGTGAAGGAGATCTGCTGGCACCAGGCCCTGTGCAAAGCTCACTGAGGCTGATGAGTTTTCCTGGTAACTTTGAGGACTTTGGACCCTGCCCTTTGGCACTTGTGGCTGAGTGCCCTCAGAAGGGATTCGTGCCACGTGTGTAAGAGAGGGAGCTGCAGGGAAGCCCCTTCCATTTTCTCATCCACAGTGGTTTTTTGTATGAACAGATATGTTTTGGGTAGGGCAGATAAAACTCATGCAACATTGCTATCCATATTTCTGAAGGAGAATCACAGGCTGTTTCACACTGTTTGGAAGCATGGGCTGGCCTGAATCTGCTTGAGGATGCAGTTGTGCTAGGGATGGTTTGGATCTGTTTGGATCACTTGTGCCAAGCCAGAGAAGCAGCAAAACCATCATGCTCTAAATGCTCATTGGAAGGATTTCGTTCTTGTGGGATTTCTGTTAATTGTCTTAGTAGGGAGTGGCATGTTTGAATTTGACAATTCCTACACTAAGTGCACAAGAAGGCAAAATCTACTGGCAGACCTTCCCCTAGAAATGCTCCCAAGCCCCCACCTTGAGCCCATTCCTTATCAGGTCACATTTTAGTCCTGTACATGTGAATTAGTGGGACTTACACGTACGTCCTCCCCACAGGGAAGACCTGAGCACCTGCTCAGTGCTCTGCTGAACCACAGCTTCGGAGCACAACTTGTGGCTATGATACAAATCAGGATTTTATTCACTATTTTATACCAGCCCTATCTGTGCCTTGCTGCTTAATGTAGGGCTTTTGTCTCTTTCCAGGCCAGTTTCAGAGCAGTTTCTTTGCTTGCCTATCCTGCATCTATTTGCTCCAACCAGCTTCTGCTACTGAAGGTTTCATTTGGAAGCACCATCCCATGAGGAAATCAATTGTGTTTTTGTTTGAAATTGCACAGTTCTCCCTCATTCCTTATCTTTGGCTAAGTGGCCATCACCTCCTAATTATAGTTTCCTCTTTTTTTAACTACTGTACTCAATTTACAGCCTAATTACTCTTACCTTGTTTGTTTAATGAAGCTTATATAATGTTCCTGTGATCTTTATGAAATGTTAGGCTGGGATTTTACTTTTCACTTTATAAACTGCAATTTTATATTAATGTTTTTAACCTCAGGTTTCTAATCATAAAGTCATAAGGAGTTTAATTGATTTGACACTAGCCATGCCCTGAAGTGTGTACATGTCAGATTGATTCAAATTGATCCAACGTGTTTAAATAAAACTCGTGCCAAAAGCCCGTCACACCTTATGCTACCAGATATTTGCCCAAAGCCCTCCGGTTACTTAATTATGCTGTAATAAATTATTGATTAGGATGTGTTTTTATGTGTGTTTGTTGTAGTTTGGGGATCCAGAAAAGCTCCCCATTCCCACAAGGCAGCGCAGGCACATCGTGTTGGAGGGAAGTGGTGCAAACCCACGTGGTGCTGGTACTGGAGGCTCCAATCACTGCTCACTGCAGCAGTTTGCAAGTGTCTGGTCACATCCTTGTGTCTTCTCACAGTTTGGGTCAGTTTTGGTGCTCTGAGAAGCTACTCCTGCAGTTCAAAGAAACAAACAGGTGGCCAGAGGGAGAATACAAGGCGTGGAGCCAAGCTGACACAGCAACAACATCTTATTTCAGACTGAGTGGTCAGCCTGGAAATCCTCAGTGTCTGATCTGCTGGGTCTGCTTTGCACATGGACCTGCACAATTTGTTGAGATCTGACAGACCCAAATGTTACCAGCTCACAAACATTCAGCTCTCTCGTGACAGACACAGAGGCTGCAGCCCCCAAGGCAGCCCTGCAAACTGTGGCCAGCTGCCTCCCACAAGGTGCTAAATTGGGTATCTCTGGATGAGGGATGCAGCAGCTATTCCTGCTGTTGAAAATACCCAAGAAATACCAAAATCCCTGTTTCATGGTGAACACTCTGAAGCCATGGAAATGCCTTTTGGCAAGTAAGATCTGATCCAACCAAAGACGTAATCAGCAAAATCAAAGGCTGCTTCTTTATCTGAACCTGCCCAAGCAGTGCTCAGGTTGTGTCACCATCAGCAGGGTGTCTCTCCAGGGCCCTATCCCTCCCCTGGAATTGTCTACATGCCTAGAAAAGCCTGATGAGCTGACTGAGTACAAATTTGTGAAGTAAAACAAAGACAGTTCAATCTAGAGAGATGGCAACAGATTTTCATCCTTAATTAGACCTCAGTATTATTGTTGGATTTTTATTTATTCTGTAGTTGGATTAGATTTTAATAAAATAGCTACATTTGTCACTACAGATGAGCAGAGACAAAACTGCTGAGTGGCCTAAAACATGGCAAAGTTGATTACAGTGACTGGTACACGCAGAAGTAATGAAGTCAGTTTTGGTTTTACCATCTTGGATTATTTTATTATAAATTTATGCCAAAAATCATTGGCTGAGCTGTGATGTATATTAATGCAAAGGTAAATAAATAAATAAATAAATAAATAAATAAAAACCCAACAGAGGGATGTTGAAACCCAGTAAATATTTCCTGGCACAGCCCTCTGTCACAGCTGTGTCTCCTTCCCAGTCCCAGGGGTGAGAGGTTGTGCCTGGGGTGAAGAGCTTGAGCTGGGTGAAGTGAATCCCACAGAAAAACTTCCTTGGAGTACTGTGCTTCCCTGATGTGCCAGAGGCAGCAGAGCAGGTTCAGAGAGCAGGGATGTAGTAAAAATGCAAAATGCTGTTATCAGTCAAGTGCCTGATTTCCAAGTTTCAGGGTAGATTTCCTGTGAGCTTCAAGTTGGTGCTCCAGAGTTTGAGCTTCAGAGTGCTCTTTTCTGTGGAGCTGACACTAATTAACTAAATGAGCAGAGACAGGACTTTTGGATTCAAAGAGACCAGAAAACTCAGAGCTCAGAAAAATCATGTTTGTTTGCTTTTATTTAACTGTTCGTGCCCTTGAGCCCACGGGTAAGGGAGGGCTTTGTGCACACTGGAAGTGCACTGGAGGTGTGACTACATCTTGTCTACATCACTTGTGTGCTCCATGTGCCATCTTGGTCTACAACAGACACAAAAATCCTGGCTTAGGTTGTCATTTCTCCACAGGCCAAACAGAGGCATTGTGCCTTGATTCCAGGGGAGAATTCCCCATGGAGCACTTGTGCTCCTGTTGCCCACGCTGGGGTAGCCCTCTGCACACAGTGTGTAAATCACACATCTCTATGTTGCCTTGCTAGTAAAATATTGGAGCTCTAGAAATAATGTGCATTGCTCTCATGAGAATATTTTTTATCAATTGGCCCGTAAAATCCACCAAGGAATTATGTGAGTACCAATATATCTCTACCATCCTCCCACTGATGAGACCATTTATTTGGTATAGACGAAATTGAATTTTAATTTGTTCTCTTTCACGGGGGCAGTTTTCTTCTCTGGGTGTAAATACTGTGCTTAAACAAACCAATGAGTCTTCTGGGACGTGGGTTATGTGCATCACTACTTTTCATGCCTTGGTGGCACTGGCTGATGGCAGACACGGCAGCCCAGTGTGTCTGTGGCCAGCCAGCTCTGTTTGAGCCTCCTGAATGCCTTGTAACCACTGCTGGATACATTGGAAGGGACAGATTTCCCTGGGTGGCCATGGCAGCCCTGAGTGCCCTCAGCACCATCTGTGCCCACACTCTGGAGTTACACACACTGCAGGCAGTGGCTGTCTCTCTCTGTATGCACATCCTGAGATTTGCAGCAGGTTCTGGCACCTGAGGACATCTCCGTGCTGCCTTCACAGCTCTGATGGTCCCTAAGTGCTGGCGGTGACATCACCCACGCGGGGCCTGGGCTGCTCTGACAGCCCAGACTGTCACTGCTGTCCCCTCTCCACACCCACCACAGTGCCAACGCTGCCAGCAGTGCTTTGGGCTGGAGAAAACCCTCGCTGCCACAGCAATAGGGCAGGATCATGGAATCACAGGACTGTTTAGTTTGGAAAAACCCTCTAAGATCATTGAGTCCAACTGTCACCTCAGCACAACTGTGTTCACCACTAACCCACGTCAAGTGCCACATCCACAGGTTTTTTGAACAATTCTAGAGATGGTGACTTCGCTGCTTTCCTGGGCAGCCTGTTCCAGAGCCTGACCACCCTTTCAGTGAAGAAATTTTCCTTAATATCCAACCTAAACCTCCCCATACAATCATTTGGCCCATGTGGTTTTTTGCATCTCATGGATCTGGTGCTGCCAGAGGTCTTGGGGGAAAATGTGAGTGGTGGAGCCAGATGTTTCCATGGGATTTGTGTCCAGTGGTGCAGCAGAGCAGCAGCAGGGCCTTGGGGGGCTGATGGACATGGGATCCATGGGACCTGCTGGGCAGCCAGGTTGAAGGCAAAAAGGGACAGGGACACCCATGGGGCTGGTGATGGTTGTCTCCAGAAAAAGGAGTATTGCCCAGCCAGCCCCTGGTCCCCAGCTGCCCCTCAGGCTCCAGCCTGGGGATCCAGCTTGGAAACCAACTGATCCAAACACTGTTTTTCCTGGTGCACATATTTAAGCTGTGGTCCCGATGGCTCTGTACAACAGGGCATTCACAGCTGCGCTGTAAATTGAGCATTCTCTGCTTTCCGTCACTGCGGGGAGAGCCCCAGGGCAATGGAAACAGCCCCAGCCATGCTCCTGGCCCTGGCTCTGGCAGCTCAGTGGTGTGACAGTGGGAAGGGGCCAGGCAGAGGTTAGGCCTAATGGCAGCGTGAGGACAGGATGATTTATCCCGAGTCACTGCTGGGCAGGGGGATATCTTTATCTCTGCCGAGCCCCACAGCTGGCTGATAGAGCACAGCTCGCTCTCCTTGATAAGCATGTGGGCAGCATATATAATTCTTGCAGAGCTTTCCTGCTAACCTAAACAGAGATTCTGCAAACTTTATGTGCTCGGAAGATAAAAGGTAATGAGACTCCATACATTTCCTGGCTGAGCCCCTTTACCAACCTTTCAATTGCTTCCAAAATGCCCTCTCGTAACCTCTCCATTAGAAATAGATTGGCGGTCTTAATTCTCCTCTTATCACAGACAGCGCCCAGGGGAAAGAGTCATGTCCTTCCCCTGCTGCTCTCCGGGAGAGATTTGCTTCCCGATCCGGCTGTAACCCGGAGCAGGTCCTGTGCTGCCGGCTGTGCCACACAGATGGGGAGGCGGCAGGGATTTGTGGCAGTTCATATATCTGCACTGATGGAGAAGAATTAAAGGAACAGGAGAGCACTGAAAGCAGGCGATTGTATTCCTGAGGTCGGGCTATTACATTTTATTTATCATTTAAAAATACCGTGTCTGCTGCCCTTTGAAACCTGCTGAAATCCGGCCCTGCTGGTGCTGTCCTGGACTTGCAGAAAAGAGCAATTTCTGTTCTTCATTAAACAAAGATGCCATCCACTCCATCAGCTTTTGGGTTTGGTTTCAAGCAGCTCAAAGCTATTTTATGCTTCCTGATTTTTTTAAACCATGGCTGATGCCCACTTTTCTTTGCTCCTGGCTCCCTGGTCAAGCCAAGGAACAGAATCACATTGCTTTATCCTGGTCCTGTGCTGGCTCGGGAATCCAGGGACAGTTCCGAGCCCTGAAGCAGTGATCCTGTTTCTAGCCCTGAATTCTGTAATTCCCATTCTGTTTCTGGAGGTAAATAAGCCAAGGTGAGGTAAATAAATTGGTACCTACACTTCGTGCCCTGTAGTCTCTCTGGACGAGCCTGTGGCTGATCTGTGAGCTGGTCCCAGGATGTTCCCTCTTCCTGCACTCCTGCCACAGAGGCTCCAGGTACCCACAACTCCACTCTGGGGCCACCTGTTGCTGGTGTAGGCTGGGATGTGTTTCATACAAATTTGACATATAAACCTGTCAGGGCTCTAATGAGGATGATGCAAGGTGTGCTCCCTGTTTTCCAGGACTTTCAGGATGTGTTGGGAGAAGTGGGACATGCGCTACCCTGCTGGGGGAGAATGTGGAGAGCCCTGGCTGCTCTCTGCCATCTGATGGGCTGGGGCAGTCCCTTGGACAGGCACAAAATGAGACTCCTGAGGTTTTGGATGGATGTATCAGGCTGTGCTGCTCACATGGCCCCAGAGTATCTGCCCAAGGCCAGTCTGACCCTTGCTGGTTTCTGCTTGCTCCAGGGACTGGCGAATGGGAGCTGCTCCTCCCAAGCATTGTGATGCAGCCAGCCAAGTGCCAGAGTATCACCAAATGGCTATTGATTTTCTAGCAGGGCGTCTGAGCTGTAAGGAAGAGAACTGCTATTTAGCCTGGCTTCGTGTGGTGAAGAAGAGAAAATCAGCAAAGTGTCACTTACAGGCTCCAGTGTGCCTTGCTGACCCCTCACACCCTGGGTGCCAAAAAGAGTGTTACTCCCAGGGGCAGCAGCAGGCATTGGAGTTGTTCTGTATAACGTGGATTGAACACTCTAGGGCCTGTGCAGGCAGAGGAGGCACATGGAGCTTGCTTTTTTGGGAGTCTGTGCCCACAGGTGACAGTGTGAAAGTGTCTGGGGAACTCCCAAGGCACCTGAGGCAGGTGTCTTGCAGGAAGGGGGCTCGTGCAAAAGAATCACAGAATCATTTGGGTTGGAAGGGACTTTAAAGACCATCCCATTCCAATCCCCTGCCACAGGCAGGAGCACCTTCCACTGGACCAGTTCGCTCCAAGCTCTGTCCAACCTGGCCTTGGCCACTTCCAGGGATGCCCAAGCTCTTGCCCATGGGGGTTTTGATGGCTGTTTCTGCTCAGAGGTTTGTGCAGCGAGTTGCACTCTCTGAGGAGCAGCTGGGAGTTGTGTAACTGCTGCCATCAGGACAGTGCCTGTTGCTATAACTACAGTGCTCAGGATCCTGCCTGGCCAGCAGCACTCCCACTGTGGAGAGAGCAGTAGGGCTTGTTTGAGTTCATGTTTATGGTATCACTTATGATGGAATTGCATCCTGAAAACAAATTCTGACAGATTTGTATCTGTGCTTCAGAGATCCCAGGAGGAGATTGTATCTCCTGTTTTTGGTTGGCAGAGCTGGGGGTGTCCCACAGCCAGTGTGTCACGGTGTTGGCAGCTCTGGCCCTGCTACAGTGCCTCCCTGAGCTGCAGAGCTGGCCTCCAGCAACAGGCAGTTTCATCCCCAGGAGGGATATATGTCTGGGTCAGGGCACTGGAGCAATGCTCCTCCAGCACCTTGGGAACTGTTTGTGGTGCAGAAAGTGCTGCCTCAGTTTCCCTCCATCTCTCCAATAATCTCACACCTGCCCACGGTACAAACACAGCTCCTCCCCCCATCTGTTAGGAAAACGTGGCAAGGGCAGACCTGACCTGTGCGGACAGTTCTGTCCTTGCTCCTGCATCCCCACTGCCCCCAAACACCCTGGAGAGCCCTGCCTGTCCCTGCCATGGCTGCTCCTGCTCAGGAATCTCCACAGTGAGTCACAGTTCCATTCCCTCAGGCTGGAGGGGTTTCCCTGAAAGCCACGCTCCCAGCACAGTCTGATCACGATACTCTGGCCCAAGATGGCATCTTTTGCATAACCTGCTCTGATTCCTCAGTCCCAGGCATCGTCCAAGGGATGTTTTCCAGCAGAAAGAGCATTATGGTAGAAGGAAAATGTCAGTTCTGCCTTGGCAAGTGCTCCATCAGAAGCGATGGCCAAAATCCACCAGCATTTCTTCCCACTCATACTTGAAGCTGCAGCATCTGGGGCAACGAGGGAGGCAGCAGGCAAAGCCCCCCAGAGTTTATCCCTTGCTTTATTCCCATCTGCCCCAGAGTGGTCAGTCAGCTATGAGGGAGGTCAGAGGGCATGAAACCCTCTGCAGAATGTGGCCAGGCCAGGTCAGGGTGGTTTGGAACAAAGTTTATGTGCTCCCATCAGCTCCTCCTGTGCTGCAGCAGGACAAGGTGGCCGCTCTGCAGGGCCAGTGATTTGCAGCTGTGCTTCATTTGAGGCACTGGGGGTTTCCTGCGATAAGTAAAGCCTCCTAGCAGACTGTCTCTGTCGCTCGAGGAGATGCGTGTGCATCCTCTGCTGCCTTGCAGTGAAGATCTCAGGCGGGTAATGACTTTGCTTGGCTAATTTAGCCCCTGCCCAACTCTGACTAATTACAAGCCCTTTTAGCTTTATTCTTGCGTAACCCTTTAAGTGTTTCCTTTGGAAAAGGCATTGCTTGTGCTAAATGCAGAGCCTGCGAGCTTCTCAGAGCCTTTTTTCCAGGATCGAATCAAATGCAGGCTGCCAAGAAACCAGGCTGCAACATGTGTGGAAGTGCTGTTGAGCCACCTCGGGAGTGCCCGGGGCAGGGATGGGGCCAACAGCAGCCAGCAACTTAATTTTCCTCCTCTCCTTTATACGGAGGGAGGGAGAGAGGAGGAAAGCCGCGTTGGACATCTTCTGACTGCACTTTGAACTGAGTAATAAAACTGTACTGAGGGATGGATTTTTTGGTGCCTCGAGGCACCTCTTGCAGGAGAGGTGTGGGATGTAAATTTTTCTGTCAGGTCAGGCTTTGCAGCCAGCTGAGGAGGGAGTGTGGGGCTGCTGTCCTGGCCACTGCTCCGGCCCTGCTCCTGCATCTGGGGGGTGATGCTGTGCCCAGGGCAGGTGTTTGTCACGGACTGGGCAGGGGAGTCACCGGCGGCCTGAGAGGGGCGGGAGAGTCGCTTGCAACCTGAGAGGCTCCTTCTGCTCCAGCTGTGCTATCCTAGGGCTGCTCCATGTGCAGAGGTGGGTGTTGCAGATGTGCACCCTGCTTTGGCCCTGTTTGATGAGCTGGGGGTCATTTAGATTCATTTAATAAATGAGGTGGAGCAGGAAAGGATCTCCGTGGGGGATACTCCCTGGAGGGAGCAGATCCCGGCTGTGGCTCCCCAAACCCAGCATCCCCAGCAACACAGGCTGGTGCTGCCTCTAGCCCAGCACCCTGGCACGGGTTGGGGCAGCTCATGCCCACATCTGTCCTGATTTGTCAGATTGGAGAGGCAAAGGCTGGGGCAGGGAGGGGAGCTGGCAGTACCCTCCTGCTGGGCACCTCTGGGCTGGGATCCGTGCGCAGCCTGGGAAGTAGATGGGCAGTGATGGTGTTAAAATAAACACAAACTGTGAGGTGTGAGCAAAGGTGATTAATGGCTATAAGCAGCTACCAGAGCTATGAAATGGGTCTGACAATGGCTTGGTGTAATAAGTTGTGAGGGGAAGATGCAGGGGTAACACGTGGCAGAGTTATGCAGGGATCAACAACCTCTTCAAAATTCATTAACAGTAAAGATTCAGTCTTGATGTTTTAATTATCTGCTAGACACAATGCCCTGGACAACCAGTGGCTTATTTTCTCTCTTGGGCTCTAAACCAGGAATGATTCTCTCTCTCTGAGCTTAAGAAGGGATGGAGCACTGTTGGAAAAAGCCAGCATGCAGGCTAGGGAGACGGGGAAGGACCTGGGTGTGTTCCCAGAATCACAGTGTAACTTCTCCTGCAGCCCCACGGAATATGTGGCACCCACCACGCTCACAGGACAGGGAGGTGTGTGTGGCATGGCCGTGACACAGAGATGTGTTTGTGAATGTAAACGAGTTATTTAGCAAACCGCCAGAACCGGAGGCTAAGCGATGGTAAATGGAGCAGCTGTTGGCGTCTATTTTCCTCCAGCAGCTTATCAGAGATCATCTCTTCAATCAAAGGCACTTAAAAAATCTTTGACAATCAATTCATATTCTCCTCTGTGCTGGGGAGAGAAGAAGTACTAATAAAAGACCTCCCATGATTGCCTCTGTAATTTCCTTTGTACAAGATAAGTTTAGGTCCCAGTTCATAAAGTACAACACGTAGAACATTAAGTTGTTGTTTTATTCAGAAAAATGCTGCCAGCCCCTAAAGAATTCAATTTTGTGATTCATAAAACCTTTATTCCACATCTCTGTGTCACGGTTCTTGAATACATAATCCCAGACAGACTTGATTGGTAAAAAGATAGTCCTATTTTTAGCTTGGAAAAACATCTATACAACAGCAAGGAAAACTTTCTTAGCAGAGCAAGGAAAAATATAAGATCCTGAAACATCAGGTAACAACAAAACACTCATTAAAACTGATGGCTTTGTAGAAGCGACCTGGAGCCAGGGAAAAGCCCGTTCATAAATACTCGAATGGCACTTTGTTGTGTCGTTATCCCTTGTTATTCATGTCCTTGAAGTGTCTCCTGCAGGAAACAAGGTGCATGTTGGGATCCCATGGAGATGAGCAAGACTGGTGCTCCCAGTGCCAGGGGAGGGTCTGACTGGGACACGGGAGGGGAGGAGCTGCTCTGCTGCTTGCCCGGGGCAGCCAGGCAGCGCTTCTGCCCGAGGAGTGCAGGGGGCACGACCCAGGGGGTTTCAAGGTTAAGATGTGACTGTGCTGCTGTGGCTTGTTTTAACCTTTGTACCCCAGTGAAACAGGTTTGCAGACTTTGTGCTGCTCGGGGATCTGAGCTTTCCTCTTTGAAGAATGAACTGGGGTCTGTAGTTTTATTGCCTTTTCCTTTTGGTTAAGGTCTGGACAAGAGGCTGGCTGCCCAAGAGCTGGAATTGGGATGCTTGGGATGCTTCAGAAAGGAGCTCCACTCCACTGGAGCTACAAGCCTAATAGGAAAATGCAAATTCACCAGAGAGCAGGTATCAGCTGTAGATATTCTCCCTGTCCAGGTGTTTGTGCTTAGGATACAGGCATTTGGATGTGCCAGCTTGGATTTTGCTCTTTCTCCTAATTTTAAGTAATGAGAAAGCAGATGTTTAGGGCCATATTCAGCAAGGCACTGAGGTATCTAATGACCATCGAAGGGTTTGTGAGCCCCAAACACACATATTGAACTCCCTTCCTCCAAAACCTCAAATCCCAAAATGTCGGGGGTTTTTTTCACATGATGCTCTTTTATCAATTAGAGATCAAACGGATGAGCACATGGCAAAACTGCACCTGCAACACCTCTGCCTCACCCACCCCTGGACCCAGCTCCCAAACCTCCGCAGTTCCTCCTGATGGATTTGGGGTTTTACTTTGTGATTGAATTTTTCAACTGGGCAGCTTTGGGCAGCCAGGTACAAAGGTGCCCAGCACTTTCACCCTGACCAGGACCCACATAAATCCCCAGGATCCCTGTGCACCCACTTTTGCCTCGCTTTCTGCCAGTCCTGCTGGGAACAGAGCTGTTTGTGTCTCCTGATTGATGGCAGGCATAAAACGCTCCTGCTGAGACGAGCGTGGTTTATTGCTCCGTAATTCATCCCCGGGGGGAGGTGGCTGCCCTGCGCCCCGGCCGTGATACCCGGCCGTGCTGATGAATGGCTCCAAGGCCGCCGTGTGCCCCGCGGTCCCCGGCTGTGCCCCGCGGTGGGACGGGGCTGGTGGCGGGGGGAGAAACCCCTGGGACTGCAGGAAGGGTTTGCTTCAGGCTGCTCAGGCTGGAGCTCTGCCGTGCACAGTGCCAGGGTGTGCATATATGCGTTTCTATATGTTATGTGTACACATACATCTGAAGACCGTCTCCTCAGGTTGGGGGGGTCCAAAATCTCCCAATTAGCTGGAAATCAGCCACCGGGCCATGCAGGGAGCAGCAGCCCGTGGGCATCTGCCGCTGTCTCAGGGCAACAGGTAGCAGAGCCAGCGTGGTGCAGGAGCATCCCATCGCCTCACGCCTGACCTTTATCTGCCCGAGGAAGGAGAGTGATAACTCACCGGCAGCACTGTCACCACCGGCTTAATTGGTCTCATCTCACGAGTGAAGATAAAGGTCGCCTCGTAGCTGAGTTCAGCCAATATGTTCTCCATATGGACAAGAAATGTTGCTTTTGTGTTAGCCATGTGCTGAAGCAGGGCTTTCTTTTTTCTTTTTTTTTTTTTTTCCGCGGAGTTTTAAACTTCGATGTAGCTAAGCACCAGTCATTAAAAGTAGCTCCAGCTATGAGAAGAACTTATGGTATTTATAGGCAGTTAAAAGAAATCGCTGCTTCCCATTTAATGCTCCAGTTCAGCAAATCACTTAAGTGCACGGTTAAATTGCAGCGTGTGATGAATCCTCCCCACACTGGGCATGTATGCACCTTCCCGTGCTCTCCGAGGGACTTAAGTGTGCTCTTAAAGAGAGAAAAGCAATAGTTATGGGCTTTATTCAGGGCTGGGCTGAATCGAGGCCATTTTATTAGGAGAAAATGTAGCGATATTACATCAAAGCTCATGTTATTTATAAAGAGCTGCAGTCCTCTTCTGATGACAAGACAATTGTGGGAAGCGATCAAAGAAGGTTTGAAAGCTACGGCGAAGGCATTGTTTGCGGCACATGGCAGAGGACTCCTCACCCGCTCCTGCTTATCTGCTGCTGCTGCTCCCGAGCCAATATTGACACGGGCTCCCAAACACCGGCTGAAGGGCACCGCGTGTTTAAGTAGTGGTATTTAACATAACAAACACGCTAATCATTGTATCAACACTCCTGGCTGGGAGATCTTGAATATCTGAGGAGGGTTTCAGCCCCCTGGAGCTGGCTCTGTCGCAGTGAAGGGGGTGGCAGGGACAGGGGGAGCATCCTCTCCTGATCCGGCTCTTGTAGAACGAGGAGAGCTAGGGAACAGAGGTGCCCAGTAGTTCTCCATCCTCCACCACGCTTCTCCAGCAAGCCCTGGATGAGCAGCCGCACGGGCATCGAGGGGGACACGGATTTTGGACTCCTGACCCTGAGCACTGTGTCCCTGCCCTCTGAGGGGCATCGCTCCGCCGAGCTGGTACCAGCAGGAGGGGACTGGAGGGTCGTGGGATGCTCATGCCCAGCGCAAGCAGCTGTGGGACATCTCCCAGATTCTGCTGCCGCTGGGCACAGCTGAAATCTGGACTAAAAAGCTGAAGTCTGAATTCTGAAGGCAGTCCTGGAGCAAGGAGGCAGGGGCAGGGTGACATGGAGCTGACATGGAGAGGTGGGGTCCCTGGAGCCCAACCTGGCAGGGACATTGCCTGGGGAGGCAAATCTGCATGGGCCTGGTGGGACAGCAGGTGGGAAGGGATGGGAGAAGGCAGGGAGGGAAGCCAGTATGTCTCTGTGCTGAGGAGTTCCCCTTCCATGTCCCAGTGTGTAGGTCTAGGGATGGCAAAGCACATTTGTGAAGGCTGTGTTGCAAGCCTACCTGCTCTGACTTCCTCAATCCTTTGCAGCAGGGTTGACAAAAAAAAGGAGCATTTCCTTTTTTTGGATTTTTTCCCCTTTTCTTAGATTTTTTTCCCTCTTCTTGGAGTGCTGGCTTTCCTGAGAATATAAATGCCTGAATAATCTCAGCTGATCTTTCTTTACTCTCCTCTTGGGACTGAGATGTGGAAGATAAAATTCCTCCCCCTCCTTCCTGGAGACACAATTTATCCAAAGAAATCCTGTTGTTCTCTGAAGAAATACTGTCCCGGGGAACTCAGCACTGGTGCCCAGAGGGGGTGCCAGTCCTGGCCAGCCCGGGGAGGTGGGAGCAGGGCAGCATCCTGCAGGGATTGCCCCGGCGCCAGCCTGGGCTTCATGGGGGTTGAGGTGAAATTCGATTGTTTCCTTTGCAGATGGCAGTAAGGCTGTGACCCAAGGGCTCGGGAACAGCTCCGGTTCCTGAATTTACTTCCCTTCGAACGCTCAATGCCAAAAAAAAAAAAAAAAAAAAGGAAAAAAAAAAAGAAAAAAAAAGAAAGAAGTAGCAAGATCCCAAGATGTTTTGGTCTCTCAGCACTAGGAGCTCAGAACCACTTGTGTGGGAGATGGTGAGGGCAGCCCTGCCCCAAAACAGGGGTAGGGGGGCAGACCCACTTTGGGCTGCCTGGGAGGGGAAGCCTGCAACCAGGACCCCTCCTCCTTCAGATATCTGTGAAGGCTTTGAGCCCTTTAAATCCATTATTAAAAACTCTCTTTGACTTCAGCAGGAGCAGGATTTCATCTTTAGTCCAAGTTTTGAGCAGAGAAGGGATTTCATCTTGGGGAAGCTGGGCTGGATTAATCTTTTGTATATGGGCTTCAAACATCTTTCACATTCACTTTAGCTTTACCTGTGTTGAACCAGGAAATAAATAATGGATATGGGAAGTAGGGTAATGCATTGTGGCACCGAAACCCTGGAGATGGCTGAATAATAAATAAAAGCCTTTTATCAGTGGCTTATGTCCTCGCTGGCTGAGTATCGAGCTGGGCAGCGAGAAGAGCAGTGCAAGGGTGAAGGGAGAGGAGAGAAAAAGGCAGCAGGAGCACAGCATCTCTGGGTGAAAGCCCCTGGGACAAACCAACAGCAGCAGCAGGCTGCCAGCACACTGGAGAGGATGGGGTTTTGTGCCACAAGGCAGTGTCTCCCTCTCAGAGGGCTGTGACTGTTTACAGGCCGGTGCTGAGAAAGGATTTGGTGAGTTTTGCTCATTGCCTGGCTGGGAGGTCCCACCGAGCCCTGCCAGGGAAACATCCCCTCCAAAATTTAGAGGGGAATTCAGTTCAGAGGGACTAGTTTAGAGAAAAGTGTTAACTCCTGACCTCCATCAAACTTGGAGTCATGAACTGCAGGAAATGCTGGGAGAGACCATGGGGAGGGGGGAGCCTGAGTCTGAGCTGAACCCCAGGAGGAGAATGGGGTATAAGTACCCCAGACCAAGACCCTTTTCCAGGGAAGCAGAACCCAGCCTGTGGTCCCAGACCATGCTGGTGGGAGCTGTGTGTGTATCCCAAGAGCCACTCAGCTGCTTCATGCAGAGGATGCCCTGGAGCTGAAATGAGGCATTGGCAGCTACAGGCGTGGATTGCTTCTCTCTGCACATCTGTCTCCATACCCTGTAACTGCATTGTTCCTATTTGCAGCAAAAACCGCCTGTTTTCAACTTAATGTCTGTCTCCTCTGAGGAGGGATCCCAGGGGGCCTGGCAGGTTTCTGGGGCCTCTTGCCCCTGTGTGTGCTCCTGGAGGGTTTGGGACATCTGAGAGAGGGAGCAGATGGGGACTCAGCCCACAGTACTGCTCAGGGGAGGAGGCACAGAGGGATGAAACCACTTCCCTTATGGAGAGAAACACATGGAGGAGTTTGTCTCCGTGAGACCTGCTGAATCCCAGATAATTCCTGCAAGTCTCCATGGCCGCTGCAGTTAATCGATGCCATTTGTTTGCCTTTGGGGCAGAGGGTATCGATCCCTTTGTCTCCCTCCCTCCTTGCGTGATGCCAGGTGTCTGAAACGTGTCCAAGTTGTGCCAGTGCCAGGCCGAGTGGCAGCTGAATTATCACCTGGGTCAGCCGGTTGCTGTTGGAAATGCACAATAAGCTCCCAGCCATGAAAGAGAAAAAAGAAAAAGCCAAACAAAACCCCCAGCAGCTGCAAGCCCTCTGTGCCGGCTGGAGAAAAGCGTGGCCAGAACAATGCCCTGACCTGTGTGGTGGGACTGCTGGAGAGGGTGTCCGACTCGTCTGGGGCAGGGACCCCTCCAAGAGGGCTGTTCACAGGGCCTGGGTCCATGTGGGTGCTGGACCCTGGGAGGTGGCTGTGGCTCCCCAGCTGCCCCAGGGATGGTTCTCCCTGCCTGGCGAGCGGCAGTGGCTGTGGCACAGCTCTCCTACTCCTCCCCCTCCTCCTCCTCCTTGTTCTCCTTCTCCTCCCTGCAGCTCTGCTCTCATCCATAAACAGCCTAATGCAATTCCCTCCAGCCTGGCTCTGCAACAGGTACCAGCTCTAATGAGGATAACTCGAGGGGCCGCGTGCTGGCTCGTGAGCCAACTGAGCCTTGTCATTGCTGGGCTACTGGAAGGCGTCCCTGCCCGTGGCACGGGGCTGGAACTGCAGGGTTTTTAAGGTCCCTTCCAATAGAAACCATTCTGTGAGTCATTGGTTCTGCTGGCTCCCAGCATGACAGCTTCCCTGGCAAGGTTTGTGCGGGTGAAGGGGTCCATGGGCCACCTTGTTACCAGTGCACTTCCACCCTGTCCAGCCAGGAAGGGGAGCAGGATGAGGCCATCGGTGCTGGCTCCATTTGTGTGAGTGCCTGTCTGTGATGTGTGTGGCCAGCCATGTACGTAAGTATATCTCCCTATAGATGTGCTCCATGCTGTGTGTGTGCTGAGGGCACGGACCAGCAGCAGCCTCCCCTCTCGGGCTGTTGGACCCAGCGTGGTGAATTTTCCTCTGACAGCCAGGACTTTGCCAAGTGCTTAAAACTATATAGTGGGTGCTAGAAATGATCTAAGATTGTGATTCTGAAAAAAACAATTATTGCTGCTTCATTCTTTTGTGCTGTGGTCATTGAGGCTCTGCCTAGACTTTTTGGGGCAAATTGGAGAAGAGAACTCTACACGAGACAGTGACAGTCACAAAACTGCTGGAGATGGAGGTTTGGTGCAAGGTGCTTGGCATCAATCAATCAAACAGTGTTGTCAGTGCCTTTTCAATGCTAACAGAGCTGGTAAGAGCCATGTCTGGTGGTTCCTCTGGTGCCAGCCAAGCCTGAGTGACCAGAAAGGCTCAGCCTACATTAACTGCAGCTGGAATCTCCCTCCTGTTTGAGCACAGGGATGATCTGGCAGCATCCCAAAGCACCCAACCTTTGGATGCTGGCGCCTCTCAAACTGGCTAAGGCATCCACAGAGTGCTCAGAAACCCATCCCTTGAACAGCCCAGATTCAGTGGGAGTTGCCTGCATGCCTCTGGGAGCAAAAACAAGCACTGAAGTAGCAAAGCGTGTTATTCCAGCAGAGCAGAAACCGTCAGGAGTGCCCCTGCTAGGGCTGCAGAGGCAGGTTTAATGCCTCTTTTGATACACAGCAGAAGCATTAATAGGAAGCAAGGAACATTTATCAAACACCTGAAGCATTCGCCTCTGTGCGGCTGATGGGAGCCACCTGCACATGTTTATATGTGTGCCCTTGCTGGGAAGCAAAGAGGGGTTTCTTCTGCAAGGAAATGGTGTCAAAGCTGCAACTGAGTGTGTTTGGGCTGGGGCTGCTGGGCCCACTGATCTGAGATCTGTGTCCCTTGGGCTGGGCAGTGTGATGGGACATCAGTGAGTCAGTGATGGACTGTGAATAAATGGCCAAAGAAAGCTCAGCACAGGCTGGTTCTGGAGCCCCACTGAGAAGAGAGCAGCTCTCCTCAGGTGTTACACCAGGCTGACTCCCTGGGCAGCAAGGGGAAATCCCAAACCAGGGATGAATTTTCACCGCAGCAGCTGGAATGCTTGCATTCACATTCCTTGATCGCTCCTTTTCATTTCCCTGTGGGAAATAGTAGAAAACTCCTTCCTCCTGTGCCATGTGCCACTGGGGAGCTCCCAATTTCCCTGTGCAGCTGGGAACGTCTCTTAGCAGTGCCAGGCATCTCACCCCCACAGCGTGGCCCTTGGGTACCCATGCTGTGGGAGACGGAAGCTGCAGGGCCCTGGGGAGCTGCAGGGCTCTTGGAAGAAGCATCTTGCAGATGTCATGATACCAGCCTGATCTGCACTGCCTGCTGTCGTGTCCCCAGACACCTTCCCTGTAACAGGATGTTGGGGGACAAGTGCCACAGGAGCAGCAGCACCCACAAGTGCTGGGGATGGTCGCCACGTTTGTATTCTTGCTGCTCAGCCAAGCGTCGAGTTCCACAGCTGCTCTCTAGATGTGATTTAAAATCCTGTGCACACGTTATTGCCATTCACCAAAAGGTATTTTGACAGGGCTCTGTGATACACTAATTAGAAACAGTCACTTAAAATCCACATCTGAAATGCGTTGTGGAATTGAGGTTCAAGGAGTGCAGGTTTGCTACAGACACCAGATTCCTAAAGAACAATTTCCCACACCTAAATAATGATGTTTTCCATCATGTTACATCCATTAGCTATAACTTGGCAGTTGCATCCATCATAATATGGTATTTCAGGGAAATAAATGAGTGTATTTTACTCTGTGAGAACCAAGGCAAAAATATCTCGCTGCTGAAATATCGAGCAGGTTTATACAGTGAGACCAAGCACAGATTCCTGCTCTAATACATTGATTCAGCCATTAACATACAGCACAGACTAGTCTGCTTTCTCCTAATCCTGTAACTTCAAAATGAACATTTTCATAGTTACTTCTTATTAAGGTTGCTTTTAAACCATGCAATCAGCTTTCCAGCAATGTTATTAAACAATATCATGACTCTGCCAGAACCAGCCTGTATTTGTGGCTGTTCCCAATAGCTGAAGCACTTTTTAGTCTCCTTGTCTTGGGAGCGTGTTGGCTTCCCTTTCATTTTTTAAAAGCATTTCAACTGAATTTTCCAAGTTCTTTCCCACCATACATATGTGCCAGCAGGTCCCTGATTTTCTATTTCCAGAATGGGGACTCGGGTAGTGCATTTCAGGAAGAAGAGTGACACAGTTCCACACACATATGCTTTCCCTGTTTTCCCCGTGCTGTTGATGGGAAGAGCATTGACATTCCCGTCGTACTCCGTCAGCGTCACTTCTGCTTTGCGTTGGAGCGGGATGTGCTGCTCCGGTGGGATGAGCCAAGGAGGAGGAGCAGAGAAGTGTTTTGCTGTGCCCCGAGCAGCACCCCTCACGTGTGCTGCCCGGGTGTCCCTGGGTGCCTGTCCTCTCGCATTTTTCCAGCTGTAAACTGGGAATGCAGGCAGTCCATCGTGGGAGGGATTAACAAGCAGCTGGCCCTGCTGGCAGCACAGGGAGTGCCCAGGTAAAAGCTGCACCTTGCCAGGCTGAGGGCTTCCCCAACACCTCCGAGGCTGGTGGGATTTGAAACGGATTTACCACCCCTTGGAAGAAGGAGAGGGCCCATCTAGGCTTGATTTAAAACTGGCCCAGGCTGTAGTTTATCTGCATCCATGAGACTGCTGGTGTGAAACTGCTCCTCATCTGGGAGAAGGAAGAGGAGGAAGCAGCGGCTGCCAGATGGGCACTGCCTGTCCACTACAAGCCCCTCTCCCTTTGAGGGATGGTGCATCACCTGCCAGGGTGCAACTGAGTTGTGGGTGAGGTGGACAACACTGAATGGGAATGAGCAATCAAATATACCACCCCTTCTATGCTCCAGCTCCATAATCTGCCAGCTGGGAATCCTTTCCCTGAAAAACAGGGGTGAAAAAATGCTTTGGGGATTGGGGATTGTAGTGGGGTGTCACTCTGTCTTGCTCTGGGACTGACACCCAGGCAATGTTGTATGGAAACAAGTGTATTGAGGGATAGAGAACCCTGGGATGATTGATAAACAAACCACATACAAACAACACAGACTTTGGAAAATGTGCCAGTTAAAGATTTCCAGTGATATAATCACAGGATATTTAAAAAGCTTGATTCTCAGGGAGCCTAATCAAAGGGCAGCTCCTGAACCTCAGCTACAAAGCGAGACCACATGCTGGAACAACATGAGCACTAATCTCAGGCTTTAATAGACTACAAGAGCTAAAAAATACTCCTGGGACGACGGCAGCAGACACCTCTTGGAGCGAGTGAGCAGCAGAGAGAAACAGGCTCTGGAATCAGCACCTTCCTCTCTTCCACTGGGTGCTGATACAGGAGATGGGGAAACACCAACGGGATCTTCTGTTTCCAACAGTGCAACCCCCATTGATTTCTAAAGCAATAAAATCGGCCTTTAGTCAAGCACTGCAAAGTTGCATAAAGCATATTTGATGGATTACACCTATCAAAACTTTTAGCGAGAGGAACAGTTACAATTAACAGGCTACGAACAGGATCTTCTCTGCAATTTTTTCCTTGATATCATCAGTAATTACCTGCACTAAACGTGCTGCTGCTGCATGGTGGGGGCTTGTCAATCAAGAGGCAGCTCAGACCCAGAACATCATAAATTTGCTGTCATAAACCTTGCTGCCAGATTGAGGGAGAAGCACTGACAGAAGGGTATGAAGCATCTGCAGGGCTTTGCACCCCTCCTTGTACCCTTGTGGTTGAGAATGAGGAGGGAAATTACTCCAGGGCTGTGCCTCACACACCAGCTGAAAATGCCAGTACTTGCAGCTCTCCAGAAGAGCCATCCCACAATTACCTTATGTGAGCCTGGCAGTTCCCTCCGCTGGAGAGATACAAGGTTATTAAGCAAATATGATTAATGAATAAAAGAACCTCTGGCATGCTGGAACGAGGCTCTGAGGCCTGTTGGGCTCCAGGAGGATTCATCGGCTTGTGCTTTGGGAGCTGCGTCAGATTTCTGCAGTAATATGATTAACACACTGTGTAATGGGCTAAATCCATCCCAAGCGTCCCTCCAGTTAAGCCTCTGCGTGGACACCTGGGATGAATTTGGCCCCTTTTACAGTGGATTCACTTGACAGAGCTGGAAGAAAGGAGGGTACCAAGTTACTGCTACAGCTGGGAAGGGGGATGGCAAAAAGGACGGAGAGGAGGGATGGCTCTGGAAGGGATCCAGACCAGCCCCTGCCCTCAGCACCCTCCCGAAGCAGAGGAGGGTGGTGGGTTGGAGCAGATGTGTGTGGAGCCTGCTCTGCCGTGCCTGCCATCCCCACGGACAGCTGCCACTCCGTGGCACCTTCCAGCCAAACCCGTGGGAGCTGGCCACGCGCTCGTCTGCCACGTGGCGCTGCCGTCCCCAGCACCAGAAAACGAGGAGCTGCCAGACCTCACCGGCTGGAGCAACGGGAAGGATGGGGAGCGCTGCCTTCCTTATCTGCGGGGCCAGATTGCGAGCAGCTGTGGGCAGATAAAGAGCGATGGAGATCGGCTGGAGGAAGGCGTTTGCTTCCCCTGCAAAGCAAACTCACTCTCCCTTTTCCCAGTGTACTCTGGCAGCAGCCAGGCTGGCTTCTGGGCAGGGAATCTTCTCTGCCGTAGGGGTACGAGCAGGAGGGTGGATGATGTAAGAGCAGGAACCTGAGTGACTGATTTCAGTTTATTTGCAGAGTACTGCTTTATCTTGCCCTGCCGGGGCTGCTGCTGCTTCCTATCTCCTGCAGCTCGGGATGGGTGTCCCCCAGCACACTTGTCAGGCTTGGCCACAGGTTTTGCTCCAGTACTGGAATGCTCTTTCATAGGTAGGCTCTGTCCTGCACTGCATTAATTGCAATATGATATTTCTTACTCGTTCCAATGTACCTTCCATTTTGAGTAAGTTCCATATTTTTGTGCTGTTTTAATAATTTCCAGCAAGTACCTTTGTTTTCCAGCCTTGGATAGTTTCATCTGTGTGTTCACTGTGGTCCCTTACAGTTCACTTTAGTCTCGTAATTCCTGAGCAAGGATCCTAGTCTTTAGAGGAACTGCCTAGAAAGGGATTAATCGCAACCAGACCTCGTTAAAATCCCGTTGCCACACCAATTCCCCACACTTACAGAACCTGACCACAGTGTGAAAATTGATATTTATGCTGAGGAGTGTCAATGCACTGGCTGTGCACCATTCCCTGATTTACTGTCCCCTGGGGTTTGAGCTCTGGGGATGGGATGCCAGTGAGATGTGCTGCTCCATTTCCAAGCCCCCAAAAATTAAATAACTGCCCACCTGGGCCCTTCAGCACCAAATGTGATCAGCACATTAATGCTGCTGGATTCTGTGGATGAGCAGCTTCCAGCTTTATTGCCTGATCTCTTGCAGCCTGATTCCTGCAACTTGTTGAGCTGGATGAAAACAGTAGCAGAACAGCCAGATTTTGCGATAGGGATTGAAAATCTGTTTTAAATTAATTTCTCTCAGCCTGTGGTCTTCCTCCATCCTGCTGGATAATGGGGGACAGCCTTGGCACATCAGTGGCAGATTTCCAAGGAGACCCAAACCATTGGGGAAAATTTTTCCAGAGGGGACATGACCCTCCAGGATTCCTGGGGACCTGTCTTTTCCCTGAGCACCACATCCCATGACTGGCTGAAGAGAGCTCCTTCCCCAAGGTCTGCGATGGGTTTCAGAGTTTGTTGAAACTGATAAAAATCTCTCTTAGCTACCAGGATTATGACAAAACAAAATAGAAATTTTTGTGATTTTCTCTACAGTGGAAAAACTCTGCAAAATAAGTGTCTGTTGGCTTTGAAAGTCCCTTGCTCCAATACTCTTACCAGATGGCCGACGGCTCACAGGGATGTGGCTGGTCTGTGTTTGAAACCCTTTGGCTCCCGTGGAGACGTGGCTGTTTTGTCAGGAAAGAGCAAGTTCTGCCTGAGATCATGGCTGTGGACTCTGGGGCTTTTTGGGGTGCAGGAAGAGAGAGTGGGAGCCCCACACACCACACCTGGCAGGGCACAGCCTGCCCGGCCCCGTGAGACACCCAAGGCACTGGTGTGGCAGTTACGCCCTGCAGCTTTCCCATGGGATGCTGCTGTGGCCTGGAAGAGCATCTTCCCAAAAAGGATGCCAAGGCACATGCACTGGAGCAGGGGCAACGGGTGCTGAGAGTTCTAATGGTCCTGGTGTGACCAATAATGGATCTGTTAACGTAGTGTCTGCAACTGGGAAAGACAGGCTTATTTCTGTACCTCCCAGGAGACAGGCTGAAGCTATTATAAAGTTATTAAGCTATTATTATACACAGGTATTAAGGCTGAATGAAGAAGTCAAGGGATAGGAGGGCATACAAAAGAGAAACCTCAGAGGTGTGCAGCAGAAGTCAGGGAAAGAGATGGTGAGGCATTTGTTGTGGGAAGGGGCTGGTGGATCTGTGGCATCAACCAGAGCCAGAGGAGATAAACTGTAAGTCACCTCTGAGCTCTTGACAAGGTGTGTAAAGCATTCTCTTCTGCCATATGGCTGATTTGTCAGGATTCCTGCAGGGAGCTGAGCCAAAGAGCCCTTGTGCTGAGGACATCCTACTCACCAGATCACTGAATGCTGTTGTGCTCTGCAGCATGAGCAGGGACCAGCCAAGCTCCAAAACCCAGGGAAAAGCCCACCTGGGATTGCATTTGTTATGGGCCTCTGCAAGAATTATGTCATAGCGTGCAAAGCTTGTGTTTTTGGTGTGAGCAAGTGTGCAAAGCCTGTAAGGTCTGAATTCAAGCAGCCAGCTGGAGGAGGGAAGCTCAGTGAGAAAGGAAGGTCCCTCAAAACCCAGGGTGGGTAGTGTCCCTGATCCACTAAGAGCTTAGAAGCTCTAAACACAGTGGGATACAGCAGCTGGATCTTTTTCCAGCAATCTGAGCATCCACCACAGGGAGCAGAGCCAGGGCTGTGACACACGAGTGCAAAATGTTAGTCAGAAAGGACAAATGGAATGTGAAAAACCACCAGAAACTCCCAAAGTGGGTCAAATTCCTCGATGCATCTAACAATAGATGTAGGACGGGAAAGACAGGGTGGATTCGGTTGTGTGCCCTCCTGTGCCTCCTAAAATTTGGGCTGCACTGTGGGCCTGAGTCTGTGGTGGTGAAATTCAAAGCAGGTGGCTGAAACTGTGGAAGCTGGTGGCTCCAGCTCTGCCTCCTCCACCCGGGCCTGCCTGGCATAATATTATCTTCACGCCTGAGCGAGGAGGACTTGGCTTATTAAACTTGCAAACCTGCCTTGTGCTCGCCCTTGGGTATCCAGGACTGCCGGGTCTCTGGGGCAGGATGTTCTAATGCTCCTTTTATGCCACGTCTACCACAACAAGGCCTCCTTAATTGGCTTGTGGTTCCCACCAGCACTGCCAGCACAGAGCGAGCGATGGAGGAAAAGCTGCCAGGCACAGCTCCCGCTCGGTGTTGGTGCATCATTAGCTCACATGTTGTCTCTCTCCCCGAAGACAAACACACTGTGTAGCCAAAAAGGTCTGTGGGGAGGATGCACAGCAAGATCCAAGTGCAAGAAGTAGGGGGGCACAGGTAGTTCTAGTCTCCCTGCCCCATTTGGTTTCTCCACTCTGCCAAATCTCAGATTTTCAGTAGTATGGGAGAAACTTGCAGTGAAATATTCTTTTATTTTTCCTCTCTGTTTTTAAAAGAACATCCTCCCCCTTCCTTGCTTTAATCACTTTAAAACAACCCTGGAGGAGCAACACTTGGGAAAATAATGTGGGAACCAGGGGAGTTCTTGAACTGTTAAAGAAATCAATATAAATCAGAGTAACCTTGCCCTGATGTCTTCCTTATCACCTCTGAAGCTCTACCTGCCTTTGTCTAACAACAATCTCAGTTAATTAGATAATTAATCTAATTATCTAATTAGGTGGAATCACTAATAGCTATTCCACCTAATTAGGCCAGTGGCTGTATCTCAGCGGTAGTGGTTCTCTCTTTCTGGCTAACCCTCCACCTTCTGCCATGCCTTGAAACCAGGCTCTGACACAATTCACAGCTCTTTGTTTGCTTTAACCAAAACCACCTGGAAGCAGTTTTACATTTTTTTACTCAGGCTTTCCTTGAATGAAAGCAAGGTGGCCAGTTGGAAAGTAGAAAAGGAAGCTCTCAGAAGATTAATTTTTTAGCAATGAAAGGAGGAAGCTCTTCATTGTTTTAATTCATTCTCCTGGTGTAAGATTAATTTTAGCTCTGAACACAACAACCTGTTATGAATTGATCCGAGGGAAGTATGTTGCTCGGAGGCTGGGGAAACAACTTAAGTAGCTTTTTCCCCCTTTATTTGGACAAGTTTAGCTAACTCATGGCTGCACTCCTAACTACAGTCTCTTCCCCGCATAAATGCGGATTGTGCTCCTGCTGCAGCTTTCCCAATCCGCCCTCTGTGTGACAGCACGAGGGAGCTGGCAAGAATTAAAACCAGCCTAAGGCCATTGGTCCCCTGGCAGCAGAGTCCCACTGCTCATCTCTGCAGGGATGCTGTGCCTGGCAGCCCCATGATGCTTGCTTTTGATCAGCACCTCTGTCCCTTCATGAGCTGCAGGTGCCTTTGGGGCTGCAAAGCTGCCATACGGCACTCCTGGGGTTTTTTCCCTTTAATGCCTAAATTGGATTTAAGGGCATTTTTGTGCATTCCAAAACAAACCAACAGTTGTCTGCAAAACAGCCAGACTTGGGCCTGAGAAGAGATGGATGTGCTCACGCCTCACACCCAGAGCTCTGCTTTCCTGGGATGCCACCTTACACACCATGAAAAGCCATTCAACATCTGCGTGGTCACGAACTGAGACTCTTCCAGCCCTAGGATTGTTTAATGGCTCACTCCATCCCTACCTGTCACAAGAGAGCACTGCTGGATCCCCTCTGACAGCTTTAGTGGGCACAACTTGGAGCACTGCTCTGGTTGGGCTCAGCGTCATAGAGTCCATGGGAACCCTGGCTGGAGTCTGGATGAGGTAAAAGGCCCAGGTAGCTTCTGCAAGAGCACTTCAGGAGCGAACCCCTTCTCTCACCTGGAAATGCTTCCTTCCTGTAGTGCTCTCAGCTTAATCTGCTGCAATAGCATCCAGATCTATAATCTGGTTCTGGGGAGAGTCCTGCTCCTGCCTGACTGGAATAATGGGCAACTCATGAATCCACAGCTTTTCATTTTGCTTTTTCTGTGTTTTGGGGTTTTTTTCTATGTGTATATGTAACTGAAGCACCATAAAATGTCTCCTTGGGGTAGTTGGATTTTTCTTCTAAAAAAACAAATTCTATATTATACACATATTTGAACTGCTTGGAGCAAAGTTGTCTCAGCATTCTCATTTTGAAACCCCCATATTGAGGTGTTTATTACAGCGTCATGAAAATTCACATTTAGTTGAAACTTGGCAAATGTTTTTTGGCTTGAAGCAAGTTTTCTTTTGAAGGAGTTTACTATTAAGTGTTTAAGGGTTTTTTTTTTCCTTTCTCTCTATTTTTCTTTTGAAAAAGCAACACCTTCCAGAACTGGGTTCAGAAGCAGAAGGCCAGCTCTGCAGCAAGTGCGAAAGCTGTGAGTTGAGCACAGAGCTGAAGCCATGTGCTGCAGCATTCATGCTTTTTTTCTGACATCTGTTAAGAGAATGGGAGGAAGAGAAATCAGCTGTACTCTACGAGAAAAGAGGCTTTTTAGTTGTTGTTGTTTTGGTGAGTCCTGAGTAGCTGCACTCCCACCAGATGTTGGTGATCCCAGAGCCAGCTGCACAGAGCACAGCATCTCTGCCTGCCTGGAGCTGGTGCCTTCACACGCCCCAGAGCAAACCAGATCTGCTGTACCTGGGTGACAATTGAGTGTGCAGCAGGCTTATTGTTGATGTGTGACTTAGATGTGTATCAAACAACAACATTCCTGACAGGGGCTGGGATCATGTTGTTACAGTTCCAGTGGAGTAAACGCAGCTACTGCTGCTCCGGTTTGTGCTATGACCTCAATATTGATGACACAGTCTATACTTCGCTCTATACTCACAAGTTTTTCTACTTTTTCAGATGTGCAGACTCATTTTTTTCGAAGTCAGGCTGTGCAGGTAGATAACCAGGTTTAAGCAACCCCTGTTAGCAAACTGGACATCCCACAGAGCCAGGAGCAGGAGTCACTGGTGGGAAATAGCTGTTGCTGCCCAGGGGAGCCCAGACTCCCACCAAGCAGTGCTGCCAAACTCCTCTGCCCCTTTTCAGCCTGCAAGTTGGGAGATGGGTGAGGATGAGGATGGCCAAAGCAGACAGCCAGATCTCAGGCAGCACATCAGCAGGACCAGCCTTAGTGGCCTTGTGTCTACTTACAGAGCTGGACAAACATCTCAAGAGAGAGAGCCAGGACCTCTCTGCTGCCTGAGCTGGTTCCTGAACCCAAACAGGATGGCTTCTGAGATTCTGAAATACTGTGGACAGGGCTGATTGAGTTTTTTTCCCCACTTCCCATTTCTGGCAGCAGCTAGAAGTGGGAGTACCTAAGTCTCCAGAGTGAGCCTGCTTTCTCTGGCTCTGCCTTGCAAACTCAGGAAGTTTGAGGTCTGATAATCACCCTTACCTTGCTTATTTATCGGCTTAGTCTCCACCCGAGGGCGTTCCCAGTGCTGAGACACCTGAGCTGGCTGTGCTCACACCACTGTGCTGGCTGGCTGCCACCGCAGTGCTCACTGTGGTAGGAATACATAGCGTTGGTACTTTTGGTCCTATCCTCCTGTGCTTTTTCTATTTTTGCTCTCCTGTTGAAGATGCCACAAAATTGTGCTTGTGTTGTGGAGATACCGATGGACTGCCACCATTTTGTATCACAGACAGGACAAATTCACTGCAATATTTAAGGTGCCTGGCTGGAACACCTGCAGTTGGACAGGTGTGAATTTGACTTTACCTGTACCGGGGCTTTTCAGCCCCTGCCACGATGCATAATTCACTTAGGTGATTGAATTGCAATGTTGACTTCCTCTTCCTTCCCTCATGTTATCCTAATATTTTTTAATATATCTTATTAGAAGTTATTCTTTGACACTGCTCCCACACATCATTGCCATGCAGATGTTACACAGATCTATTGATCATTTTCCACTTGCTGTGTTTCCCCAGTCTGTCCAGCAACTTTGCATCTTTCCTCATTGCAGGCTTCAATGTTCTACAAACAGCGTGGACCTAGGAGATCAAGGTGCTTTTTCCTAGTTGCCAGCATCTAGCCCAAAGGGGGAGGCAGATTTGGAGATGTTGCTTGTTTCTATGGATAATAATCAATAAGACCCATTGGGGAGCCAAGTACATGCATCACTAAACTTTGACCTCTGCTCTCCAGATCAGTCCCAAGATGCCTATTCATATGCTGGTGACATCCAGATTGCGCTGTTGCCAAAGCCTCTTTGCTTGGGAAGGGATTACAGATTTAAATTGCACAGCCTTTGCTATCTGTAGAGTATAGCACACGGGATGCTTAGCTAGAGCCTCTGGTTTTTGTTGGCTTTCTTTTCTACTCAGCCGAGTTTTATATTTAACGCTGTTGCATGCAGAGTGTTTTATGCCTCTCTACCTTTCAGGCTGTTTTTCACTTCAGTCTGTCTGGCATTTTAAGGGTTTACAGACCCTGGAGATTCCTGGCACTGGCTGTTGCTTGCATATTGCTCCTCATCTTTCAGACCCTTTTTCTCCTACGTTGCTCTTCGGCAGGCTGTTTCTGATAGAAAGTTTTTGGCTTGCTGTTTGAAGTTCCTGATAGTCGGCATTTGATCACTTGCTAATTCAGTTCTACAACTTTTTCCAAGGAAACCATGAAAGACTATCTAAAAATAGATTTTTAAAAAAAGAAAGAAAACTTTAAAAATACCCTTATTTTGCTGAATACAGGAAGTTTTAAGTTTTCTGGGAGGAAAAAAACCACATACCAAATTTAGAAGCAAATTGGAGATCCCAGAATGTTTGAGAAATCCATTTCTAGGCACAAAAGCTGGATGAAGAGTTTTCTTGTCCCTGTACATCTTCCCTTCCCTTGAGAGAATGTCTATTGAAATCTGTTGGCTGAGAACAAGCCAGATGAGATTCTTTAGTGTGGGTGGGTGAGAAGGGAGAGACAGAACTCTGGTGATAGCAGTGGGGCCTGACCTCAGCAGGGTGACAGGGGCAGAGGGACTGTGAGCAGCTCCTCTGGGTGATTCCTTCTGCAAGTGATCAAGGTCCATCTTTACATTGAGTGCCTCTGCTCCTCCCACTGCAAAGCTGTTTCTGTTTTGTGTTCCTCTGAAGGTTAGAAACAGATGTCTAGTTTCCATCCCACATGTCCAGCATGGATCAGTTGCACTCTTCATTCTTGTCTAAGAGCTCTTTCATTGCTGCAATGTGCTGCCTCCTTCCCCACTGTATTTTAGAGTGGTCATATCTCTTCCTTTGTTTCCCCAGGCTGAACAAGTTGAGTTTGTAGAGACTCCTTTCATTAAATACGTTTTCCATTCCTCTGACCATCCTAGAAACTCTTCTCTGTGCTTTCCCTGCTTGAATACATTGCAGAATTGCCTGGAGAATTCCAACAAGATCTCTCCTGTGCACTGTTCAGTGGCAGTAAAGCTCCCCTGTCTCTGTTTATTGGTACTTCTGACACCCCAACTCAACATTGGCCTTTCTAGGAGCTAAGTCACACCAGTGGCACACAAACACCTGAGACAGGTCTTCTTCCTCCTGTGTGCCACACCACTGAGCTCCTGCTCCAAGTGAGAAAGGCTGATTACAAGCAGCCAGCTGCCAAAGTCAGTAACACTGTATCTCATCCCATTTCCATTTTGCTCTCTCAAAGCTCCTCTCTGCTTCCAGTGTGACATTCTGCTTCTCATCTTCAGGTTATAAGCACAACCCCTCCTTTTCCTAATGGAGTCACTAAAGGAAATATCAAGTAATGTTCATCGCCAGGCAGTTTTATGAGGACCTCTATCAATGATCTCTCCAGCTTCTTCTTGCTTCATCCTTTGCCCACTTTGCTATCCTTGTGCTCCCAGCACAGCTAAAAATATCACATCACATTGCATCCAACTCATTCCTGAAGTCTGGAAAATGGAACACTGTGTGGTAACTTCTGCTTATCATTTCCTCATCCCCCAGTTATCGGTAAAGTCTCTGAGTGTCCCTGTGTGAATCCAAAATGGTTGTTAATTCAGTATGTTTTGCTGGAGCGTGCATAAATGTCTATGTTGCACCAGGGCCATCCATCAGCCAGCTATGTGTTTACACAATCCCTAGCACAATGCTTTTCCCAAAAAGCTTATGAACTCAGCCTGGGCCACATAGTCAAAGATGTTGTCAAGTGCTAAGTGAGATTTCCAAGAGTAGTTTCCTCCTGACTTCTCTCTGGAATCGGCACCCAAAGCCGATGGCAGTTAATGCTGTGCTTTGAAAGCAAGAGAGGGTGCAGTTGGTTGGTCACCAGTGCCTCTGGGCAATGCTTGTTTTCTGGTTTGGCATTTATTCTGTGCTGAAGATTTCCAGGCTTCTGAGCACAGGCTCCTGCCTCCCTTGCCAAGGATGCTCTTATGTATGGCAAACATGCTGCTTTGTGTGAAGTCTGCTGGCTTTCACACAGCCTCTTTTTCTTCCATCCCTGGATAGTTTCTCCTCATGCTGGAAACCTGTGGAGGCTAGACACATTTAACCCTCTTCAGGAGGACACAGTGAAATAAATGCTGGCTGTTAAGGTGCTCTTGTGTTGCTGGTTCACCATTTCTACCCTCAATTGCCAATTTCCCTTTCTACCCACTTCTACTAAAAGGTGCTAATTGTGTGGTGATACACAACTTCCCTGCCCTGGAGAGTGGCAGCATCACTTCTGGTCCTTTTAGGTCTGGCTAAACTAATAGAGAGATCTGTGTCCTGAGCCTGATTCCAACTCCTATATAACAAATTCCTTATTAAATCCACAGAAAAGTCATTTACTAGTGGTTAGACTTTGGGCTGTTCAGGGCAGCAGTCACTTCTGAGAAGTTACGCACGTCTGATGCAAAATTACAAAAATGTGTATTTACCACAGTGACCAAGGGGGCTGAGAAGCTCAAGTTAATATTTATACTTGGCATTGAACTCTATGCACAAATAGTGACTTTGGCTGGGTGCAGCATCCCCATTTATTTTTAAATCCTTTTATACCAATGGTCCAGGTGCAGGGAATTACCCCTGCACTCTTGGCACCCCAGGTTTTGGAGATCTCACTGTGCTGAAGAAGCTGCCAACAGGGTGTTTATCTCAGGAGTGCATCTCGGAGCATCCCTGGACAGCTGCTCTGGGGAGGGTATGGACTGTTGGGCTGTGGGTTTGGATTGTTGCCTGTTTCCAGGGCTGAAGCAGGGAAGCAGGAGTAGCTGCCATGCCATTGGGGTGAGGGGGATGCCGAGCTGCTGCAGAGGGGGAATGATGCTCCATCTATCTCACCCCAACATCTCCATACTGATATGAAGGATATACTCAAGTAGTTTGCTCTGGACCTCCCAGCATAGGCTGTGGCTGCCAGGTTGGCCCAAGAGTTTTGCAGCCTGTGCTGTGAGACTGCCTTCCCTGTTGCCATGTCTCTTGTGCCCTGAAAACGGCTGCAACCAGTGTCCCTTTACAAGGTTTTTTGTCATTAAAAATCCACATGGAGAGGGAAGGGTGGAAAGAAGTGTGTTAACAGGACCCTCTCGCAGATGGCAGTGCTCTCAAAGAAGCACACATTTGGCATCAATGAGAAAGCGGCATCTTCTGGAGGCTAGGGTGGGAATTCCTTCAGGTGGATTTAGCACCTGCTGAACATCACTGTGAAGTTCAAACCATTTAGCTGGAATTGAAAACTTGTGCCATGTGGGAGCCTAGAAATTCACTCCTTAGTTTTGAAATCCAGACTGCTGGAGTTAAGCAGAAGTGTTAAATAACTTGCCCAGGGCTGCCTGGTGAGGACACGAGAGCCCAAACTCCATTAAAAATCCTCAAATGCTCAGAGGGGTACTGCCTGTGCCACCTCAGTGAATTTTGAAGTCGGCAGGATAACTCACTAATATCAGAGTTTAAAAAAAAATATCCCCACCAAGGCACTTGTCCTTTAGTTGGACTGTATTTTCAGACCTGACTTCTGCCAGTGGTTCCTGTCTTGGCGTATTGGTGTCTGGAGAAGTCAAAGGGAAGTGCTGCCTGCAGGACACAGCATCCCAAAAGCTCTGGCTGGACCAGCCCACCAGTGGCCACGGCACTTCTCTGGAACCCTCCATGAAGGAAGATATCCCAAACTGTGTCTCGAAGGCTGTTTGGCAAACTGGAATGATCACCTCCTGATGGATGTACGGGATTGAATGAAGTCATGCTGTGCTTGACTTGCCAAGTTTTTAACACGTGATGTTGAAAGCATTATTTGTCGAGGAAGGAAGGTTTCCAGGGGAATTGATAACGAAGGATGTAGTAGGTTTTTGGAAAGAGAACAACTTTTGCTATGAAAACAGCAACCCTGAAACTTTTTGAGGAGATAAATTGCTTTCAAAAAATGGGCCACAGGTCCCTGCTGTTTCCACAAAAACTTACTGTGTGCCCGTGGTGGCTGCCACGCTACTTAGCACAGAAACAGGGAGCTAAGGGAAACACCTGTGGCAGAAAATGGGAGTTGGACCATGCCTAAGTCTCCTGCTGAGTCAAAATTTCAGTGCTTTCTGCCTTTCTGTGCTTCTCAGGTTCTCCACTGACCTTGTCCCCACACCCTCCATTGTCATGAAGATCTGGTAGTGATTGCACACCAGGTCTCTGCTTACCAGACCCCACAAGCACTGCTGAGTTCCTGTTCCCACACAGATTCCCAAAGCAAACGTTACTGCTATAATCTAAAAGAGCAAAAATGTTTGGAAAACAGCAGATGCAATGGGAAAATGACACTTCCTACATGTGATAATTGTGCAACCTTAACTCTGCCCTTGGAGTATGGCTGCCTCTTGCTGTATTGTTCAGGAACTTGTGTGGTGAAGAAAAAAGTCATTGGAAGTCTGTCTGGAAATTTAAGTGGTTGGTGGAGGTGCCAGCAAGGGTTAAATTACCTGGGCAGGGAAGGGGGGGATCGGTAGGGTAAGTGGATTACATGCAGCTTTTAAGTACAGGAGGTGACTCTGTCAGCATGATTTGACTTAAAATGGGCATCGGCAGAAGGAAAAACTCTCTGCGGCTTGTGAGTCCAGATTCCTAAAACTTTAACAGGCAGAACATGGTTATGTTGCCTCCTGCCATGTAGGTGCCTATCCTGTTTCAAGCCACTTACATTGGTTTGCTTTCAAGTAACAATTTTCTTATTTTCCCCCTTGTATTCAGCCACAGATTAACTTTGCTCAGACTGTCTCCACGCTCTCCCTGCAGCCCCGCTCACCACTCTCTCAGGTACAGCCCTGTTCAGCCTACATCCCTCCTGTCTGCCCTGCGCCGTGCTTGGGGATGAAGTTTGCTGTTCACTCATGGGAGACGTTTGCTTGGCTTAGTCACCACTGAGAAAGTGGGAAAGCACAGTGGAAAAGCACAGTGAAAGAACGTCTGCACTGCAAGACATGTGGCTGTACCAACTTTTTTGCCTTCACTCATCGCCCCTTTCGCCATCCTTCCTCAGCTGCTCACAGCCCCCATCTCCTCTGGCTGCTGCTGCTGCTGCAGAGGAAACAGCCCCGTGTGAAAGGGGCTCAACAAAGAGAGTGACAGCTCATGCTGGGTCATGTCACCATCCCAGCCTGTCATGCTAGCGCTTCCACAGGCCCCAAGGGGCTGTGGGGGATCTCGGGGCAGGACTGCTGCTTTTTGCAAAATGCCGCTTTTTGAGAATGCCACTTTTTGGGAACGCCACGTTTTGTCACCTCAGGAGTTTTGCAGAACCAGAGCTCATGCTTGGTGGAGTCGATAGATCACTGCGGGATTGATGGGAACATTTCTGGAAGCAGCACTACAGCAGCGCTGTCGAAACACCTTCGCCTCTGGGCGGGCCACTGCCCTGACCCCGAGCCTGAAGCCAGCTCAGAGAGGTGGCAGTCGAGGCATCCGTGAGGGCACCCAGAGCCCGTCCCCGAGGTCAGGGCACGGAGCAGGAGTTGCCTCGCGCTGCCCAGCCCCTCCGGTGCTCCCAGCGCAGCCACTGGGCGGACGAGCCGGCTCTGGCCGCCCTTCCCCTCACGGAGCGGGCCTGCCGTCCCCCGCGCGCCGCCGTCCCGCCCGCGGCAGCCCCGCTCCCCCGGGGGCAGGCGGGCGACGAACCCTCCGAGGGGGCAGGGACGGGAAGGGAAGGGGCCGCCCGCGGGCTGCGCGGAGCCCGAGCCCTCCCGGCGCGGAGGGGCCGCGGCGCAGGGGGGGCGGCCCGCGGGGCTCCGTGCGGACGGGGGTGGGACCCGGCGGGGCGGCGCAGGGGGCGCTCCCGGCTCCCCCCCGCTCCCTCCCCGGCAGGGCCGGCGGCGGGGCCGCCCCCATTGGCCGCGGCGCGGCAGCAGCTCCGCCCGCCGGAGCGGCGCGGCGCGGGGAGGGAGAGAGGGAGGAGGAGGAGGAGGAGGAGGGAGGGCGCCGGGCTGCGCTGCGCTGCTAGTCCGGAGCGGAGCCTGGCAGCGGCAGGAGCGGCGGCGCGGGGTGCGCAGCAGCCGGAGCCTGCTGGACGGAGGCAGCCCCGTCCCCCCGCCCTCCCTCCCCTCGCCTCTTTCTTTGTGCGCAGGGCAGGGGCGGCCCCGATCCATGGTCATGGGCGACAAGAAGAGCCCGACCAGGTGAGCGGGGGCGCGGGGGCGGGCGGGGAGAGGCGGTAAGATGGAGGGAGCGCGGCGCGGCCGCCTCTGCCCCGGCCCCGGCCGAGGGGATGGCGGCGGGTAGGCCCCGGCTGGCAGCCGCCGGCGTGTGCTCGGCCGCGGCGGGGGGAGGCGGCGAGGGGCGCCTAAGATGGAGGGAGCGAACAGGGAGGGGGCGGCGAGCCCGCGCCGCCCCGCCAGGTACGCGGGGGGCCGGGGCGGGGGGGGGGGGCCGCGGGCGGGGAGGGAGCGAGGGAGGCTCCTAAGATGGAGGGAGCGTGGAAGGGCAGCGGGAGGAGGAGGAGGAGGAGTGCCGGTGTCTCCCAGCCTGCCGCCGGTGCCAGGGCTGGTGCGGTGCGAGCGCAGCCATGGCGGCTCCGCTCGCTCGCACTCCCCGCTCCGCGCACTCGCCGCTCCCAGACAAAGGGAGGTTTAACAAGGTGGAGGAGGGAACGCGCCTCCCAGCCCGCAAACTCGCCCACCCACCCTCCCACCCTCCCGCCGCGGGCGGGGGGACGCGGGCGGCCCGGCCCGGCGGGGCCGGGGCGGAGCGCGGCGCCCCCCGCACCTCTCCGGGCCCGGCCCCGGTCAGGGTTTGTCGGCTGCTCCCGGCCCCGCGGGAGAGCGGCGGTGCGAGCAGGCGCTGGGTTTCGGGGCTCTGTAACATGGTTTCTCATGTGTGTGTTTTCTTTCTCTCCTCCTCCTCCTCCTCCTCTCCCTCCTCCTCCCGCCGCCTCTCTCCTCCTCCCCAAACACACACGTACACACACACGCTTCCCCTCTCCCTCCCCCTCCTCAAGGCCGAAAAGGCAAGCTAAACCTGCAGCCGACGAAGGCTTTTGGGATTGTAGCGTGTGCACCTTCAGGAACAGCGCCGAAGCCTTCAAATGCAGCATCTGCGATGTCAGGAAAGGCACCTCCACAAGGTACGTCCGCACCTTTCAACGCGGCTTGTGCTCCGCGCTGGGCTGCGCCGACTTGTTGATTTTTTTCGCTGTTGCCTGGATATGGGCTGGTTTCATCCCCTCTCTCCCCCGATGCAGTCCCTTCTGTCCCCGTTCAAAAGCTTGTGGATTTTAAAAATTCTCTTTCAAGCGTTTAATTGGAGCTGGAAGATGTGTTTCGTGGATGTGGCAGCAACCTGAATATTTTTGTTGTTCTGCGCTTTTTTGTTGTTGTTGCTGGTGTACAGAGAACCTTTTGGAGATGCACAGCCAGCCAGAAACGCTCTGACTGTGGTTTGGGGCAGGTGGTTTTCTGTGGTTTGGGTGGAGGTTTACCTGTGTTTTCTACAGGAGTAGAAATGACTGAGGATTAGGGAGTGAGAAAGGAAACGGGTGAAACTAAAGATGCCGTGAGAATAACTCTCTCCCTGAGATGTTGATCTCTCGGTGACTGTTGTCATCAGAAAGGAATCGGCTTTGTGCTCAGTGTGGGAATGGTGCGGGTTTCTGAAAGGTTTAGCTGTCAGGTCTCTCTGATTGCCTTGTTCCGAGAAACTGTGAAGGTCTTTATGAGGCGGTGAATCTGACATGGAATAGTTAATTTAATCTCAAAAAAAAAGCTCCCAAACTTGCCAGTTCTCAGTTAGAGGGTTCAGAAAGTTTGTCCTGGATGTATCAGTTGACGCTAAAGCAGGCATGTGGTGCTCTGCTTTCTTTCTTTTTGTGATTTGTTCTACCATGTCGATTTCTGATTTTTGTTAATATTGTACCTTCCAAATTTGAGTTCCCATTGCGGTGCTCTGCCAAAGAAATAGTCTGTGAGGTTTCCATTGTGAAAGGCGTCGTTTTCCTTGAGTGCAGCTGTGTATTGAGGTGCTCTCATCAGCAGGCTGTTTGCATGACTTGGCTGTCTTGGCTTGATTGACAAAGGAGGTGAAAGCGTGTTGGGTTGTTATTGTTCGCACTGTGCTTTAGACAATGTGAAGTGCCTACATTTTTAATGGGGAGCATGTTTTCGGGCCATTGAAACTCTCTGAGTTACAGTGACAGAGCGCTGTAGTGCTTCACTGTGTGTTTTGTGATGCACATCAGCTACAAGTATCTGTTCTTATTACAAAATGTACAGAGGTGTTGAACTCAATCCGGTTGTAAATAGCATGGTTAGAGCATTGAGTAAGGTCCAGCTTTGGGACAGCGGTGTTCTGTGTGTACCTGGAGCTGATTCTTGACTTGTTCAGGCTCATTTTGTCGTGCAGCTGAACCTTCCCAGCACGTTTGATTGGTGTGTGTTTCTCTTTCCTTGGCTTCCCTGTTGGCTCAGGTGGAATGTGTTGCTCCTGCAGTCGCCTGGTCCCCGAGCTGCTCCTCCGGAGCACGGCTGTGCAGTCCCCACACGCTCCCGCAGTGTCACACCACTGCCTGGGTGTCGGTGGGAGGAGAGCCCTAATCAGATATAGAGCCCAGATGGGATGTATCCTGTATCAGACACTGTTATTTTCATTGGCCACCATGCTGCTGTTCATTTGGAGAGCATCAGCCTGCTTTCACATGCCCTTACGTTTTTATTTTTTTTTAAAGATAATTTTCAAACTGTTTGTTGCAGTAGTAGGATGGTTTGTCTTTTAAAGGGCCATTAAGAGCGATAGCAGTCGATGATTTCAGGTTAAGAGCTGTAGCCTTACTTGCAGATGTGATCCTCGGGTCTAGAACATTGTAATTCTGTTTAGCTTTTAATGGACCCTTATGAATGGCTTCTAATTTTAATTCATTTAATTCATCAGCTTTCTATTCATTTTTGCTGCTTTTAAAATTGCTTTTGTTTGTAGAATTTGAGAAAGTATTTAAAATATTCAATGGCCCATCATGTCTTCTTGCATATTTATATAATTTATGAATAAATATAACAGAAAGCAGGAGTGATTGAGTGTTGTGAGAGAGCATTGTGTGTTGAGAAGTTCTGGGAGGTCAGAGCTATTTGTGATGTTACTTTGAATGTTATAGTATGTGATGTACGAGTCAATGCCAGGAAATTATTCAGAATTTTTTAAATAAATGACTGATGTAAAGATGAGTTATGATTGATAATTTATTACTTGAAATATAAGGTGTCTGATGAGCTTGACTTTTAAGTTGCAATTTGACAAGTTGATGATACTTTTCCACAGTTAAAACTGCCTTGCTTCATTGTGACTTACTTCAATAACACTTACAGGAAATTTATCAAACTCACTTTAAAAAAAAACTCAACCAAGTAGTGAAAGACATGGTGAGGCAACTGTTTTTCATCAAATTATTGTGTTCAATCACAGCATGCCCAGGGTTTTTTTTTTTAAGATCTGGTATGACCTACTTCCCCCCTCCCTCCACTGTGAAACCAGTTATTTGTTGTGGAATTTACTTTGGCTGATAAATAGTCTCTGATTTAAGAACTGGTGAGGCCCTTAGCTAATTCTCACCGTGTGTATATTTCTTCAGACTCAATATAATCTGTTGGCATGTGGGAGGGGTGGCTGGCAGCAGTTAGAAGTTTTATCTACTCAGATCCAGCTATCCCCTTTCCCTAGGATCTCGTAAATGGAGCTTCAAACATCAGTGAGTTTTAGAGTTGACCTGCCAAGTCAAAATCATTGTAGAGGCTAAACAGTTAAATTGCACTCAACTGTTTTTTCAAGGAGCTGTTTATAAATATTTCAGGTGCACTTTTAAATTAAAATTAGGTCAAATCCATCTCTGAAGGATTGTTTTGCAAAGATTACATTAAACCTGTAGCACTTGAGTACTGGATTTGTTACAGTACGTCACTAGCTTCCTTTCCTCACCTGGATTCTTGCTGTTTTATGGTTAAACTTTTATCACTTTCTATTTAGGCAAGTATGTTGAGTTTTTTTTACTTCTGTGAGGATGATGGCAAAGACACCAGCTCTGTTCAACACAGCGCTCAGCTGGGTGAGATGATGATTTAGCTGGCTGGGGAGTGAGCAGTGGGCAGCTGTTAGCTGGGGTTTATAGTGCCTTATTCCTTTCCTGGAGGTTGTTATTGGTGTCACAGCACAGGGAACTGGTGCTGGTCACCACTTTCACTGGTGTCCTGTGGCTCTTCTGGTGGTTTGCTCTGGTGTAGCAACACCAGCTCCTGCACTCAGGAGAAGACTGGAATTGAAGCTTCTGCTGGGAAGTTTGCTCCAGAGACGCGTGTTCCTTTCCAATATCCATTACTTCTTCAAACACGGAAGGAAAGTTTGCTTTGGATTTCCTAAGAATGCGAGGGCAGGATTTGGCCTTGTATTTCCTGTGAGTTCCTATTTGGGGGTAGGTGATGGCTCTCTGTTTTATTTGTTTTTCTTAATGGCATTCTTGCTCCTCTTCTCCTTTGGTTCTCTGATGGTTTACATATATTGTGTTCCCGTACACCTCTTGTAACTTCCTCTCTCCTCCCAGGCAGGGCTGTGAAGTTTTTCTACTTGGGATTGTTTTCAGACTTCATTGTGAAGGAGAGTATTTGCTCCCCTCCTTATGATTTCAGAGAAACTGGTTTTTGAAACTTTCTTTTTGGATGAATAGGCAAGTGATGTGATGTGGTGGAGCTTCTCTGATGTTATTTTTTTCTCTAAATTTGGGATGAATACTTTCCTTTTCCACACTCCACATCCTCTTATCATGAATGTGCCTTGAGTAGAGGGAAATGCACTTAAAGTCAGTGGAAAATGTGAAAGCAACAATTGTATGTCTGATATGCAAATTAACAAAACAATGGGAGCTTTTAGTACAAATTTGAGTTGAAATGTGTGTGTCCTCTGCAAGGTATAAATTGAACAAGCATTTCTGTTTTATTTGTTGCTAACACCTGTATGCCTGAAGTGCAGGGGTTGGAGTTTGCATCAAATGATGTGAATGTACACTTCATTGTGGAGAGCCCAAGGAGTGATATCAGTAGTGCTTCACCCTTTTGCCATCCTTATTTTTGAGGGGAGACCGAGCTAAAACTGTTTATATTTATGAACTGAATTCTCTTGTATGGAACAGATGTCTCAGATACTGGCCTTTGTTTCTCTTTAGTTCTGTAGAAAATTCTCATGTTTGCAAGATCTGAACTACCACCTTGAAGGATGCAAACTACTGTCCATGTCACTATGGAAAAGTATTTTCTTCTGCATCCAAGCTGGGCTGACCAGAATAGGCACCAGATAGTCCTGCTATTCCTGGAATGAGGAATCAGGCTTATGATCCTGACCTTCATACAACTAATATGTGCCCTGCTTATTTGCCATGTGTTTGCAGGACTGTTCTGAAAACCCTTGCATGATGTGTGGTTGTGGTGTAGGTTGGAAGCCAAGTGGTTTACTTTGGTTCTGTCAAGTTAGCTTTCACCTGCATTAGGGTGGGTTTTATTTAGCATCATAGCTGGCCTTTAAGTGGCTTAATTTCCATAAAAGTGGAATACAGAACTTGTCTAGAAAAAAGCTGTTGTGGAAGCGATGTTGGTGCTTTTACTCTGGAATATTTGTTTTACTATTTGGCTGTTTAAATCTATTGTTAAATCATCCCTGTTTTTCCTGTTGATTGCTGAATTTAAATGGCTGTTGGATTAGGAGGAGTGAAGCATGGACTCTATCAGCCTGGAGTTGTGCCATTGTTCCACTGGACCATCCATATCCTGAGGATGTGTCCCCTCAGGGACTGCTGTTCTGGTAATGGGGCTGCAGTGTTACTCTGCCTGGGTACTGCTGAGTGCTGGAATGCACAATACCTATTTGCAAAATGTTTGCCCACGTGCCAGGAGTTGCTGAAATCTCTGTTGTCTCATACGTTATTTGCCAGCACTGCCTAAAAGTAAGTGGCTGTTACTTTGTGGATTTGGGGAGTACTTCTGTAGGTCTGGCAAACCCACCAGGGCAGAGGAGCCAAGGGCAGGAGCAAACACCATCTGACAAGCAGACAATGCTGATGGTTCACAGCAAATCCTTGATTCTGGGGCTGTGGTTTGACAACACACCAAGTTTGAATCTGTGACTTGTATTGCAGGACCACATGTGTCTCGGCCACATGGCTTGGAGTACTGATCCATTATAAACTGACTTCTGGTACAGATTCGTGCTACACTTATTTTTTAAACTAGCATGAAGTTAGTCTGTGAGGCTTCAGCTGAGCAGATGAAACTGTTCAGCTTCAGATTATCTGTCAGCCTGGTGCAAGCATAACCCTGGCATAAGATCTGTGTCTTGTACTTTGGCTGTTTGAAAGAAGTGAGAGTTGTGTCCTGATTTGCTCTTTGTGGTGTTTGGCTCTGGCATTAATGATCTCATTACCATCACCCCAGGATTTCTCTTAGATCTCAGCACCTCTGGGAAATAATTCTCAGCGGGGAGAATCCTCAGTGTTGACGTGCAGCACCAAGGCAATACCCCTTTGCTATGGTTGTCAAATTTGGGTACCTGAGAAGCTGTGGGTGGCAAATGCAGTAGGGAGTATGGTGGTTCCCATGACTCACTTTGCTTCCACCACTGTGGTTTTTTCTCAATGTCTTACTAAGGAATAACAGCTATATCTGTTGTTTTCCTTTTTTTATTAGGGTAAAAAGATCTATTTGTTAAATAGTAAAATCTTCAGCGTGGATAAGGGGTGTTGATAATATTTATGTAGATTACCCGTTTGGGTTAAGTAATTGTGGGTGGTAGGGTTTAGTGTCAATCTCTGATTTCTCTTGAAGACTCTCTAAAGATCTAATGGATAAACTGCGACACTGAGCGTGTTAATACATCACTGATGATATGCAGCGTGGATATTATTCATTTCTCCTTTCCTCCATAGGCTGCTTTTCTGGGAGACGGGAATCTAAATCAAAGTATGTATGTGCGTGTAGGAGGAGAGGGCATGCAACTCTCTTTTATTGCTGCGAGCAGACACTGCGTCCACTGGGATGCTGACCCCTGGCTCCCAACAGGTCCTTGTGGGGAACTGGTAGGCAGAGGAATGCGGAGCAACTTTCTCTGCATGCCTTTCTTAATTGCCCTGATTGTTTCATGTTCCCATCAGCTGCTGCTGCGGAGGGGCTGCTGCCTTTGCACGGCTGGTGGGTGTGTTTGCACCCTGATGTGGGGTTTGTCTGGTAAGAGGAATTGGGTGAACTGGAAATAAGACAGTGTGCAGTGTTGCCTGTAGTGATAGTTGAGAGGGGGGAAGTGGTGGATACAAAGTGTTTTCCCTGTGACCACCCTCTGCTCCTGTGGCATCCTGGCTGTGTGTCCTGTGCTCAGTGTTGGTGTTCGCAGCAGTGTGCAGCACTCTGGGACTCTGTTTTGGCTGAATTTTTAGGTCCCTGAAAAAAATGCATGAGACCCAAGACCCTCATGAGGGGTGAAAGGAGTCAAGAAGTGTGCTGTGGGCTGGACAGATTGTTTTGGCTGGCTACACCTGGCTTTTGTGCTGTAACTTGGACACCCCTGCCATAACTCCAGGCAAGTTCACTGCTGATCTTGAATCAGGTGTTGCTTGTACTCTAGCTGCTTTGCATTATTGGTAGGCTTACTGTTCCTTGCTGTGGCACTGCTCCTTTTCTTCCTGCTCCATTGGGCTTGAACAAACAGACAGGTCCTTCCAGGGTCCCTCAGTGAGGAACACACAAGTTCATGGCACTTCTGGGGAGTCCTGCTGGCGTGCAGGAATATGGCAGCAGGGTGAAACACGTGGCTCCTGCATCAGGCAAAGCATGTACTCTGCTTGTCCTTTATTTCACGTGCATCTCTCCTTGTCTGGGGAGTTCTTCTTAGGAGGAAACCCACTGACCTATTTTGTGGGATTTCAGGTGGTTCTGTAGGTTAGTGGGTTCCAGTCCTGTAATGTAGGTCACTCGCAAGGTGCGCTGGAGTTCTGTAACGCGTAGTTCTGACCTGAAATAAGATTCATACAAACTCTCTCCGTGGCTGTGTCTTGCAGCTGTAGTTTGCATCTTTGCACTGGGCTCTTTCTTCACAAGGTAAAAGGAGAAATTTGGGCATTTCCAGAGGGAAGGGGTCTTCCAGGAGGGTTTGAGTACTTATTTAAAGTGTGCATGTTGCAGACAGGTAAGGGCAAATTACCCTTATTGCCATTTCATGTTAAGGGCACAGCAAAAAAAGCAGACCAGGAGCACTGAGTAGCCCATCCATGCTACCCTAAGCAGATGTCCAGGATTACAGGATACAACAGAAATAGTGTGGAAATGCCTCCATTATGTTTATGTAAGTTCCTTTTACAGCTGACATATGCTAAATACATTGATTGTCTCTTTGTGCAGACAGATTTCCTTTACATCAACCAGAGGTCCTTTTCTACTTTTTTGGTACATCTGGAGGTACAACCAAATCCTTAACATTGCTCTTCCCATAAACCAGCTATTAATTAGGAGCATGTTCTTTGTAGCAGAGTGCTAATTGGTACATCAGCAAAATCACTGCCTGTTAAACATGGGAAAGATAGTAATTCTGACTGGCTCAAATATAAGTGAGAGGGAAAAGCATCCCTTCTCTTCGCTGGCCCAGTGGGTTTTGTTTGACTGTTCAGTAGCTCAGTGCATTCCAAATGTGAATCTCAAGTATTCCCTACAAAACCCAAATCTAATTGGTTAAAACTGGGTGTTGCTTCGGTAGTATTTTATTCCTGAAGTTCTCTCTGTGTTTCTGACAGTTCAAAGTACACCCACAGCCAATCTTCTGTTAAGTAATACTGGAAGTGCACAAGGAAGAGGGCCCACAGGGATCTAAAATACTGATCATGAAACCAGGAGACCTGATTTTGAACTGTATGTGGTCTTCCCCGAGACACTGGCCTGGGATTGTGGAGTACACCCTTATGCCACAAGGATCAACATACTAAAAATTTGGAGAGGGACTTTTTACAAGGGCATGAAGGCCAAGGGGAATGGCTTCAAACTGAGCAGAGGGCAGGGTTAGATTAGGTATTAGGAAGAAATTCCTCATAGTGAGGGTGGTGAGGTCCTGGCACAGGTTGCCCAGAGAAGCTGTGGCTGCCTCATCCCTCGAACTGTTCCAGACCAAGTTGGAAGGGGCTTGGAGCAACATGTGATAGTGGAAAGTGTCCCTGCCCATGGCAGAGTGGTTGGAACAAGGTGATCTTTAGAGTCCCTTCCAACCCAGGCAATTTTATGATTCTCTGGTCAGAAGTTCCAAAAACTTTAGTTTTAGGATCTTACCAAATAGGTTGTCTTTAAATAAAATGGAAGCAAAACAAGTCAGTTTTGGATTTTGTTTAGGGCTAAACAAGGAATAAATGTTTAGACATGTTTTCTCGAGCAGATTGTTCATAGGGATTTCAGAGTTATAATGAATTGTTTGTAACATGCAGAGGTGCTAAGTGAGACAAAATATCTTGCCTGAGATAAAGCTGCCTTCTTCAGATTTATATTTTTGAGTAGACAGAAGTGAGACTGATCATAATCTAAAATATTTTATCTGAATTAAATTATTTTTGTGCATATGGAGCTGTGTCTGGGTAATTCATGTGCAGATTCACGTGGTCGATTTGGGGAGGGGGAGAGAGGATGCAGAACTGCTGGGATTTGGTGGCTTCAGTGATGTAAAGTTGATCAGAAAACTGCCCAATGATTGGTGAGTGTTGGTTATTCCCTGCACCCCAGTCCCAAATATGCAGCATTTTATAATAATTTTATAAATTATAGGGGTATTTATTAATGGAATAGGATTGCTCCCTTTTTTTTTGTTGTCCATGTAGTAAATAAATACATGGAAGGATTTAAATTTTCTTTCACCTCTATTTGCAGATGACAGTGGGGCTTGTATGATGTTAATGTGATTTAGGTGTAAGAGATGCTGGAATTCACCCTTTAGCAAGTCAGCTAGCTAAATATCCTTGGGATGCCGTTTTTAATCTGTATGATTATATTCACTGTCTGTGTTATAATTTGATCGAGAAATTTATGTCTATGGTATGTGTTTCATTCCTTTGTTTAATTAAAAAGAAAAAAGATCTAGTTTAGCAGAAGGACATAAATCTTACTTGTCCTGGGTGGACAAAGCATGCTGATCTGTTCAGGTTGCTGGAAATGTGTGTCTCTGCTGAAATATTTGGCTCTCATTATATATCTTGGAGCTCTTATTCTGAAAGTGCTCTCACTGTTTTTTTCGGAAGTGGCACTGAGCACTTTCTCTTCCTGAGATGAGATTTCAATAAGAGAGGCAATACATTGATGGATGATGGCCCTGTGATGGAGTCAATCAGCCAGTGCAGTCATTTGTCTCCTGGGGATACAGGGTAGAGCACATCATTAGCAGCAGAAGGGGAGGCTTTCCTCTGTAATGCTAATAGGACCAGGGAGCTGGTTGGTGCCTGTTTGCTGCCACTGCTCCGTTATTACAGGTGCCTTGCGGAGAAATAAAACCATTTTCATTTTTTATCTATGGGTGTGGATCAATTTAACAGAAATACTTAATAAGTTTTAGGAAATGTTTGTCATTCAGCATAGTACTAGCAATTTGTAAACCTGCATCACGTGAAAATGCTGCCCATAAAAATGGTGAATTATTCTGGGGGAGTTGTGTGTGTCTTAGTGGTTTTACACACAAGTAGCTTGACTTGTGGAGAAAAGACTGGCAGCTGCCTGATTGGAAGGACGGTGGGTCTTAGTTGGAGGAAAAGTGTTGAAAGGGAAGCCTGTGGGTTGCAGAAGTTACTGCAGCAGTGTGTGATGGTGCTGGATTTCTGTCAGAGCTAAAGGCAAAGCATGAGGCAGAGAGGGCGAGTGACTTGTCCAAAGGACAGCTGGGGCTGTGCTGGTGCGTGGCAGCAGCACTGAGATGGCTTCAAGGTAGCTTTGTGTTTTGGGCCTCATCCAGCTTTGCCCAGGGAGAGTGAGTTAACCTGCAAACTGCTGTTCCTCCATGGCTGCTTTGCTCCTGTCTGGGCTCTTGGGAGGCATAGCGGTGATCCCATCAGGAGCTCGGGGTGGGCAGGAGTGCTCCTGTTACAGGATACAGGGCTGCAAACCTTGCGTAAGCAGAATCTGTGTGCAGAGATGGTCAGTTCCAACAGGGCACACACGGAAGCTGTAAATGTTGGGAGGAAAGGGTTATTCTGAGTGGCTGGTGGGTGTTCCTGTACCCTCCAGCGCTGTGAGCAGGATGCTGGCAGCTCGGGCACTGCTTCTTGTGTGGGGGAAGAAAAGAGTTTTAACTTGCTGTGAATCTGGATAGTTAGGTAACTCACCTGCACAGGTTTACCTCTCTGTCAAGTAAATGCACTATGAAGTCCACATACAGCTTGTAGGAGGTAAAGTTCATTTTTAGGAAGCACTTCAGGTTCTGAAATGTCTTCTCAAAAACTGCTCTTGAAGTCAAACCTAACAAACTGTGTTTATCTTCCTTTCTCTGAACTGTATAGATAATGGTTGAAAAAATAAAGAGCAAGGGCAGCCAGGAAGCAAGTGATGTTGGGCTGCTGGAATTGTGTAGTGGGTACTTTTTGTACACTTCACGTCTCTCATGTACAGCGATGTCTTCGCTCCTGAAGTGTGGAAGGAATGTGGTACTAAAGGCACGGGGTTGTCAGAGTTGTGCAATTTTACATAGGAGTTAGCAGATCAAGGAACATGCTTTGTCAAGGGTGTGGGAATATAGGGCTCTGGCAGCAATTAAGAGTCATTAATTAAGCATACTTATTGCCGGATGTGAGTCAAGTTTGTTGTAAATTGCTTAACTTCTGAGGTCAAGAAGATCTGATGCATCCGAGACATGCTTTGTTAGTGTCTGTGGGACTGTGGGGCCGTCCACAGGGACGGGCTGGAATAGCAGAGCTCAAACTGTGAAATTTTGAGCTTCATTAGATGACTTATTGACAGTGACAGTTTGGCAGCACCTCTGCCAGCTGGGACCACACATTTGCATTCAGAATTGTAGACCTGTGAAGGGTTCCTTGAGGCTCCTGGGTTGCATCATCTGGGAATGTACAAGTGCATGCCAGGAATTTACACTGCTGGCCTGAGAGACGCTGAATCAGCATTCAGAGAAACAACAGTGAAACTTTCTGGTAAGGAAAAGCTGTCCTGTCCCTATGAAGGGGATGACTTCTTTTCCCAATCACAAATTAAAAAATTGGTAGAAAAATCGATGACAAACAGAACACAGGTAGAATATCATGCCCATGTGCTGCATACCTGCCCTGTGAATGCATGGGAGATCACACCTTCACGTTCAGCCTGTGCACTTACAAAGATGTAAAACATGAGGACAGTCTCACTTCTTGTGTCTGAAAGAGGCATTCCTACTGCCAATGGCCCAGCATGCCAAGCAAGTAATGGAAGATCCATTATAATGTACCTGTTACAGTTCTCAGGGTCTTCCCTAGTGTGCAGGGACAATGAAGGACTGCACTGAGCAGTAGTTTGGATTTATTTCCATCTCTCTAGTTTTTCCCCTCTTGCCATTTTTTTTGAGTTTTAAGCCAGACTGACTTTCCCACTGGCACTCTGAATTCAAAACTCTGAAGTTGTACAGCTGTGTAATACACTCACTTGTTTATAAAAGCCTGTCACAAGCATGAGTGGTTTATTTATTTTTTTTTTTCACAAAGGTGTAGTGTGAGGAGCAGGTTTACTTAGTCACGGGTGTGGAAATACAGACATTGTGCTAAGAAATGAGTTTAATAACAGCTGGTTGCTTTATTTCCGAGTGTGCTGGCATTTGCAAGTCTGTCTTGGTTCAACAGGTAGTTGATGCCTGGGGAGAATGTGACCCTTTGCCCCTTGAATTGATTTTTTGAGTCATGTCCGGCGGCTGCAGAAGTCAGTGCAGCACTTTGCTGTCAGCTGCAAGGGCTGGATCAGGCCTCCGGGATCGATGCGTTGAGAAGCAAGGGAATAAGTTAACATAAAACTTAACACGGTTGTCTTTTGTGATCTTGCTTTTTTCCAAGACTGTTTGTTCAGGTAGATATTTTTAATAGATAAAGATTTGAGAAATGAGTTAGGACTTCAGGGAGTAGCGTGGTCTGTGTCCATGTAAGCAGAGGGCTCCTCAGACTGCTCGTAGCTCTTGGTCTTCCTAGAGCCTCTAAAGTTTGAACAGAGCCTGAGACTGCTACAGTTCTGGATCTGGTTCTTTTCTGTTTGTTTTTGGGTTAGTTTTTTTAAAAGAGAGCATCTCGGTGACCAAACATTTTCTTGTTTTCAAGCAGAATGAAACAAAATACCCAGGAAAACCCAAGAGATTTACCAAATTTTGCAGAGCTACAGTTTTCAAATACGTGCTCACTGGTATCAAAAAGATTATATTCCTTCTCCCTGGAGTTGTATCCATGTCTTTGCTTGTATAGCCAGCACATTATTAGTAGGTAAGACAGGTCGATTACTGTGGCTTGTTGCTTTCTTTGCTTGTGCCAGTTCAGGGTATTATCGTTAACAGCTTTTAAAGTAAAGTTCCTCCTGGAAGAATTGCTGGCTCCAGGCAGAAAAAGTTTTCCAACCAGTTCTGAGCTACCGGGACTGTTGCATTTTTTGAAATGCTGTTCGTCACTCCACAAAACTGCTGCAAGTACACCTTGAATCATCAATAGCCTGAAGAGCATCCTGGGGGTAGGGAGACATAAATAATTGTTTAATTGCTCTGCTGTGTAGCTTACATCATGTTGAGTATATAGAAGGGACTGATTTTAAACAGTGTTTTACTGTACCAATTCTCTGAGTCTGAGATGAGCATTTATCCTAGTAAAGTTTAATGTGGTGGTAAGCAAGACATGCCAGTGTGTCTTGACTTGAGTTTGTTAATAAAAATGTTGCCAGTGTCTCAGCTTTCAAATGTTTAGTAATTATGCTAACTGAGGTCTCGAAGAGTTTTAAAAGGAAAACAACATTCTATTGGAAGGAAAAACTTTGTCATTAACACGTACAAAAAGTTAATAACTATTTTTATATTTCATTAGATTAATGAAAAAACATGTCATCTGTGGTTGTTAGCAGATACAGCAGAAATCCAATAATATATTAACATTGTTTTAATTAAGAATACATTGTTAATTCTGAAGATTCACTTTTGACATCCGGCTCTTAGGCTTGAAATAAATGTCAAACTTGGGCTTTTTTTATACCTCAGGAAAATGTGCTCTTTTCTCAATACACGCAGCAAAAGAAAGCTCATGAAAATCAGTATAACAGAGTACAGCCATTGCAAAATATCATTACAATAGTTAAGTAATTACCCCACCGCATGACTTAGTGAGAGGGATAAATAATGCACGTAGAATTGTGTTGGAGCTTGCAGGGAAGATTCCGGCTGGCAGAGTGGCTGGGAAGGGCACAGGCAGAGCACATGTCCGAGGAGGGTGTCTGCTGGGTCCAGGAGCTGATGGCTGAAACCTTTCAGTGCCTGTGAGGAAATGCAAACCAGACCAAATTTTCTATTTTCCCTTTAAATTTGAAGGTGGCCTTTGGGAAGAAGTCTTCCTTTGCTGTGTTAGCAGAGCTTGGCTTCTGCTCCTTCCCAGAGCTGTCCTGTGGACAGCGTGTCCCAGTCCCTGATGGAGCTGTGGGTCTGGTCAGCAGGAATATTGGCTCTTTTTGCAGCAGACAGATGAGGGGTTTGATTTGTCTTCCTTTCAGCTAGAACTGAATATTCCGAATCTGTCAGTTGCTGTCAAGAGGATTGTACTTTGGATTAGCGAGCTCCTGGAAGCAGTTTGAATCATTGCAGTTAAAAGCACGCTGAACAGCGGTGTAATTAATAGTTATATAATGTACCCAACAAGCTTAGGAAGCCAGGATGTAACTTGGAAAGAGATAAAGCCCCATGCAGTCCCTACATTGCCTGAGGACCACTGTGCATTTAAAGGGTGGTGTCCTTTGTCCCAGGACCGTTGTGGTCAGGGCAGGTTTGTTCCTGATGTGTCAGTTCCATCACGAGACTTATGGAGGCACCTTTCTGCATCTTTCCCCTTCCTTTCTTTATCTCTGATGTCCTCATCAGGCCGTGGTCAAACCAAGAACACTGCTCATGTTAGGCTTGTTGGAACTATTACTTGCTTCTGTGTTTGCAGAAATTTTCAGCTGCTGTGTAATTATGGATGCCACATGAAATAACTCTCCAGCTCCTGAGAATAATACGCATTTCTGTTGTGGAGTTCATGAACAGACGTTTCAGGGCAATTACGCAATACCTTTCTGCTATGCAGTACCTGTCAGCCCTTAACCACTTGTGTTTTTAGGGGAGCTGAAATGGCTGTTGAGCCTTCCAGAATAGTTTCTGCTTTGTGACAAGCTCGAACCTGTCAGGCAAAGCTGTGTATTGCAGCAAGGCAGCAGGTTAGTCTGTGCACCTCAGACCTCCTGTCTTGTAGGGATTGAATTGGAGGTGCAGTGCTTTCAAGGTTTTTATATTAACATCCGTGAATATCTTAAGCACACAGAGATGGTGATCAAAATTCTGAGATGTTGCTCTAATTCTGGGTGAGTTTGATAAAAAAATAATGTAATTTTCTTCCTTAAGCTGACTGCTGGACACTTCAGTTGTCTTAAACCTTTGCACTCCAACATCTAAAAATGTTTTTTTCTCTTAGTTGATGTGTAGGTGTGGTCTTTGAAGACATGCTTTAGTGGTGGACATGGCAGTGCAGGGTTGGACTCTGTCTTAAAGGACTATTCCAACCTATGTGATTCTTCGAAAAACGGAGAATTTTGCTGGTACAGAACTTAGTATTTCTGTTTCTAATAAGGTACCTTGTCAAATATGATTGGTGATGTGGTTGGGTGGTGATTAATTAGAAAGTAATTCTCATCTCTAAAAAGAGCTACTTTATTTTAAAATGGGATACTACTGCTAAGCAAGTGTAAGGCTGCCTGCCCTCCTGTTTTCTATCTACATTGCTTCCCCAAGTCATTTTGCTCAATATTCACTGCCACTGACCTTGGATAATTAAGAAAAGTCTGCTGTTCCGAGAAGATAAATGCAGCTTCTGTTTGGAATGAGGCTGATTAGCTCAGTTGTGAAAGTGTAATTTAATGTCTGTAGTTTCTGGCGGGATGGATGCTGCCTCTGCCAGGCTTGATGTCCATCCTCTGCTCCCTGATACCCAGCTGAAGCTGTTGCTGAAAATCCCCTGGGCCTCCAAGATCTGAAACTTGCAGTAGACCTCTTCAATTTTCAATGAAAATTAATTTAAGGCTTCTTTTCCTTTCTGAATCACTGACACTTTCAGCGTATTCCCAGTGCAGCTACAAGGCTGCAGTTGTGCCCCGGGTGGGGGTTTAAGATTCCCGCTTGGAGCAGCAGCTGGAGCAGGGGTTGGGGCATGAGGCTGTTCCGGCTCCGCAGCAGGGTCGGTGTCAGTGCCAGCCCTGTGTGCTGGGGGCTGAGTGGAGATCAGAGAAACACCAGTGGAGAGAAAAGGCCAAATCACAAAAACAACAAAAAATTAAGGAAAAGAAAATTTTTTTCAGACCTGTGAAAATATTTGTCAAAATTTGTCTGTTGGACAAGTCCCTTGCTTTCTTATTTTTCTCTGTGCTGCTGCTTGGGCTTCATTATTTTACTTCTGTGTTTACTCCTTATGAGTTACTTGGATTGTGTGTGACTTAAAGTACCTGCTTGTTTACAGTGTGAAGGCTGTTTGTTTTTTAAACATCTTCGTGATGATCGTGCAGTTGCATGGTGTTCTGGTGGGCTTTTTTCTTAGCCTAGGTTTTCCACATGAGACACCTTACTGCTGTATTTGCTCTGGCAAACTACTCTAGGCTGAAGATGGTTCACAAAGTTAAAGTTGCATTTTGGTGACTTTTTTGGGTTTGTTTTTTTTCAGCTGATGTCAGACTCTTCTTTAGGGTATATACTCTGGTGGCAAATTGTGTATTTTGTCAGGTTGTTATTACACTGGGGCACTGTTCCTGATGGGATCTTTGGGTGCTGATGTGGTGGCAATAATTATAAGTAAGATTTTGAATGGCATGTGGACTCCTAGCTTTTGAAGCCAAATCTGCAGCCTTGAAAATCTTCAAGTCATCATAATCTCCCCCCCCCTCTCCTCCCAACAAAGGTAGAAATTTATTTGGGAAATTGCATAAGACTTGTTATGCAAGCAGTCTCTTTTTAGCCTCTGTGTAAAGTGTATTATAGAAAAAAGTGTTATTGGTTTGTTTTTTTTTTTTCAAATTCAGGCAGCAAGTGGTACAAAAATCTCACAACTGAGATGCTTTAATGAAGAGAGGTTTTAATGAAGGTTGTGTTGTGTTTGGAACAGAGATAAGGCAGAACTGCACACAGCTCCAGCAAGTGTTCACACCTGTTCCCACAAAGAGATTCAATTCCCACCATGCATCCAATTCTGAGAAATGGTGATTGAGTGGACAGACTGTGGATAAAATCAACATAGGTCTCTTAATTGAAATACATTTTTCCTGGAATTTTGCTAGTAAACAACTTCTTAAGTGAAATCTATCCCTACCTTACTTTACATCTCATTTAAGGATTTGCTGCTTACCCTCAGTTCTAGGTCATTTTTCACATGTCTGTGCATGTCCTGAAGTAACTCATTTTGTAGACATCTCTCCTTTTCCTCTGCAGGCTGGTGCATGGCTTTGGTTTTGAGTTTCCATGAGAATCTGGTTTTAAAAAAGAACGAGTTGATACAGTGAAGTATTGCTGGGGTTGTAGGAGGACACTGGATCCCTCATCCACTTTACACCTTTAACTCCACAGCATAAAAACACAGTGTGGCTGCTTCCCCAACATCAAGGGCCTTACGGGTTTTACATTTGGGTTGTAGCTGTGTGCCTTGAATAAATCTGTTTAGCTGAGGAAGGGTTGTTTCATGTAATATGTCTGAGTGGAAGAGTTACTCACTTGAACAAAAGAGACTTAAACTGAAGCTGTTAATTGTCACAGCCGGTGACTTTTTTCTATGCATTGCTGCCAGCTGAGAGCACTTTAAACTCCCATCCGAGGTATGAGAAGGCCCATGCCTCTTATCTGCACCTCCCTGAGTAAGGAAAACAGTTGTTCAATTATTCTCTATAATTAGTGTGCTTCAGTGGGTAGGCAGGTATTAGTTATTCCCAGCCTCTTCCACTGTCTCCTGCTTTTCCAGGAGTGTTTGCCTACCAGTCATCTTCCTTCTCTGTCCTGAGGCATCTGGATGAACCTCACCTGCCAAGACCTGTGTAGTGGGTGGGCTGTTCCTAACAGTTCTGAAAAGGGGGAAATTTAGATCAGTACAAGAATCAGTCCAGCTGATACAAGAACATCTTACCTGAGTTGAAAGACTTTGAGAGATGCTGTGATTGCAGTAATTAATGAAATATTAGAATAACTTTTCCAGTTTTCTGTGGTTCCCATGAAAGCAGGCTTGCAAGTCTGAGGGCCTATTTCTCAAGTTCATGGGGTTGATTTACACTAAGCTTATATCTTCCTGTAGATCCCATTGAACTTAAACCGGCGGATCATCGCAACCTTAGTACTACTGTTGCTGCTGCTTTCTGTAAAATGCTTGTTATAAGGTACTGCAGCATCCAGAAGGTTTCTCATCACTTGTAACTCAGGCAGGTTCGTTGTGCACCTGTGTGTGGTGTGGAGGGTATGTGCATATAGGATTAGCATAGTTTATCTGCATGGAGAACTTTCTGGTCTGTAAAATTCTGACAGAAAACTTAGAGCCTGTGTTACGGGAATGATACTCTCCTGTGAGAATAAATGGGGAATAAATGACCTGGCATTCTTGCTGATATGAAAAAAGAAATACAGAATAAGACTTTGTTGCTGGAACCTGTGTTATAAAAGAAGATGAGTGTGAAGCTGTTGTGGTGGTTTTTTGGTTTTGAAGCAATGAAGAAATAGCTTGTAAAAGGCTTTGTGGCCTGGTTTTGCAGTGGGCATTGTGCATGCTGCCCATTAACAGTTCAGCTTCTTTAGACTTTATCATTCAATGTTCTTCTATAAGCTTATCAGGTATTTTATGTCACTACATGTCAGTCATTGAGACAGTAGCCTTTGAGACAACATCTGTTTAAATTAAAAATCCACTTTGCCAAGAAACAAAGAAACTCACCTTCTCTTGGAGACATTTTTGATGAAGTACTGTGATGGGAGTCTGTCTGCTTTGGTGAAACTTGTGTTTTTGTTGCTGCTGTAAAGAAAATGGACTGTTGGGGCAGTACAGTAATGGAAAAGCACATTGCTTTTTTTGCTGGCTGGCTCTGTCTGAGATTAGGAGAATGAGAGACCTGGATATATACCTTAATGCAAGCTCACCATTCCCAAAGGAAGTAGAGCAAAGAGGAGCACTGCTGGGGATGGCGAAAGGAGCAAAAGGTGTTTAGTATCCAGGTTTTCTGCTACAAATGTATTTAAAAGGTTCATGTTACTCTTATTTCAGTCCTGATCCCTCAGTCAGTCCATTGCCTGTGTAAGGCAAAAGAAGTTCACTTGAAGCTGGTGGAATTGGTGTCACTGAGGTTAAACTTCAGTGTAGGATGTATTGTCTGAAACACCACCAAAGTGCATTTGTCTGTGAGCAGAGAAGCCAGATGCTTCCCAAGCATTTGGTATCTGTACCAGCATCTCTGGGAAATGTCTGCAGCCTCCAGGGAAGGAGCAAAGGATTCTCTTCCAACTCACGCTGGTAGTTTTCTAGCCACTGTGTAAGTAGCATTTAAGCGACATCAAGCTTTGGCTGTGTAACTTGTTGCCTTTTCCCTCTTCACCTCCACTACCTTCTTTGAGCTTAATGTGACACTTGGGGTCAAAAACAGGAATTCTTTTCAAGGAAGCTCTGAGGTGATTTGCTACCTTTTCCTTTGGGGAAGACTTGAAGCTTTTTCTAGGTTCACAAGGACACGGCTATCTGTGTTTCAAAGAGCAGCATGGAGTGGCTGTCAGGATCAAGGGCTGCTTGTTGGTTTTGGATGGAGCTGCCTGCCAGGGCTGCCCTGGCTGCCACCGGGAGAGGGAAGAAGCTGAATAAACAAGGAAACTGTGAAATAAACAGAAACAAAACCAAACCAAGCCCCTGCCTCGGGGCGTGGGCTCAAGTCAGTCAAGCGACTTTCTTTTGTTAAAAGAAGGCACATAAAAGCTTTTCTGCTTTTGTTTTTGTGCCATAATGATAATTTCCATGTGTTTTTCTGTGGTATTTGATTGCTTCAATTTCTTCCGAGGAAACTTAGTGGAAAAGCAAAGACTTGTGTTATTGCAGATGAAGGGGTTGCTTTCCTGCCTCACATACCCCAGTGTTTTTAGTAGTGACCAATTTCAGGTAGTCAGCTTAAGCCTGCAAGTTTTTCCAAGTTACTACTCAGCTTTTAAAGATGTCAGCAGACGTTTTGGGTTCCAGGTCAGGCTGTATTTACAGCCCCACTCCTGCTGGGGCTTCAGTACTCAGAACCTTCCTTGGTGTTCATCATGAATGACAAAGCTGCTACTGCGCTGTGCCAACCCCTCTGGCTTTGTGGGCTCATCAAGGGGGAATAGGTGGGTTTGGGAAGCAGGAATGGCAGGAACAGGCAGGGCTGTTTCATGTAGGCAGTGCAGACAGATGGGGAAGGCTTGTTTGGTTTGAATCCTGGCGCTTGCTGCTGCTCAAAGTGACCCCGGAGATTATGAAAAGAGATGGTGATGAGAAATATTTTCTTGTTTTTCCTCTAGATGGTTCATATGTGTGTGATTGCTCACAAAGTTATGCCAACCCCAAAGCTTGTGCTCTTATACTCCCCAGTTTTGGTGCAGAGTGCGGGTAGGAGCTCCTTAGGAAGTGGTTGCTCAACTCAGTTTTCCGCAATGCATTCGAGTAAAAACAAGGTTCTGTTTTTAGCTTGCTTTAACTTGGAAATTCTAGTGATAAGCATTTAGCTGCACAAATCCAGTAAGAAATTAGAGGAGGAAGCAGCATAACATAGTAGAATCCCACTGAGTCATTTTTGTAAATCCGGAAGCGAGTAATTTCTCTAATCTAGTAGATGTGTATCACCAGTGGGGTGTAGTCTCAGAGCTCAAAAAAAACTTCCCCTGTAGTTAAAAGGAAAAAACCCTAACCAAGGGGTATCTTAATAAATACACCTGAGACTGAGGTGCCTGGGTATTGTGATGCTGGGAGCTGGATGATTCATTTCAACCAGAACCCAACCCAGCTTACTAGTGTCTTTCCTTTAGTTGTTTTGTTACCATGTTTGCTGTTCTAAAATAGTTGGTATGTGTTTATTAGCACAAAAAAAAGTTTGTGATATGTTGTCTAAAAATCCCTGTATTTAGTTACATAGTTGGTAGTTTTTATCTTTTCTTGCTGTTATAATTCACAAAATATCTGTAACATGACATCAGATACACAGTAGAAAGCCTTGGTGTGTCAGGGCAGTGTGTGTTGTCTGAGGAGGTTGTAGAGGATGTGCCAAGCTGTTCTTGAGCTTTCTGTTCCCTTCTGTTGTACAGAGGAAGTGAAACTTCAGCTGTGTTCTGAGTATTCTTTTCTTCAATTTCCAAGTAACATCTCTGCCGGTTTCTGTATTTCATTCATCTACAAACCAGTTTCACTTTCATGACACTTCTTAGTTATACATGATGGTAAATTTGCATTTATTTGCTATTTGCATGTTGGTGGTATTTCCTGTGGTATATTCATCCTGTAAGAATTTACAGTGGGATTTACAGGGCTGATGCATTGTCTCACACCTGAAATTACCTCAGTATATCTTTTATACAGAAAAATGCCCAAGCCTCATTTCTTTCTGCCCTGACTAATTGGCAGGCATAGGGATAGTTTAACAACAACCCCTTAAATCCATGAGTGACAGCTGACTAGGTCACAAATAATTTTTGAGCACATATCTTTGAATTTTCACTGTCATTGTTTAGTTTAGCGGAAGGTAGGTTGTATAAAAAGAAATTACTCAGATCTATGTTCTCATTGGGCAGATTTTGAGTCATTGCAAGACAACAGTCAAGCTAGGACGGATGTTTTGTATGAGAAAGCCTTGTGTTGACTCTCCAGCTTTTGTTAAAGGATCATGCTGGATGCTGCTGTTCTTACCTCATGTATTTGCCTCTCGGAAATCAAACGGTGGCAAACACCCAGACACTCACTTCTGTACCTCCTTTTCCACCAGTGCTGGGAAGTGAAGTACCTGGAAGTGTTGGGAGCCGTTGGCTGTGGCCACGCACACACTGTTGGGGCCCGCTTCGCGCCGAGACTGTGCGCATGACAGAGTGCATTAGGCTGACAAACCCACACGTGTTGCGGGTCAGGCAGGCTGCCAAGAGCTCCGTGCTCGGCCAGCGGGGAGAGAAGCATTAGGAAACCCAGTAATCCGCACATCAGTCTCTGTGTGCTGCCTGGTCAGTGGAGACCGAGCGAGTGAGCTGTGGAGAGATTGTGGGTATTAAGTGGGATGGGTAATGAAAGGCTGTGCTGGTGCTGATGTGAGAGTCTTTAAATGGAAAATGACTTTAAATGATGGTGCCAGGGCAGTTGGAGTGATTTGCCGCTGGCGCAGGATCACAGTGTAACCGGTAGTTTTCAGTGAGACTAACCACTTCTCCAGGATGGAACACCAGAGTTGTTTGGAAGAATTAAGAAGTGGGGGGAAAGGAACTCTTCACTGAATTCGCTTGCTTTCCCTCCTTGGGACTTGTACCAGACTGATGGCAATTCAGGATTTTGGTTGGGTGTGTTCATGTATGTACAAATAAACACAAGCCACGTGAGTATGTGCAAAGCTGCAAAATAGGAGTCATCAGGATGAAAACAGTGGTAGGACAATAAAATCAGCATTTTATGCTCAAGATAATCTTATCTGAGAACTTTCTTGAAAAATGAGTTTGTCTGGACAAGTAGTTATCATTGTTATCCGCAGATCAGAAGTTGGCTTGTGGAGAACTCGGAAATGTTTCTGTTGTTGTAATTAGTTATTCCTGGCTTTTTGTTGTGTAGGAGAGCACTTTCTGTTAGTTTTTTATTTACAAAGGTAGTTGTTGCATTGTCCTACATCATACTAGGCACATACAGGTAACTCACACTGGTACTCCAAGTGGGAACCAAAGTTTACTAAGTAGCTTCTTCTAAGGCTTTCTAGCTAGTGGGAGGAAGAGCTTTCAAACTGAGTATTGTAATATTGTTTCCTGGCAAATTTTGAAACCATCTGGGTCAATTCCTCATGCCCAGGAGTAATAATTCTGAAAGCAAAAGTTTCTGTGCTGTGGGGCTGTGGTGTTCCCACGGTGCCTGCACGGCAGCTATCGACGGCAGCCTGACTTTCCCCGCGGCTTTCCTGGGCAGCAGCAGCGTGTGCAGGATTGCTGGAGCCGGACACCCCCAAATGTCACTGCTACATCTGTGTTCACTTATCACATTGTGTTCAGAGAACACAATGGGGAAAAAGAGCTCCTCTGAGCACATGGTGGCCTTTTGAAAACGCATGTCTGCCTGCCCCGTCCTTCAGAGCAGCTTTCATTTCTTGGCGTGTTTAGAAAAGCAAGCTGGATAATTGAGCAGTGGGGTTTTCTCTGAACCACTGGCAGTGACCTTTTCACTGCTGATGGTGCTGGGACAGAGGTGTGAGGGAGTAGGTGGGGTACCACTTACTGGTACCAGTGGGACCAGCTCCCTGTGCTGCTTGCCGGGCAGTGTCTGCTCCACCTTGGAGCAGCCCTGATGTCTGTCTCAAAGTGCACGGCTGCTGCAGGCTGGGGCTTTGTCATAAAGCTGCATTCCTGGCTGTTCAAGGGCTCTTGAAATGTTGCTTTCATATGAAAGGAAATCCTATCATTGATGTTCTTTTAATAAAAAGGAGGTTTGGCTTGCAGGTTTTGCTCATTTAGGTAAAGCCTGCAGTGTCTGATGTAGCTGAATTAAAATTACTGCCTTGCTCAATTGGTTTTTTTTTTTTTTCTTTTTTTATGGCATCCCTAGAGATTTAGGGCCTATTAAGTCTATTCAGAATCTGTTGTAGAAATGGTAGTTTCTCATTTTGCTTCTATCTGGACTTATCCTGGTTGGTAAATGATAGAGAAGTGTTCATTTTTAAGAGTAGAGTACTCCAGCATCATGCAAGCATAGCAGAATTTTGCTCTGATAAACCAGCCCACATATTTGGAGGGTGCTTTTTGAGAGTTGCTTAGTAGAAGTTCTTTCATTGTTTTTAAGAAAAGCCATTGTGCCTCTCTATCCACTGGTTGGGTATTGAAGTGATTTGCATTTCTCAAACAGTAAATATTATGTGTATTTAAGCATTATTCTCCAAATTCTGGACTAATTATAGGGGATCAACTTGAGAATGTGACTGACATATGGGTTTTTTTGTGGGGAGCTCATTTTCTCCACATCTCTCCTTTTTGTTCCTTGTTTTCCAAGTTTGGTCTCCCTCCTGCTGTGATTTTGAAGTGTGAGACTTGAGTGTCCCAAAACCTGGAGGCAGATGCTCACAGATGGGACATGTCAAGCTCGATTATACGTGACAATTTCCATTACTGGTCAGGATTTCAGTGTCTGAAACAGAAATACATATATTGGCAGCAGTGATAAGGTACTTTTAAAACATCAAGCCTAGTATTCCTAGTTTCTAGCTTTAGTGCTAAAAACTATTATTTACCTCATATTTTTGTTATTTGAATTTATAATCCAATAACCATGAGCAGCTGCTTTGGGGAATCTGCATGTTAAATTTTTATCAGACTCATTTATCCCCTCATGCTGCCAACTGCACTTTGTTACTCACCAGGAAGTTTTAAGCCAGTTTGCTTTTCTCAAGATTACACATAACTTAATAAACAGTTAAATAAGAAGAAGTATTTTAAGTAATTGTTTTTGTTGTAAATCTGTGTATTTTATTATACACATCTTGGTTGCTGCCAGCTTTATGAACTGTTTTCAAATTTTTGCTAGTGAGAGCAGCTTATTTTTGTCAAGCAAGTAAAAAGGCCTTAGTTTTATCATCATTCTGGTGCTTGTAGGCAAGTAAATTTTGTGCTGAGATCAGTGATTTTCCATAACAACTTTGTAAGTCCCTGTAAATCATGGAACATTTGGTATTTTGCAGTAAGGTATGGCCATAGATGAAAACACCAGAAGCAGCTGCGTGATAAATTTTACTCTTTGGTGTATGAAGTACCGATTGGAGTTTTCAGTGATGGGTTAAGCTGAAGCTCCAAGTAGATCTGTGATGGGTCAATAGCATGAGCAGGGCAGTTGCAGTAAGTTTCCAGAAATGAAGCTTGTGCAGCACTTGCAACGTAGAACTAAAATTATTGGTGACCAAGGAAATTTGCATACCTAAGCAGAATGATTTTGGAATCTCAAGGCCATCCTTTCAAGTTTGGGCTTGGGATGATCTTTGCATTTACAGTTGCTTCTCATTTCAGTTGTGGTTTTTGTGTGTATTCACACAATTTTTCTGCTGCTGTAGAACTTCCCTGTAAATGCAATAAATTAATAGGAAGCAATGCTCTTTCTGGAATGCATAGCCATGGACCTAACTACTGCTGGTGGTAGAGGGCAAGAAGGGGAGTTGTCAAGTTGTTTTTGTTCAGCTGGAATTTAGGGTGATGTTGCAACTGGGCATTGATGCCATTTTAATCTATTACATATTGTAAGTTTTGTTTTAAGCAGAAGAGATGTATTGTGCTGCATTTTCTTAATTTATGATTTTTGTTTTTTAAATGGATTATGAAAAAAATCTTCCTAGAATTCTTTTTTTTTTTTTTAGTAAAATAATGGAGCAAGGAATCATTTGAAAAATTGTACTTCTGGCTATGTACTTTTGTCTTACAGAGTCATAGAGTCCTGGAATGGTTTGGGTGGGAAAGGTACCTTAAAGGCCATCTTGTTCCAACCCCCTGCCATGGGCAGGGACACCTTCCACTAGACCAGGTTGCTTAAAGCCTCATCTAGCTTGGCCTTGAACACTCCCTGGGATGGAATATTTTGTATATAGTCATGAATCAGAAGTAGTAATTTTATACTATTTGTAAGCATAACGAAGTTGTGATCACTTGGACAGTTCTGCTTCCCCATCAAATGAGACAAAAATGGTCTTAAAACATGGTAAATTTGGTGTTTTGCCAATTCTTTACTAATTTTACACTAATTTAGAAGCGTGTTGGACTCCTTATTTAAGGAAATGTTACTTTTCTAATGAAGGCAGAAAAAGCTATTTCACACATTTCCCCACTCTAGTCCTTAAAAGACGTTCCTATTGGAAGTTAATTCCAGCAGACAAACACAGAACAATCCTTACTAAGAGTACACAGCTCTTCAGCACTGTCCTGCTGGGTGTGGTGTGTGAATATATTTGCTTATACACACCCAGAGCTCCTGCGCTGCCCACTGACGGGAAGCTGGGCACCATGCAGGTGTGGGGGCTGCAGCTCCAGGGATGGGCCTGGGACTGGCTGGGAGCTTCCAAGCAAGCCTTTTCCAGGGATTTGGACTAGTCAGAGACAGCAGTTGTGGGATGAGCCTCTGCTGGGCAGCCTCGGGGCTTTTGCTGGCACTCATTAGTTCAGATAAGATATGAAATGATCTGCTTAGATGGGTGCCACAGGTGAGCAGGCAGGTGAGGCTGCCAGCACCGACTGTGCTTCCAGGCAGGCTTTTCCTCTGAAACAGCAGCTTTTCTTCCAGAACTTCAGCATGACTTTTGTTTTGCCTCCTGCAGACACTGTAAGTTAAATTTCACGGTATTAGCGCTTAAGTAAACGTCAGGCTCTGTTCCAATAACTGATACTCAGTGTTGTTACTCATCATCACTGTTATTTCCAATCCTCGCTCTGGTAGCAAAGAAGTCTGAAGAACAACTTCTGTTTAACTCTTGCTTTTGGCTCCCTGTTCTCCAGAGTGTACAGAAGCTGCTGTTCGCTGCTGTCTTGAAACTGCCTGGTATCAGGAACCCTCCACAGAGGCATGTCAGGATAAACCTGTGGTCCAAAACACGTACACTACACAGTGTTAGATATCCCTTTTTGAATGATTTTATAGTGTTCTGTGATAGTCATGGACAAGGAGCAAAGCCCATGGGACTTGGTAGAGCAGACCCAGGTTTGTGGTCACTCAGGTTCAGCCCTTTTTAACCAGAAAACCTGCTCTGTGATTTGTCAATTTCCCTGTGGAAAAAGACCCCAAAACAAACCAAAAGAGAGGCCAAATGGTTGCAAAAATGCAGTGTTGCTTCTCTGCTGAAAATTTTCCAACAATATCCCAAATAGCCCCATTCTCTGGCTCAGGGCTTCTTTCTTGCTGGCAGCCTACCAGGTCCTAAGTCCAGCTGTGCAAGAAGCACCATATAAGATGTTTCTTAATTTGATAGGAGGTGAATGGTCCAGATTCACTTTCATGTTTGGATTTGTGGTGGTGTCAGCAAATAGTATTTGCAGTTTCCAGTTCTGTATTGTATTAGAATGGGTGTTTTGAGGAGTTCTGTGAGTACTCCACTTTGGGGTGGCAAAATTCTGGTCAAACTGCTTCCAAAAATATCTTACAGCCGTGACTTTAGACTTTTGTAATGGGATTATTTGGAACAATGTATATTAACAAAGAACTGTAAAAGTATTGGAAAACCTGTAACACTGTGCTGTTGAGCAGTCATAGTGACATAGTTTATAGAGCAATGCTGGGAGTCTCTTAGAACTGTTTTTGCATGTTTTTGCTAAAAAAAAAAATCAGAAACGTGAGCTGTAGAATCTGTGCAGTGACAACTCTGGGAATAAATCTCTTTTATTTATACTCTTTGATTCATAAACATGCCCAAGTATTTAAAAATCAGTAATGCTGAGGCTCCTGTAGCAAGCAAGAATTGCGTATTCTTTTTACAGGCATCATTCAGAGTCTCAACTCTCCTCTGGTGGCACTGACCAGACACTTCCCAGCAACAAAGAATGCCTGTCCTCTTCCATATATGCAGGTGACAGCTTGCATTTCATTTAATAACTTTCTCATTCTTATTTGAGTCAAAAGAAAAGTGGGAAAAATAGAAGAAAAGCAGGTTTTCGTCCAAAAAGAGACCTGGCAGCTTTGTGTGAGCCCACTAAGTATTAACTACTGCAAATAATTTTGAGCTCTTTAAAGTTTACAAACGTAAGTATGGGATGAGGTGTGGGGGGGGAAGGATTGTTCCATCTGTGAGAAGTGACCTGAAGTCTAAAAACCTCTGGTGGACAAACAAAAAGTTGAAAACACTCTTCTGAAATGTGAACAGCTCAAGGTTTGTTGCCATGGCCGGGAATAGTTATCAGCAAAGCTGAGGCTTCTTTATCTCAGTTGCCTGTTCGTGACTCTGAGGAGGAGGTAGAAGACAGGGTCTGGATGGTCAAGGAGGACTGAACAGTTGAACAGTTTTTGGAGGTGGCTGTACACTTTTAAATGTACTTAGTTTATTTTGTGACAAACAGTTGCTTGCTTTATGTGAAGCTGTTACTTTCTTTCATGTTTTTTCTAAAATATTCAGACTTAGACTTGGAGTCTTTCGAACATGTTGCTGTTCCCAACACCTGGGGCCCACAAGTGGGTGTTCCTTAGATGAACTTCTGTATTTTTAAACATCTGTCTTCTAAATAAAAACACAGTGCTAGCACATCAACGTTAAAGGAAAAATCTGTTCTTTAAGCAAAATATTGCTCAGTCACATATTTGCAGTTGTCCTTCTAGTCTTCTTTTACTGTTGTTGTTGTTTTGTGGTCCTGGATCACATGGAGAACTCAAGATAAATGTATGCAGCTTCCATACTGCTTTGCAGTTCTACTCTAAGGATGATGTGTCCGTTCATCCTTTTTCTTGTTGCTAAAAAGGACCATGTGGTCATCACAAATGAGCTGGAAAATATGGAATGAGGGCTCACCCTATCATGTTTATAGCTTAATTCCTCCAAAGCTTTGGTTCTTCTGGATGTAAAATTCTTTTGAGGGGATGTTAATTTAGTTTGTGCTCATGGGTTAGTTTCTAATCCTGCTTCATGCTCAGAAGGATGCTTGTTGTATTATTGTTTTGGCACTGTTTTATAAACACTGTAAATACTCTTAGTCTATTTTTTCTTGTTTTTCTTTGAGCAAAGATATATTCATGTGTGACTGGGGTTATTAAAATAATCATGTACTTCACACTGCACAGTGCGTGAAACACATTTTCTCAAAGAGCCGCGGAGCCGCGCAGAGGTCGGCTGGTATCACCACGTGCATCAAAGCCAGAACAGCATGAAATTATCCAAATCCTCCCTACTTCATGTTACATGAGGCTTTTGACTCTGAAATCCCACTCGATGCCACTTTCATTCTTCTGATAACATAGTTGTAGGGAAGTCAGAGCAGTTGTAATTAGATCCACGTTCCCAGGGATTGCTGGAGTCCCTCAAGGTCTGTGTTGCTGCAGGGATAAAGCCCAGTCACTTCCCTGTTCTGTGGTGTCTGCAGGAGACAGGTGCCTTCCCTTTTCTCAAGGCAGAGGGGCCAGAGAAATCCCAAACAGATACAGAAATTAGAGTCCCATGAAAAATGAGGTGCAGCTTATCCTCTTATATCCCTCTTGAAATCCGTGTCTGAGTAACTCCCATGTTGGATGTGTGGTGATTTGTGCTCTGCACTCCAAAGCCTGGTTGTAGGGTTACGAGTGGAGCAGCAGAATTCCTGGGTGTCTGTGCTTTGGATTTGGTTCTGAGACAGGCTTTAAAGGGAAGCTTTGAGTTACAGAAGGAAATGCAAGTAGTAAAACACTACGTGCCAGAACCTTAAAGTTACAGTTTGCTTTTAAAGTTTTAATTTATTAAAAGAACGCAGCAATGTAAGTAGTGAGCCCTTCAGAAAAGTCCTGTGTTTATTCCACTTCCCATGAGTGAAACATCCCAGTGTCACTTCACATGGCAATCTGAGGGTACAATATTTGCATATAGTGTATATATATATTTGTGTATTTGCATATAGTATATATTTGCAGGCACAATGTTTCTGTGAAGTCTGTTACTAAAAGACAGTAAAGATTATTTGTGTGTATCATTTACTGGAGTTGATGGTGAAGAGACCCAGGTGCCACAGCCATTCTTAGAGCAGACAAATATATTTTAGCTTTTTCATGCAGCAGCATGTCCTTGCTGCAGAGGTCATGAGTTGTGCAAATATCTGCTCCTGGGGGGTAAACTACAGTTCAATTAATGTGAAACAATTTATTTGTCTGTACATAACTTTGAGAGCACAGTTTAATTTTCTTTAATTGCTCTTAGTTTTAGAGGGGGAGAAAGCAATCCTCTTCATGTTGTAAAAAGAAAAATTATGTGCATTTTTTTTGTCACATCAGCGTTGGATCTTTACCCAGTCTTTACTCAGGCTGTCACCTAAATTAGGGGAAAATTGCCCAAGCAAAGCATAAGTTTACTGTCATAAAGAAGTTCAGGTAGGAGAAAACACACCTATTTCAGATACTTGCACTGAAAATTCAAGAACTAAGTCTAACGCTAAGTATTGCATCTCTTCAGATGATTTTTGGGAAGTTGATCTTTTTAGCTGTGAGTTGTGAGTAGTGTTGATACTTCCAACCTTATAGTAGGTTATAACATAATTGTTCCTTGAGCATGAGTGCTGGTTAGAAAGCTTGAAGAGGCTGAGTTAGAACTTGATTTTTGTCACTTAGATGTATTCTCTGTGCACTTGAACATTTTAATGTTGCAGAAAGTAAACTGATGAGAAGATTTTGGGATGAAAAATGGTTAGCATTTGTTTCTGTAGCTGTTCATTCTTACAAATAAAGTTCAGAAGTAGTTGCAACTTTCTGTTCAGATAGTTCTGCTTAAGTGATAACTACTTTAATATAATAGTGGTGTATCTGGGTTGAAGCATTCTCTTTGGAGGTGGCCAAATAAATAATTTTTGGTAGGCAGGGAAACTTGGAGTAAGTTTTGGATGTTGCAGCTGCTTTACTCAATTGTGGTTCCTATGGTTAGAGTTTGCTGTGGTTAAAAATGTGCTGCTCAACTTGCTTTGCTTGGCTGTTTAGTAAAGGGCTTTTAACCAGTGTGTCCTGGCTGTTGTGGCAGCGTGGGCCTTACTTGAAGGATTTTGTTACTCCTATTATTATTATTATTACTATGCAGTTACTTAAATTACCTGATTTTTACCCTTTTCCTAAGCTTGCTGCTGGCATGCGTGAAACAGTCAGATTAGGAACTGGAAAGTTGTTGGGTTATTTGCATTATTTTTTAAAAAATCTGTTCTTGTAGTGATGCCATGAAGATTTTTTTTGCCTTTTCTTTTATACCCCTGTTATACCTTTTTTACAACTTCTATATTCTTGGTGCTTTTTGCCTACATTCTTGGCCTTGTTTGTTCAGCCAGGAGACTCAACATCTCAGAAGCTTCGTAGCTGGGGATCAGTGTGCCCCAGACCCCAAAGTCCTCTCCAGAACACATTCTGTAAACTGAGATAGAACCATCCAGGGGAAGGCTCCTTGGGGAGGGGGGCTCACTCGAGCCTCTCACTGGGGAATCTTTGATAGATGTGCTAGTTAGTAACACCTATAATGTTGTACCAGATCTTTTGGGGGTGTGTATTGCAGTGGGCATTTCAGTGCACTTGACCTAGATGTGTGCACCTAAGGATCCTTAAAATAAATACCAAGGTAAAATCCCTTTTCCCCTTCTAACCATGTTTGACTCTTGATTTTAAGACCAGGAAAAGGCATCAGTAGTGCAGCAGATCTTGAAAGATGCTCAGTGTTGACCAAAGTCTCAGCAGCTTTGTGCTCCCTTCCTCATGGCAGGAGGGACCCCATGGGCAGGGCTGGTTCTCCTTCCCACAGGTCCCTGCTTGCTTCCCACTCTCTTCCCTTCCAGTTTTGGCTTTGCCCTCACCAGCAAGCCATCCTGGTGGGTAAGAGGGAATATGTAAATAAGGATTTTGGAGAAGTTGTGCTGGTTAGGTGCATGGCTGGCCAGAAACTGATAAAACTTAATAAATGCAGTGTGCTGTCACAGCCACGGATGAGAAGAGCACAGGGCAGCGTCCCCTCAGGAGTGCTTTAAGGCTGGTCCTTCTGCCATTCCAGCCTTCTCTAGGGAAATACGGTGGGACGTATCTATGTGGGTTTGGTTTTTATTTTAGTTCTCATTTTAAAATTTGTATCTCTGTTCAAGCAGTGCAACACTCCTGCAGCAGGAAGGGCAGCTGCACAGGTTAGGCACAAGGCTTGGAAATCACATCACTAGCAGCACATCAGAGTTGTGCAAAGTGGGAAAAACTCAGATTCATGAAATGGGATTTCCCATGAATGGCTTGGGTTTCTGACTTAGCTGGTTGTGTAAACAGCAAATAACTAAGTCTGGGCAGAAGTGGCAGCTTCAAGCAGTGGGGTTAATCATGTATAATCATGCAGGGAGATGGTATCTGCCCTCTCTTTGAAGATTTCTTGCCATTTTATCTTTTTTTCAGTAGGCGGGGAGCAGGTTGCTTGACACAAGTTACTGTTGTCAGCTTTTAGTGTGGTTGCATCAATCTGAAAATCTTTTCCATGTAACCAAACCATTTCTTTTTATGTGTTTATTCTCAGTCATACAGACAGAAATTGCTGTGTACTGGATTTCAAGGATACTAATATCTTCACTGTTCTGTGTAACAGGTAACTGCTTGGTCTGATCTACAAAACGTTTCAGTATCACAGTCATTTAAGGCTGAAGACCAGATCATTGTTCACTCAGATGTACGTGCAGATTGTAGCATCAACTGAGTTAGTTTCTTTGTTGGGTAAGAAGTCCAAATGCCAGGTGTTGAGATGGGTCAGGGGCTCAGGGGCCTGATTACAACCTGTTGCATAGACTTTATAATAATCTGTGGAAGAGAAGTGAGATACTTGGGCATATCTGGCTTCAGCAAGAACATCTTGGTACCATTATACAGGAGACCAGTACCAAGAGAGTCTTAGCAGCTATTTGGATTTTCCCGTGACAGGGCGTAGAAATTCTCTGTGTGTTCCATTGTGTGTATCATCTCTCAGTGTAAATGTTACGTGCGAGCAATTAATGTTTTATACTTGTTTTCAACACATCAAACCACTAAGTAGGTGCTTGAAATCTCTCTAGATGTTTGTAGTAAAAGCTGGGTACAGGTACAGAGCTCTGCAGCACAAACCCCTGGGGTTCTGTGTGCCAGCTGTAGAGCTGATGGTATTTGGGTGCAGCTTTCACTGACAATCTGTTGTAGTCTGATCTACGTACAAAATTTGAGTTGTATTTATGAACAATTTAACAGCTCTGGACAAGCCTGAGTAACTGTTGTGATTAGTATTTGGTTTATTATGGATGAGTAATGGAGCTGATTACCTGTTTTTGTTCCTCTCTCACAAGCTGTGTGGATGCAGGGAGCATAGATCTTTCTAGCAAGTTGAAGGGATCAAATTGATCATGAATAGTCAGAGTATTCAGAGTATAAATTGCTTTGTGATATGCTGGGGGGGAAGTTTTCTAGCTGTCAAGAGAGGGCATTAGAGTTTGGATGAGGAATGCAGGAGAGACAGAGGTACCAATTCCTGTGGGATATCTGAGGATCAATAACCAAGGTATTGGTTACATGTGAAGCTCCTCTCTATGTAAGCCATAACTTGCAGTGGAAGCAGCATTTGAAGGGCAGTTTGCACGTGGTTCTTGTCTGAGCACACTGGGGACTGCAGACAATGGTGTGAGGATGGTGTGTCGGAGGCTGGCACGGCCGTTCCCAGTGCAAGTGTGAATGCCCACTTGTCTCCTGTGCTCCTGCCAGCCGGCTTCGGGCCTGGCCCACGGGACAAAGTCAGCTCAGTTACCTCTCTTGTTCTTTGTTATTTGTGCAAGGTTTGCTGCTGCTGAACCAGAAGCTCATTTGAGAAATTAAATTGAGAGATATGAAGGAGGCTGATGGTTATCAGGAAACTTTTTTGTCACATTCTGTTTTGTTTCTTAAAATGTAGCCACAGTGCATGGCTGGCAGCTTCTTGGAAGCTGCTTTTTCACTGTTGTCTCCCCAAAATATTGGCCGTGATTTCATGACATAGATGAAGAAAGGGAGCATTATACTTAAGAATGTTAAATGTTAAAACCTGATGAAACAGCAGTTCAGAGTATTTCTTTCTTTTAACGTTTCTGTCTTGTTTGGTTACAGCAGTAGTACTTCACATCAAGTAAGGACATCCATTTGGTTCTTTAAGTGGAGTGTTCTTCCCTGGTTGCTGAAATAAATCTTCATACTGCTCTCAGTGTAGTTATTTTTACTCTGTTAAACTGACTATAGATCTCTCTTTTCCTTGTCATTATAGAAAACCTAGAATAAACTCTCAGTTGGTGGCACAACAAGTTGCTCAGCAATATGCAACCCCACCACCACCGAAGAAGGAGAAGAAGGAGAAAGTGGAAAAACAAGACAAAGAAAAACCTGACAAAGAGAAGGAAATTAGTCCAAGTGTTACAAAGAAGAACACTAACAAGAAGACTAAGTAAGTGTGAAGGATGCACTATTAAATGGGATGTGATTTCAGTAGCGCTGTGCATTGGTTAATTGTGCAGTTAAACCAACATCGTAATCTCTCTCTTGCCTCCAATTCTCACAGACCAAAGTCAGATATTGTGAAAGATCCTCCTAGTGAAGCAAACAGCATACAGTCTGGGAATACTACAACAAAGACCAGCGACTCAAATCACACTTCAAGGTAATTCTAGACTGAAGCTCAGCCTGTGGTATCTGAGAACTGTGTTAAAAAGCAAACACTTCTTTTTTTGATGTATGATCTCTTGAACACTGCTAGTGAGGACAGATTCAGGCTTTGGAAATATTAATTCTGTTGTCCATTCAGTTTTCATTTGTCTGCTAAAATAATTGTATTGTCAATTGGGTAGTAATGCTGTTGGCTGTAAACGCAGTGGGGGAAAAACATTAACCAGCAATCATATCAAATTCTTATCATTGCTCGATAGCAGTAACAAAGGTTACTTTTTTACTTCCTTATCCGTAATTGAGTCACTGTAATTGTCAAGATAATTTTCCAAGTATACAGGAACTAAGTATACATGAACAGATTTGCTGGGATCTTGGTATCAACAAAAAGCACAAATGGCTGGTTTGGTATTTGTCAAAGTTTGAAATGAGCGTATGGAGAGAGGTTTATTCCTAGTCTTGCCTATACTGTTCTTCCATTTAAATCAAAAATTCAGCATCACAAAACAGTTTTTATATTATTGAACTTGAGAGCTACAAGAGGCAGAACTGAACTGGGTGCTTTGCCTGTGTGGGCTGTATAAGAATTGTGTCTCTCTTTAAAATGTGCTGTAATAAGTGTTTTGTAGTGAAGTCACGTGAACTGAGGCAGTATTAGCTGCAAACACATGTAAAGCACATGGGAAATATGGTTGGCAGTTCAGTTGGTATTCAAGTTGGCAAGGTGTGACTGCAGAAAACTCTGTTCTTGGAAGTTTTTAAATAATAGCATGAAAATCTTTAGTAAGAGGGAATATGATTTGCACAGTAACCCACTGGAATGTAATGAGGGCAGTGTGAAATCTGCTGTGCTACAAGGCTGAGCTGTTTCCAGGGACTGCTGTTAACTCTTCCTCAGCCCCCAAAGAGTGAAGTGTCCATTCCTGATTTGATTACAGAGAGGCAGCTTTATTGCAGTTACTCTTTTCTTGTCCTGTTCTTCTTCAAATTGTGCTTATTTTGAGACTTAGGATGCAGGAGACTTGAGGCACTTGACTAATGACATAATATTTAATTGAGAGATTACATCAAATAATTGTTTTTACTCATTAAAGGAGTCACTCTGTCTACTGCAAAGTCTTTTAGTCCGTGTTTCGTGGCAAGCTTTTGTCAGGCCTAATTAAGCCTTAATAGTATCAGGTCTAGCTGGATATTTTTAAAAGATACCTCATCTCCTTTACTACTTAAACTGTCTTTTTAAGTGTTTCGTTGCATGGAACTTTTCTGGCAATTCAGTGTTCTCAGGAGTGCTGTCAAGAGTCTTTTTCTGATTTTTACAGAATTACAAGTTTTTTTCATGCCCAGATTGCTTAACAGTTGTTTTGGGTTTTTTTGTAAATTGTCTTCTAGGGCTCTCTGGGTTTGTAAGAAATCCTGTTTAAACTTCTTGGATACCATGCCTGTTGCTGACAAAATATCTTGGTTTATTCCATGCCTTCCTGTGTACTTTCAGATTGAATGTTTTGAAACACTTCACTTATTTGGCTATAAACCTTTTTCGCTATAAACATGAAGCATCAGGGTGTTTAATTTTGCAAAATAACATGAGTGGGCCAATCCCTTTGCCTTCTATAAGAAGCAAAAATGGTATGCATGTATTGAAGAGATTGTGTTTTCCATCTGTGCTTAATCAGCTCTGTATACAGGGGAAACCCTGAAAGCCTCGTGGAGAAATGGTCAGAAGGCTCAGTTCTGAAACTGACAATGTGAATGTTTCCGAGTGGGGCTGTGGGGAAATCCTGCACCTCAGCCCTGCTTCCCACAGCCCTTCCATGTTACTTTGTCATGGCATTTAAAGATGCATGGGCAGTTCCATTTTTTCTTTCTTTTTTTAAAACTAATTACAGCTCTGAGAGCTGCCTTTTAACAAGCAATAGCCAGAGTTCACGTCAAACCCTGTAGGAAGGTGGAGGCAGCAGGCTCTGTTCCGGTATCTGGGCCAGCATTTTGGCTCTTTTTGAGTACAAGAGGAAACAAATGACCAAGGCAAATTACAGGAAGGACTGGGTTTCCTAGAGGAACTCGGGGCTCAGGGAGGAAGATACGTCCTTGTACTACGCTTCCGGGAACGCCGGTGGCCATGCGGGGGATCTGCCGAGACGGTACCGGAGCGCCGGCGGAAACCCCAAAACCTGCTGAGCCAGCTGGCCTTTCTTGTAAGCCACAATCGAGGTGGCATCATCTCATCTCACCCGTGGTTACATGTGCAGCTTGGCAGCTCCTGTGCGTGTGTCTGTGCAGCGTGGGCGCGTCTCCCTGCCCCGGCAATCCAGAGCACGGCTCCGGGCTTGGAAAGGCTGATCCCGGAGCAAAGGGGCTGCTGCAAGTAGGAGTTTTACTGAGTGTTAGCCTAGTACAGCAGTGTTTTGGTTTTTGTTTGTATTTTCTGTCTATTAAAAATGCTTTTCCTGTGGTACTTGTTAAAATTGCAGCAGCCTCCTAGATTAGATAAGAAAATACTATTTTTGGTGCGGTAACTTCATTTTTGGTGAGGAAGTTTGCAGAAATACAATTGTTCTATTTTGAAAGCTGTACATCTGTCCTCAATGCGTTTTTCTGTTCTGCCTGGTTCTGGAATACCACTTGGATAACTGCTACTTAAGGACTTTCTCCTTGTTAACTTACCACTGCAAGCCATTGAGTATTCATGGGGGATAGAAAATGAGCTTAATTCCATCCTTTTCTGTTTTACTGCACTAGCCTTGTGTGCTGCAAGTGAGGAGGAGAAAAGGCAGAGTGGTTTAAAAGCTGGAGCTTGATCCCAAAGTAAACTAACCTTCCCTCCATCCCTCTCAATAAGGCAGCTCTCAGCAAGCTACTTTTCACTGATGTATAAAGACTCTCCTTTTTAATTTCCCTATTGGGAATATTCTGCTGCTTAAGCCTGACCCTTAATTAGGAGCAAAAGCTGTAAATTACAGCAGTCGCTGCAGCTGACTTGGAATTTGCTGGTAGCTGGAGGAGTGTCCAAGGCTTGTTGAAGCAGAGCTTTGGACCAGCCTGTGAAATGTGCTTGAATGTCAGCTTCCTAGAGCTTCGACCCTTATTAGCTACATTACTAATTGAATGATAGCACAGCATGCAAATTACCAAGATAATCCTGAGTAATAAATACCAGTGGGTTCTTTTCGGGTGGTTTGTATTTTTTTTCCCCCTTTTCTTTCTCCCCTAACCAAAAGCTCTGGCTGCAAAAAATACCGTTGTACATTCTGGATTTTATTTACAATAGCCTCGATTCCAGAGGGAGCATTTTGAGCTATTTTATCCATAGGCTGATTGGGCATCTGATTTGTATAAGCTCAAAGCAGCTGAAAGAGAAGCCAAGTTGTCCCAGTGCCTGTGTTGTTTGCAGCTGCAGAGTTCCAACATGGGAATGAAAGAGCCGTGGCCGAATGCTTTCATGTGGTTTTGTATTGCAGAGTCACAGCCTTGTCTCATAACATCAGGGCACATGATGAGATGGTGAATTTAGATAAGAGAACTCTTTCATCTGCCCCTTGGGGAGGAGATCCTTCCCTCTGTCTGGCTTCTCTCCGCTTGGCTCTGCTGTGGTGTCCTCCTTTCTGGCAGGGTTGGATTAGGGAGAAGCCTGCAAGAGACTCCCTGTGCAGAGCTCTGTGAGACAGGTTGTTCTCTGGGGCTGAGTGTGCTCTGCAGCCCTCAGAGGCACAGGGAGCCTGGCTGGTACAGGGAGCAGGTCACACCTTCATCCTCTGCTCTGCAGCACTCACTGCCTGCCTGGGTTCTCTTCCCAGCCACTGCCATCTGCGCAAGCGAGGGGTGCAAGTCACACCGAGTTTGTTTTCAAATGCTTTTCCTAATAAACTGTCCCTTTTTCATTTATTTTTATCCTTTTAATAAATGTCTTCTCATTCATTTTAGACCCAGACTGAAAAATGTGGACAGAAGTACCGCACAGCAGCTGGCAGTCACAGTGGGAAATGTCACAGTAATTATCACAGACTTTAAAGAAAAGACTCGCTCTTCATCCACGTCGTCTTCTACAGTGACCTCCAGTGCAGGATCAGAACAACAGAATCAGAGCAGCTCGGGCTCTGAGAGCACAGACAAGGGCTCGTCCCGTTCCTCCACGCCCAAGGGGGACATGTCGGCAGTCAACGACGAATCTTTCTGAAAAATTGCACATGGAGTTGTGGAAACTATGAATCAGGGTATGAAATTCAAACACTCCACCTGCCCACGCTGTTCAAATCCTGGAGAGCCTCTTCTGTGCTTGAACACACTTTCTTGGACATCGACCTCTTACTGATGCAACCAGGATGATTTCTGCTTGCCGTGGGCACCTGGCCACCAAGGAATTTCTCACCCTAGCGATTACTCTTGACACTTTTATGTATTCCATTGTTTTATATGATTTTCCTAACAATCATTTATAATTGGATGTGCTCCTGAATCTACTTTTTTATAATATCTGCTGTGCACAATTTTCCATGAACATGACAACTTTTTGTTTTGGGGTAGGGAGCGGGTGGGGTGGGAAGGGGGCTTTATTTATTGCATTCACAAACTCCATCCTCTTTCAACATATCCTTTTTAAGTTCAGTTCTTCTTCCAGTTATACTGTGTACTATCAGTTTTGATATAAATTATATATAAATATATATATAAATAAATATATATAAAGGGTTATTTGAAACCAATACATGGAAACGCTGGTGCTTGAAACACTGTGAAGTGATAAAACAAATTAATTGAACAGTTCAAGATCTGGGACAGTCCCCTTCTGTGAAAGTACTGAAACTGAAATGGAACTGGTCTTAGGTGAAAAGTGTTCCTGAAGGTTTGAACCTGGATGGGACCTGTTCTCTCTATTGTTCCTTCCCCATTTCTTCCCTAAGCAATGGCTAAGGTGCACTGGACACGGTTTTGATTGTTACAGCTTGGGCTCTGAGATGAGAGAGGATTGCTCCAGGTAGCTGGTGTTTCTCCTGGGGTCGCTCAGGTTGGTGATGTGCAGCTCCATGCCCAGCTGGAGTGGACGCATTCCCAACCAGACTGCTGCTGTTACACCACGGATCCGTGTGTTCCGGAACGTGAGCACGGCTGTGTCATGCACAGCCAGTCCCACACGTGTTGGTGTTGTTAATGAATTCCAGCCAGCAGCCTCAGTGCCCGAGGTAGCTAGAACTGGAGTGGTTGCTGTGGGTTGAAGGCAGCCGGGAGCCTGGGGGCAATCCTGAGTTCAGGAACCGAGCTGGTGCTCGCTCTAGCCACGTGTGGGTTGGTGCTTGTCAGCCCTGTTCTGTCTGTCCCATCCATGCTGTTGGGGTGGCTCTTATCCGTGAGGTCCATCTGTATTCCAGGAGTGGTTTCTGAACAGCATCTTGTCCAGTGATGGGCTTGTCAGCATTTGGACACTTCTGAGTCTCCTGCTGTGGGAGCAAAAGTAGGGAAAAGTTTTCATGCTGGCAAGTGAGCGACGTGTGGCTCATGCTCATGACCAGCATCTCCTTCATTCTTACTCTAAAGTTCTCCAGACTATAATTTCTTTTCCTGACCTCTTAGTGTTGCTTTACAGTTTACCTTCCATGCATTATCCTGCTAAAACACTCATCTGAAGAGGTGAAACAAACTTTTTTTAAAAAGCAAAACAAACCCCAAACCTCTTTGGCTTTTCATCTTTATTTAGTGGCCCCAGGGTGCTTTGCAGTAATTTCAGGCACAGAGGCTGTGGCTTCATCTGACATCAACTGCATAACTTTTGGGCATGATGAAAGAGGGCCACATTTTGACAACTTTGTGCCTGCTTGTTATATTGTGAATTATTTGCTTGGCAAGAGAAATTTCTCTTTGTGGAGGCAACTGATTTAAGATTTCTTTTAAAATCAGTGTGGTTTTGAGTAGCAGACATAGGTTCCTTTCACACTGGTGACAGAAATGTGTGAGTAAGGGATCTGGTAGAGCCCCTGCTTGAAGGCACGTGCAGTGGCAGTGCCTTGGCAGCAGTGGTTTTATTCTGAATATGTTAACGTGGGCACCCCAACTTAATTCTGCTTATATTTGCAGTACAGCCTGTCTTTTGTAAGCATTTTTAAAAGTATTAAAGAACCAAAGGAAAACAGATGCTTCCTATGAGCATCAAGACAATTTATTATACATAGTTTTAAATACTATGAATATCTCAATCCACATTTTAACATTAGTGGGATATTGCAAAGACATTCCTTTTCCAGTTTTTACTATTCCTTTTAGGGTCTCAGGGAGGGTAAACTGGTCAGCCATATTTATTTATTTTACTGAAATGTATTGGAATAATTTTTTAAGAGAGATTTTTTGAAGATGCCCCTGAACTTGTATATTTTGCACTGCTTTATAAATGATCCATTATCAATTAGGCTTGCGTGCATCTCGGCCGCGATCCAGCCAGGAGGGTGAGCGAGTGGCAGGTCCTGCTGGCCTCAGCAGGGCTCAATCTGGTGCTTCAAGTCAAACCACGTGCTCACCTTCTTTGTTGGATCTGGGAATTTGTGCAAAAAAAGAAAAAAAAAAAAGCATTGTGTGTACCAGGAAATTGCTTCTTTTTCAAGTGAAACTAGACCTGTCGATCAGTTAAAAAGCTTTAACGCCGTACCCAGCTACTCGTGGTACAGTCGGTAACATCTGTCCCTTTGGCGTGCCTCCTCGATGAAGTAGCTTGCTATAAACAAATGGGAAAATTTCTTTGGAACAAGTGACCTGGAATTCTGCATTCAGTTAGGAAGTGCTAGCTAAGCATTGAACCCCCCAGCCTCATCTGTAGCTGTTGCGTTGTGGGTTTGAAGGACAGCGTTTGCTTTCACACTTAAATTTCCGCAATCAGCGTCCCTGCGGCACCGCGGGCAGGGTTCCCTCCATGCCGTGGCCGGAGGCCAGCCCGCCCTTGGTGGGAAAGGTGTTCCAGAACCAAACCAAGCAAACACTAGTGTAGGGAAGGACCAGATTCACGGTGTTCAGTGGCACAGAACGCAGGTAAGTGAAGCACAGTGTTACGATGGCGAAGTTTCGACTCTTACACAGACACACACACACACACAGACACCGACACAGCTTGCCTGACTCGCTCAGTTGACGTAGTTCTGCAAAGGAAAGGTGACAGCGTTTTACACCACCAGGCTATTTATTTGAATTGGAACTTTGCTTCAAATTGGACAGATCGAAAATTTGGCAGCAGCTTCTGTGAGTTTATTTCCACTGAGATGTTTTCACCTGCCTTACCAAGATCATTCTCAGTCTACTTTTTTAAGCTCTACCATAAACTTAAATTATTGAAAATTTATTAATTGCTGACTATTATATAATAACCTTTGCTTGTATGTAACCGAATGGTTTTAAGAGCCAACATTTAGAGTATGACAATGGAGCTGAACAGTTTTTAATGCGCAAGCAGTTCTGTTCTTGTGTATGACTTGTAACCTTAATTTACTGTGTAAAGATGGTTACATTATTTCCTTAGCTTTGTTTGTTGGAGACAAATATAGAATGCTTGTTTAAGTATGTCAAAACATAATCTTATCTTGTGGATTTTTATGTTAATGTATTATACGAGCTCTATTTTTCATTTGCCCAGAAAGACAGCTTGTATAACGCTTCTGAAAGTTTTTCCGCTCTGTAAAGTCTTTAGAGCTGACAGTCCTGTTAGGTTTGTTTTAATCTTCATGCTAAAGTGTCAATGGTGGTTTTGTGAACTGGTCAGAAATTCACAGGTCTTAAATGTTTTTGGGAAATTTATATTGGACACTGCTCTTTGTCTAGCAAATAAAAGATGTTAATATATTCCTGTTACTGGCATGTGCACGACTGTTATTAGAAGCCACTTTATCATTTTCCTGCTTTAAATAGAAATGTCTATTTATGAATTCTGCTTGTAGTTTTTTCACAAATAAAATAGTAAAATTTAATTAAATCTGAAAGCTCTCTTTTTTGGGAGATGCCAGTATTCAGAAAAGGTGGAGAGTCCTGTTTTTGGAGCAGCTCCTCAGTGTGTACAGCTCATTCCTGAGCACCCACTTCTGCAAATACAGGTTGTGCCCATGGAAAACCTCAGTCAAGCAAGTAAATCCTGTTTGTTCCCTGGGACTCACGACATGGGGAGACTTTGTGGCAGATGTGTCTGCAGAATTTGGGTTTCAGGTCCCTGGAAATAATAGTTTTTTCCCTTTCTGTAGCTGCAGGAATGGTGAGGCTTACTGCAGAGGGTTTAGTGAGAGCCCCTGGGAGTTCCTTTGCCTGTCTTGTGCTAACGAAGTCCCAGGAGTAAATTTAATAAAATGTAATTGAGAGTCTAATTGTATTTTTATAGCATGAAAATACTGGTATTTTGCAAGCAGTGTTTTGGTCCTCTGCCTAGGAAACAAGGTGATGTGAATTACTGTGCTCTTTCTAGTTCTTTTTCCCCTCCGCCACCCGAGATGGGAGATGTGTGATGTAACTCTTCAAATATGAAGTTGAAGTTTGAAAACAAAGCAGTGGATAAAATGCCAAGGGGACAGAATCTTTTTCCTGGGAATGGGAGGGCAGTTCCTAAACGAAAAGGCATTTGGATACTTTTATGTATGCTGGGGGAAGTATGTATTACAAATAGAGGTTGCTTTAGAAATCCCCATGTGCAAACAGACGCTTGAATGCTTTTAACCTCAGTTGGAAGCAATTCAGGTGCCTTTGTGCCAAGAATAAGAAGAAACAGGAAAGGTAGTGGTTGTTCTACAGACCCGAGAAGCACTTGTTTGGCACGCTGAGGACTGAGCAGAGGAACAGTTCTTGCCTTGAAGAGTGTACAGTCCCTTTCCTCAGCTGTGACCAGCCAAAGGTGCCAGAGCCGCTGCAGGGGCAAAGTGTACGAGCTGCAGGGAGAGGAGGCGACGGCCTCATCTTCATCACCTTGATGCTTGAATGTGAAGGCAAAGACTTGGATGGAGCCAGCAAAAGACTTCCATGTCGGTGTTGTCTCCCTCAGAGCCTGCCCAGTCACCCCTTTGCTGGGATTTCAGGTGACTGCTCTGGAAATTCCTTGCCTTGGAGACACGTGAGCCAAGGGCCACCTCCAATGCTGGAGCTGCAGTTGTCCCTGCTGCTGGCTGTCCTTGTATGAAGATGATGCAGTGCTGCACTCGTGGGTTTGTGGATCCCTCCAAGATGTAGGTGTTCAGCTTCAGGCTGGTGTCTTGCCTGGCAGCAGGCTGGATGGATTCCTACAGCCCTACTTGGTTGTTTAAAGGTAAACCTGAGTCTACTTGCTATAAAGACAGCAGAGCTGTGAAACTTCACATGTGATTCACAAACTGACTAGGCTAAAAAAAAATCCAAAACAAACAGATCTGGAGAACCAGCAGAATCTGGAAGGAAGAGGGAGACTGGCTGCATTTTGTAATACCTGGATGCCCTTGTGGCTTTTGTAGTTGTTAGAAGGAGAGGGAAATGTCAGGTCTTTCTGCCTGCCTTTCCCTCAGCTGTTCCTTGAATATTTACGTGCCTAAGTGTTGCTTGTCTTTGCTCCTCCTGTCAGCAGACACAGCGAGGCTTTTTTGCTGTTTTCCCCTTACGATGACTGATTGCTTGGTATTTGTATGGAGCCTTTTTCCAGACAGGGTTGGGGCTGATGCTGATTCCAGCTGAACCCATCTAATAGGAAGACACTAGAAAGTTCAGCCGTGTTTTCTCATTGTTTATTCTCAGCAGAGAAAAACCTGCATGCAGAGATCACCAATAACATCAAAGGCTGTTTCAGAAATTCCTAATCAAGGCACTTCACACCACTGCAATTATCCCACTTGCAAAACTCCCCCATGGCAGAGCATGGAAGGCTGTGACAGCGAAGAGCACTCTATGCCTAACTCAGGTCTGCAGTTAGTACTGATATTAAAGATAAAGATCCTGCCTTCCTGCAGCCAGTGCTGCACATCTCAGCACTCACCTCCAGTCCCCTGTTGCTCCTCAGACAGGGATCGCTCCTTGCACAGCAGGAACTGATCTGACAGCCCCGGCTGCGCAGGAAACTCGGAAGGCACGAGCCAGTTGTGCTTCCTAGATGAGGAATCAAGAAACAAATACTCCCTTGTTCTCCTCTGTCTTCATACCATAAAAAAGGGAAAAAAAAATAAGATATTGCTCTCCACCATGGCTATTTATTATTCCCAGGATACTGGAGATTTCATTACTTTCTAACATTCTTAGTTTTTTCCAACTTCTTTTCTTTCATCATTAGGAGTTGTCAAAAATGTTCTGACATCCTTAAGAGGCTGTTCCGCTTCCCCCCTTCTCCAAAACCATTCTGAGAAGGATTGAAAACTGCACAGTGGCAACTAGAGAGTCCCAGTGTGAGAATCCCTGCTGTTCCACATCCCTGCCTTGGCAATCCTCCCTTCCTCCTGCCAGCAGGTGAGGCAGAGGGATCCAAAGCTGATAGTCCCTTAAATACTGTGACATTCCCAGTGTAATACACACTTGATAACAGCCCATCCAAAGCTTTTTAGGAAGCTTTTTAATTGGCCACAGCTCCAGGAGCTGGACAGAGTTTGAGGAGGGAGATCTGAAGTGTTTAAACTGCTCCAAGCTGCTCTCAATGGTTGAAAAAAACAAGTTTGGGAGCTGAATTTGGGTACAAAATATCGCTGTGAGCAGGAGAAAACTGGAATGCTGTAGGAACAGCACGTAGTGGCCCAGGTAAACAGAATGGGAACGGATAAAGCTGATTTTTGTTCCTCCTCATGCTGGGCTGTCTGATTCATGTTGCCCAGGAGGTTTGGTGTAGAGCTGGCAGGAGGAGTTTTCCATGTTTGGGTGTGTATTTTAGGAGGGATTAAAGCTCACAGTAGAGAAGCAGAACCACTGGAATTTTAATTCTGCTTTCACCCAGGAATTGATACCTACCTAATACATGCAATCTATAATCTTAAATATAGATGGGATATTTTCACGTAGGTTGCATTCTATGGGACAGACTAAAGGTGCAGTGAAGTTTAAAAGCACAACTTGTCAAAAGCTGTTTCTGATAGGGCTTTACTCTTTTTTTGACTCTCTCGAAGAATCACCAGGATAAGCCAAGAATAAACAGGGCCAACAATCCCTCCCACCCCTTTTGGGTGATTATAACTGTCTTACTCTGCAAGTTGGCTTCCACAGCAAGCAGGCTGTCTCTGTTCATATGCTTTACTTCCCTATGGGGTTTATAAAAATAAGATGAAGAAAGGGCAGGAAAAAAGTAGCTTTCCATTAAATTAATTTCTTTCTGATCCAAGAAAGACAAAATCATGGAGCAGCAAAAGGAACTGGTTAGGCCTCAAGGCTGATGCTACTCTCTGGGTGGGTTCATTTATTTATACATCCAGATTTCTTTCAAAGGTTTGAAGAGATGTCCATCAGCCTTGAGCCTTCCAATGACTTTGGAAGAGGCTCCATGGAGCCTGGATGGAGAAGCTGCCCCGCAGCTGGGGGTAGCCCAGTGGGTGCCTCTGCCCAGGAGCAAACGACTCGTGCCTTTCAACCTTTCTCACATGCACATGTCCCTTTCCTTCATTCCCAGCAAGGAGAATCCTCTGAAATCTCAAAATCTCTCTGCTCAGCCTTTGTGAGACGTTGAGGCTTTGGCTGAGGCTTAGGGCTGCATCCAGGCTTTAACAGACTTGATAGCAGAGCCTGCGGAAGCCCGGCAGCATCCCCGCATGCCCAGGATTTGTGCTGGCTACCAGGAGACAGGGGATGGAAATGTATTTAGCTGCTCCTATTGTTCTCCTTATTCAACCCAAGTTTTGTGGGTGTGAAGTTAAGGGAGGAAAATGCGGACTGGAGTTACGGAAACGTTCCCTTGGAAAAGAAATATGGTGATTCCTGGGGGCGGGATTGTTGCGGCAGTGCGGGATGTGATGGCTGTGTGACAGCCTCTGACAGGGATCGAACTGGGAGTCGCTGTGGTACAATGGCACGGGGAAAAATGAGTGATGGGAGCCTCCCCTGACTGCAGAGCTCCCGAATTGTGATGACACTCAGAGGGGGAGAAATCCTGGCGGGGGGCGGGGGAGGCTGACAGGGGTGCCAGGTTTCGCGAATCGCGTGCGGGCTGGTGTCTCTGACTCAGCCCGGGCTGCTGTCTGTGTTGGCTGCCTCCACCTTCCCACCCAGCCCAGGAGGGTCTGCCATCCCCCCTGCCACCCCGCTGGCCTTCGCAGGGTCTGCCATCCTCCTGCCATCCTCCCCTCTGGCCTTGGCAGGAGGAGCCAGGCTGCCGAAGCAGCAGGAGGGCAGCCTGCATTCAGCTCCTCCGTGCTGCTGTGCTGCTCCAGCAATCCTGGAGCAGGCTTGGGGAGATGGCCCTGCTGGACACCCCTCACCCCTCAGCTTTGTCAGCCCTTGCACTCGTTTTCTGCACCAGTTTATCTTACCACGCAGGACCAGCTCTGCTTTGGGTCCTAGTGGACCCATCTATCCTCTGCAAGTCCTATTAGAGGTGCCAATCGTCATTTTCCTCCTGTGCCAACTTATAAATCCCACAGATTTATACATCCAAAGTCCTCATCAATCAAAAGATTAAGTCAAAGGCGACGAGTTAAAACAAGTGGGAGGTGACTCCATTGAGAGCAGTGCCGAGCCAGTGCTCACTCCTGCAGAGCTGGTGATCCGCTGAGCTGGGTGCTGTGGGTTCACCCTGCTCTCTCTGCCAGCCAGAGAGCTTAACCAGTGAAGAAAAGGGTTTTATCCGAAGGATTTAATTGGAGTGGTCCCTTTCCTCCCCACATCCATACACTGTCTGAGGAGCAGGAGCTGGATGGAGCAGGATGTGAAGCTCTCAGACCCCCGGTCTCCTGGCTGGAACCAGAAGCCAAACCACCATCCTTCCTCGTTTGGGGAGGAGCCTGCACTGAGTCACTGGAGTTACTCCTGCTGATGTGTCGAGTGTTGTATATCACACACGGCTGGGAGTGACTCTCCGTGCAGGAAGGGAGTTTGTGTCTTGTCCTGCCACTGGGAGATGTTTTTCCCAACAGCAGATCAGCAGTTTATTTGCAGTAGGTTAATAACTCTCCTGGTGTGTAACAGGTTCTCCTTCATGTTGGGTTTGCCAGAAGGGGGTTGGCATTCCTGAAAGCTGGGGTGGTGGAGTGGATCTCAAACAGCACAGAAATCCAGTGATGCTTTTCTCTTTTCTCACCTTTATCTAGCACTAACAATACCCTCAACATCTGGTAAATGGTGGAGATTTTTTTATTTTATCTCTGCATCTGGATTATTTCCAGGCAAAGATGGGGGTAATCTGTTCCTGCAGGGACAGGGACTTGGGAGCCCAGAGCTGGTGACAAGGGAAGCGGAGGGTGAGCAGGGAATGCTACTTCTCTGCTCCAGTCATCCCTGGGTTGCCATGTGTGTTTGAGCCTTGAGATGCTCCTGCTGAAGCTTTCACAAGCTCTCTCTTGAGATTTTGGCCAGTGCAAGTAATTCCACTTGGGAGTCTTAAAACTGCTGTCTGGGGAGGCAGAACTCAGCCTGCAGCTCTCTGTGCATATATCCTTGCTATTCCATGGATTAAAAAAAAATAATAAAATAAACAGTGGTGCTCTTACCTCAGGCTATCCATTAGGAGTGTGATTTAGTGCAGGGAGGGCTATAAAAGCAGTTGATAAATCTTCTGTGCAGCACAAATAAAATCTCTTGCGGGAGGAGAAAGGGCCCTGGATAACGGAGCAGGGAGGGAACAGCCCTTTCCCCCCTGTCTAATTAGGCTGTCCAGGAGAAGTTAATATAAAATAATAGATCTGGAAAGCCCAAATCTTCACAGCCTTAGGAAGGACTTCATCCCCCTAAATTACGAGGCTAAGACCTCATTCAACAATGCTTTGAAGGAGATCAACTGGCAGCGCTATTCACGGAGGCTCCGGGCGCGGGCGCGGGCGCTGCGTGATTGCAGCATCTTCTGAAGAGAAGAGCTCGCTCCTGTTCCCGTTGAATGCTACTATTTTTATCCTCCTTAATTTCTAGAAGGTATTTCCAAGTGGGAAGCAGAGCAGAGAATAGCAGATCTTAACTCTGCTCCGTGTAACAATTTCTGTAAAAAAGGAGGGTGAAATGTTTGAAATAGCTTGTACCTATTTTTGGTACCACCAGTGTGGTAGCAAAGCACCTGGAGGGTGATGGGGCACCCTGAGGGTGATTGGCCACTGGATGGGGGGGTTCACTGCTGGCCCTGTCTCCCACGGTGTTCACAGGCTCCTGACTTTGCTTGGAGCCAGAGGTACCTGGGGACGTCTTGGAAGGGCCATGGGGAAGGGTGACGCTGGCAGGGGGAAAAGGGGGTGTCTGTGGTTGACTGTATCCCCCTCCCAGCCCAAGGGACCCCTCCTGTCTCACCCCTCCTGGGCCCCCCTAGCCTTTGGAGTGTGGTGGGGAGAGCTTTGATCCTTTCCCATATGGGAGGCAGAAGAGCAGAGGGACTTAATTAGATGCAGTTACCTTACCCACCGCAGAGCAGCCAGGCCTGTTGGCATAAGGTCAAAGAGGAAATCCAGGGCCCACCAGGGCCAAACTGGAGGAGTTATGGGGGATGCCTTGGACCTTGTGCTCTTTCCTGTTGAGCTGTAAAAGGCTCAGCATCATGGAAAGGCCAGAGAGCTCAGGACTGGCCATCACTGACCCCTGGATCACTGTTGGAGCTGTGGGGTGAGGGGAGTGCTTTGGGAAGAGGACAATATGGGATGGATCCTGGCTGGAAAGCACAGCCTGGGACTGAGCGTTGTGCACGGAGGCAAATAGGGACAGTGATCTGCGAGTTCCCGTTTCAGTGTGTGACCTTGGCAGTGCAGTTTTGGATGTGTAACGGGGCTTTTATCTTGTGATTACTCCCTTCTGCAGCCACAGCTTTTGCTTCTCTACATGCCCAGGTTCTCTGAAGCTGCTGAGCACAATGCTGGCACACACAGCTCTTGTGCTGGGCAGAAGCATCCTGCTTCACTTGAACATGAAATATAAATCAGAGATCAAGTGAATTATTGTGCCATGCTGCTGCTCAGGCAATAGGGAGTCTTTAAATCAATCAGGCCCCAAATAAATAAATAAACGTGCAGCAGACATGCTGGAGTGCATGTCTGATTCCTATCAGAGGCAGTAATTCAAGGCAGATGCTTGCAGTTCTCTGCTTCCCGCTCTGCTTTACCTGGGCTGTTGAAGTCACAGGAGACAGAAAGCAAATTTTTTTCTAAGCTTTCATTATTGTTGCCAAAGAAACCGTTTCATTTGGTTGCCACGTGTGCAGCAAATCTGGTTCAATCCATCTGGATGGTGGCGGATGAAGGAGAAGGGCTTTGGGGAGGGAAGTCTGCAGAGTGCAGCCACCTCAGTGCACTGTGATCCTGGGGATGAGGCTGGGAGCTGCAGGAGGGACAGTGGGTGCTGCTCCTTGCAGAGGCTGGAAGGGTCCCACTGCAAGGGTTTGACCTGCACGAGCATCCTCTCGGCACCTGGGTGAGCTGAGGCTGAAGGACTCATCCCTCGGAAACCCTCCAGACATAGCCCCAGGGAGCAGCACTGCCGGCTGTGAGCACCTGGCTGGAAGGTCCTTCCACCCTCAGGCATGAAGATTTCACTGGTTTTCGTTTTACCTCACACTGGCACTCGGGAGAGAAACGTTTGAAGCGTTTGATCTTTCTGGGCTGCCGTTTCCCTCCCGCAGGCACTGGGCTCGGGAGCAGAGCTCCCTCGGTTCTGAGTCTGCCAGGCACCATCCTGCTGCCTCCTGGCTGGCACCATCCTGCTCCCTCCGTGCTGGTCAGCCTGGGCAGGAGCATGGAGGGTGCTCTGGGTGACTGTCCCCATCGCTGCCCAGCCCTGGGGATGGTTCCAACACCAGCAGTGAATGTGGGCAGCTGAGCCTCTGCTGGAGGGGACCAGGGTGACACGAGCTGTGCTAGCCAGGGAGAGCAGCAGCTGTGAGGTGGGTGTGCTGCCCCAGGAACGTGGCACTGGGGGCTTAGTCCCTTTTCCAGGGCAGTTTTTGTCACATGCAGATGGTCCTGGGCTGCTCTCACCAGCTCCTGAGGCTGGTGCATTTGGATTTCATTGGAACTTTGCTTACAGCTGCAGCCTCTGCCTTTGTGCATGCCCAGTTCTGGTGCTTTATAAAGGTAAACCAGCCCTGACACTGGCGGGAGGCTGCTGGCACAGCAGGGCTTTCCCCTGCACTGTCTGGTCTGTCCTGAGCAGACCTGGCAGAATCAGTCCAAGGTGATGATATTTCACTAAGTCAGGGCCTCTTCTCCCTCGAGTTTCTCCAGGAGAGTGTTGAAAGTGAACCTTGGCCCAGTGGAGCTGACATGTGCCTGACACCTTGTGATAAAAGATAAAGCAGTTGCAACACTGGCGATTCAGCCTGGATTTCTGAAGATTTATCCCCAGGGGAGAGCCGAACTGATGCATGGGTAAGGTTTTTTCCTCCTAAAACTCCACTTGTAACCCCAAAAGAATAAAGGTCAATCAGTTAAACCCACTCAGCACATAATCCTGTGCCCTTCTGAGTTAGCACAGTCTGTGTAAGAACAAGGCTTGCTGATGCACATAGTCATGCTGGATAGAACACACTGTGTACCCTATAGCAGGTTCACCCCTCACCTCTGAGTGCCATTTTTGGTGTGTTCCTCCTCCAGCAGCTCATCCCAGCCCTGGACAGCAGTGTAAATCCTTCTTTGCAAATCATTGACCCAATAGGTCATAAAAGTTCCTTTATGGCCTGTCAAGACAAGCGAGGTTCTTTACGTGCACCCTAAGTCAGCACAGTAAAACTTTTATGGTGTTTTCAATAACAAGAGCTACTGCACATGAACAGCAACTAATTTTTAAAGCCTTGATATTTCAGCTGAGATGAGGTTTTTTCCTCTCCTCTGTTGGAAAAACACTTAGATCAGTGTGCTCAGCAGCCAGTGCCTGGAGCTGACCTCTCTGCCTGACATGGTGCTCCAACTTCCACAGTTACTGAGAACCCCTGGAAAGAAACCTCTGCAGACCAGGCTGCTCTTCCGGTAACATCTGTGTCGGTGGGGGAGCTCAGCTTCAGATTCCCAGGTGCCCTTGGGAAGCAGGAATCCCTAATCCCAGCCACTGCTGCACCCAAGGGTTTAGTGTGGAGATATCCCAAGGGAGGGGGGCAAGGGGCGCAGAGGGGCACACGCCATCCTGGGACACCTTCGTCAGGGAATAACAGGGTTTATTCAGAGTGCTCGGCCTGCTGCTTGTTACAGTCATGATTTTGGCCCTCTAAGGTTGCTGCTGTGGCCATGTGTGACTGCCCCACCCCAGGGTCCAGCCTGAGCAGAGATGATGGGACTCGCTGACATGGACAAGGGAATTGCTTTTTTGTGGTGTGTTGTTGCATTTTGTTTGTTTGTTTGTTTGTTCTTCTAAGAGAATAACATTCTTTTCTCAGCTCTGTCAGGCCTGAGCTGCCCTGGCTCTGCATTTGACCTGAGATGTCCTCAAACAAGGAGTGATGGATGCTGTCCCTGTGCCCTTTAACTACTTGGCTGGAATGACTGTGCCCTAAATTCACACTGCAGCAGCCAGGGGTTGTTACTTCTTTCTTCTTCACTGGAGCCTCAGCCAATTCATTGCTTTTCTTCACTCCTATGCCCCCAGTTACAGCCTTTGCCTCTTTGGACTTAGGCTTGCTTGAAGCTGTGCTGCACCGTGACCCCAGTGTGGGGGCCCACACATGCCCCTGATCCCGGCAGATTGCAGGGTTGTGGGGTCTGTGGTCCCATGCCAGCAGTGGGGTCCCTGCTGGCTGGAGCCTCAGCCCTCAGTGCTGTTCCTGCACAATGAGCAGATGAGCTCCAGGCACTAGGGTGGGAATCGATCCTGGGACAGTTGGTGCTGATTTCCCAGCCCTGACAGAAGCAGGGACCAGAAGGCGAGAGAGGCCTCACTCTTGGGGTTTGGTTTGGATTGATTTTACCACATTTTCACAGATAATCTCTCTGGGTTTGCTTTCTTTTTTCTTTTTAAAAAATCCTCCTTTTAAGAAACATGCAAATATAGGGAAACCCTTCCTCTTTCAGGTCTGTCCCTGGACAAAGAACATGGGATAGTTCAGGGACTGAGGGTGCTGCATCCCAGCCCAGATCAGGATCTGTGGTCTGGGATGGAGGGGGTGCTCCTGCTCCTGGTCACAGCTATGGGTGGATGTGTGTCTCAGCTGGGCCTCCAGCAGGGCTGGAGCCGGTGGAGCCACTCCAGTTCTGTGCAGGATTTGGTTTTTTTCCCCATGTCAGGAACCACAGTGATGCTGGAGCAGCAGCACAGCAAAGGCTGGGAATGCTCAGGGGAGCTTCAGGGAGGAACTGTTGCTGTCGATCTGTTAATTAAGATTAATGTGCTAGCTGATAAGGATGACTCTGCGCCAATTGCTATTACGAGCCAAGATCCTGCAAGGCAGCAAGCAGCACATTCCTGCTTCCTCAGCAGTTGGAGCCTCTGCCTTGCAGCCCGAGGTTTGGGGCAGAAAGCGGGATCTCCACAGCTCCCCAAATGCTTGAGGGCCCCTGGGGTCACTTGCTCTGCTGGTGGGATGCTCGAGAGCTTGGTCTTGTGCTCTCTTGGCAAAGGAACAGTTTTAGCTTTCCAAAGGGTGTTAAGGCAGAGCTTTGCATCCTCTCCTCCCAGGCATCAGTGTTAAAATTTCTCCACCCAAGAAGTGCATGAAATGAGGGACGTCATTGAAAAAGATCTGTGTGCATATATGCTTTTTTACCCTCTCAGGTGGGATTTCTGAGGAAGCTGGATGTGCCTGGTACAGTAGGATGTGATGAATTAGGACTTGGATTGTCTTTGTCACAGCTGTCAGTGCAGGATTTTGGAGCAGAGGCTGCTTGCTGAGCATCACAGCACCCTGTCCCATCCTGAGAAGAACCTGCTGAATCAACACCTTCACAGTCCCTGAGGGGACCCAAAAAGCCAGCAGAGTCACTGGAACTGGAACAGCTGCAGGTGAGCATGTGCTCAAGGTTTCAGAGCATCACAGCTTGTCAAGGAGCTCATTTTAATGTCCTTTACCCACTTCTTTGCCTTAATAACCTCCTCACTCCCTTGGTTTCTGTGTCTGGTACCAGCTGCATTTAAGGACAAAATTTGTGTAACCAACATCATTAAAGCAAAGAGGTTTGCCATACCCTCAAAGTTCACCTTTTTGGATAGCATCATTTTATTAGTGAAAGGCAGAAGTGGAAGGAGTTCTCCCTGAATCCCAGATGAATCTCCCCCTGCTCGGTCCCCTCCTGTCTTCTCCCCTTCCCGCCCTGAGTGCTCCTGCAGCCGCTTTCATTTCCCTGCTGCTCCCCACACAGGCCTCAGGCACTAGTCCTGATGAGTACGTGTAATTAACCTGTGACACATCCCAGTGCCTGCCAGCAGCGTGGGGGACAGTGACCGTCCTGCCCTGCTGCCCTGGGATGCAGCACTGCTGCGGCCAGGCGAGGACCAGCGCCGGCTGTTTGGGGCATCACCTCGGGTCATGGGCAGTATCTGCTGTCATGCAGAACAAAGATTTTGCTGAAATAACACTGCCCCAGGGGAGGAAATGCCATTTTCCCTGCCAGAAAAGAAATTCACCTTACATCAAAGGGGGAAGCTAATTTTTTTTTTTGAAGTTAGGAGTGGGATACGATTTTGAATCCTCTGTTGTCCTAAAATTTGCTTTTCCTTACAGGCACTGCTCGATGGCCTCACCAGCATCCCCTTTCCACCCTGTTCCTGAGCTCCATCAGCTTCAAAGTTGAGCCAAAGTCTTTTTGCCCTGAGAGTCTGGAGTCAGCCCAAAGATGCCCAAGTCACATATGCAGAAGGAGATAACCTTATCACTGCACCCTGCACCCATCTGTAACTCCTGTGACTGTCAGCTCCCTGCAGACAGGGAATCTCCTAGCAACCTTGCACTGGCTCTTTGGATGCAGCCTAATTCAGTTTCTGGTCATCCAGAACAAAACCTCATGAAGGCATCTGGCAAACAGAGCGACAGACAGGCTGTGGTGGGGTGCTGGAGCATCTGGCACGATGATTATTTCAGCAAAATCTCTGCTTGGGGCTGATTTTGAGGTTTTTATGGTGAGCCTGAGTATAACATTCAGGTGAGGGCTCTGCAGCATCCTGCTGAGTGCTGGGTACCACTTATCTGAGCTGAGTACTCCAAGGAATGATCCTGGTGCTCCTGCTCCTCGCTCTTTCATCCTTGTTTCCTGGTAAAAGGAGTGAGAGAATGTGCTGATGGTTGTGATGGCAGCAAAAAAAGAGGAAAGAGAGGAGGAGTGAGGAAAAGAGTGGCATTTCTCTAGCCTAGGGGAACAACATATCCAGCTCAAAATATTTGAAAAATTTGGCAGTCTTCCACTGCCAGTAGATTTTTTTGCAAATTGCAGCAGTGGAAGGATTTTAGCCACATCTGCTCTCATGTCTGTAGGTGACTCAGTGATGCCCAGTAACATGCTTGGCACTGGGAGCTGCTTTAGTGGAAAGTTTGAGCACCGCTGTCTCATAGTGCCAAGTTCTGACTTGGCAGGATGGGTTATGGAACCCGAATTCCAGCATTAACTGGCTGGTGAGCATTTGGCTCTGGGATCTGAGGACTGGTCTTTACCCGTGCTTCTCATGCAGAATCCATACAGGCAAAGCAGTAAGTCTTTCTGAAATAAATTAAATGCTGATGCTCATTTAGAAAGGATTTATAGGAGGCAGTGTGCAGCTCCAGCTGGCAGTGCAGGAATGGAAAACGGAGCACGAGGCAGGGATGGGGGCAGGAGCGGGGGCTCAGGGTCACGCCGTAGCCCTCGTGGCAGCTGCTGTGGCTGGAGGGTGGCTCTGTGCCCACACCCTGTGGGGACTCAGCTGTCCCATCCCACAGGTCAGCGTGTTCCTGTTAATGATGCCCAGCATCACCCAGGTCCCTGGGAACTGCCTGGACTTGAGAGGGACTTCGAGTGCTCAGTCTGGGGATGTAAAAAATTTAAGTATGAGCCATTTCATGTGGATGGATGAGAGCCCTTTACTGCTGTCACTGAGCTCACTGACTCCCACCAGGATGGCACATGCCACTGATTTTACTCCCTATCTGGAATCTCTTCAGAGGTGTCCAAATCCCAGGCTTGGAGCCAGCCCTCTGACCCAACACAGGCTGAAGATCTGAATTTAAACCCAGGCACAGAATTTGGGGTGCAGGGACTGAGGGGTTTCCTTTGGGCTCATCCCAAACTGAAACCTTCAGCTAAGATTTCACCAGCTGGTGCTGGATGTCTGGAGAGCTTTGTGCCATCCCCTCTGCCCCAGCTCTCCCATCCCTCCATGCAGTGACTCCAGATCCAATCCTGCATGCACAGAAACCTCTGATTCTCTGGAGCTCTGCAGGGGAGGGTTTTCCTCACACAGCACTGTGCTCTGGGGCAGTTTATTCTCCTGGCATCTGGTTTTACCCTGCCCTGGCTGCTTGCAGAGGGTTTCAGAGAACAAGGGGCCGGTTTCAGATCTTGCTATTACAACCTCACATTCAAGAATTACTACTACTATTATTTCCAAGGAAACAGGGACTCACGCTCGTATCTTTTATGTGATTTCTCACATCCGGAGGTTCTCACGTGACTTTGCTGCCTATTTTTAGCTCCTCAAACATCTCTGCCAGGATGAAAGCTTTAAAGAAAACCCACCCTTGAAAGGGATGAAACGGGCATTTGCTTTAACGGTAAATTTGTGACTGTGACCCCCGAATCCCTACATTTCAGCAGCCTGGGGAGAGCAGGCAGCAACATCAGGCTGCAGTTAACTGTTTCTGTGTTTGCTGTTATACCCTCCTTCATCAAACAGCAAAGACTTGTTGTAAAACAGAGCTGTTTCTAGAACCAGATCCACCTACAAGTCATTTAAAAGCCTCCTACCTCAATTTTGCAGGTAAAATGTTAGTCTAGCAGGAATTGAGAGGAGGGATTTTCCCCTCCATCTGCTTCTTGGCTGGTTTGTGGGAGGAAAAAAGCCACCCTGGCTGTTTTCGCTTGCAGCACCCACATTGGGGTGAGATGGGTGAGGATGGGACCCCTCTGGCCTCGTGGACTTGGGGTGGCTGTGGGCACCCACCTGGTCCTGCCCATTCCAGCTCATGGGATGCAAAACTTGGCATTTCCTTTGGATGCCTCACAGGAAGCATCCTATTTGAAAAAACCCAGCCATAAATAACACCCAGTTGTATCCAGCTATTAGAGAGAGAGGAAAATTGTTCACATTGTCACAAACTTTCATTTCCATTTTTGTCTCAGTTTCAGCTTCATTAACACACGCTGACCAGCCTTATCAATTATAGCTATTTCTAGTGCGGGCATTTTGGTAATTGGCATCAAAATGTCAGGACAGCCAGTTGGAGCTCTCTGGCTACAGAAACCTCAGCAGTGCCTCTCGCTGATTACAAGCTTCAGTAATTAGTGATCAGCCGAGTCCCACCCTCGCTGCCACAGCTGCAAAAGCCTTGTGGGTGCCACACTGGGAGCAAAGCCCCAGCTTGGGTGCTCCCTCCCGGGATGTGATGGGTCACTGAGCACAGATCAGGGTGGCAATCAACCCCTCCCTGACACCCCAGAGCCACACAGAGCTGTGCACCCCAACAAGCTCTGCTGAAGGTGGCAAATTTATCCTGGATGAGTCAGGCCTAAATTTGTTCTCCCTCCCCGAGCTCGCAGCGTGCAGCCCATGGCTTTGCTCTGGCTTTTCCTGTCCCTGTTCTTTCCTGGGTTTAGGGTCAGGGCCGTGGAGCCATCTGGGCTGTTGGGGTAATGGCAGAGCCTGTTCCTGGTGGTGGAGGAGGCATGGAGGGGTTCAGCATTCCAAGAGACAGGCAGGTTGGGTTGGGGGTGCTGGGCTGTAGGAGGATGAGCTGGAACAAGCGGCTGCCAGACAAGTAACTGGGGCTGCTCCAGCAGTGGGACGTGGAGATTTTATAGGGCCTCTTGGTGTTTGGTTTCCTTTTAAATGCTGGTCTCCAGGGCAGAGGCTCTGTTGCCTGCAGAAAGCCCTACAGAATGAGAGGAGCAAGGTTGGGACCCGCCTGTGTGCAACACCTCGTTGGCAGGGCTGTGCTTAAGGGCTGTCATTAGATGTGGTCTGGGCAGGTCACTGTTGAGAGTTGCCTCTGCCAAATTTTCTTTTCCTTTGGGAAGCTGGGAGGAGGAGAGGTCTCTGCCTTCATCTGAGGGGTTCACTGCTCCGTGTCCCTGCTCTAGGGCCGGTCTCTTGCAGGGAAGGGGCAGCTCCAAGCACTGCTGGGAGCTGCACGTGTATTTACCTTTCCATGCTGAAGCTACAAAGCTGTGGAGACCTGGTGACCCCGTGTCACACGCTGACCTGCCAAAGGGACAGGGCTAATTGAGACGTGACAGCCTGTGAAAGCAAACTTCTCCTCAGAGGTCAAGAAAGCAAAGCTGATGAACAGATGCAGAAACTGACACTTTGAGAAGCTCCTGGAAGAGCATCACGAGCGAGTGAAGGTGCATGCCAGCCGTGGCTTCACTGAGCTGGCTGCTTCTGTGTGCAGACAGGGAATTTAGCAAATGCCTGGCAAAGCCTTGGAGTTTTTGTGGCCGGATGCTGTGGAGGCGTGGGATGGCTGGGTCCTGGGAGAAGCCTCTGAGGGCACCAAGGGCTGCAGAGACACTGCCTGAAGCAGGCAGATAACACAGATCATCAGGTGATTTGGGAGGGAAAGACGAAAGAGAGCAATCCTGAACACCCAGAGAAACCCTGAACTCCTCGTGCCTGAGGTAAGTTAAAATGGAAGGAGAAGAGCTGCCTGGCTGAGGTGGGTTGTGTGTGCCTGTTTCTCCCTTCAGGAACAAAACCAGCATAAACAAAATTGAGCTAACGAAAAGCTGCCAACATTTTGAAATGAGGCAAGGCTATAATTCTTAAAAAACCACCCGACCCACAGGGTGCAGGGGGATCCTGTGCCAGCTGCCCTCTCCCATCAGCAGTCAGTGAGCACAGCCGCTCCCCAGCGTGTGTGAGTGATGCGCCAGCCTCCTGCTATCAGGGTGACATCCCAAAGATAAATGACTGCCATTATTGCCTTCATTCCCGGGCAGTCCCCTGAGGCCCCTGCACCGCCCCGGCAGCTGTGGCAGCCCCGGCAGCGGTGACCGAGGTGCTCAGGGCCCTTCACAGCAAATCCTCCCGGCTCTGTCTGCCCATGCAGGTGGGGCGTGCAAGGGCTCTTAACCTGACACAGCTCTGAGAATCTGAGCCATGCTTTGGGAGAGAGCTGAGGCTGCTGCACAGTGTTCTACCAAGAACAAGCCTGCTGCCAATATGCCCTGCATTGGGAGAGAACATCTGTGTCTGGCCCTTCTGGAGGTGTTTTTTGTGGCACCTCCCTCTGCTCAAGTTTTACAGCTGGGAGAGAGGCAGCGAGATGCCATGGCATGCTGTGGTGCTGCGCACTGCAGCCATCAGAAACACGCCTGCTGCTCTGTTTTAATCTTTCCCCCTGTTATTTGCCTCCATTCCCCACCTTGATTTCAGTTTGCAGTGCAAGGAAGCCTGTACCCCACAACCACCCTTCTCACCCACTGGGGTGAGAGAGCAGGTAAAGCTGGCCCCTCTGCAAGCCACAGCAAAAGGCACAGCAGAGTTTGGGCTTTGTACCATCAGCTTGGGTGGAAAATGGCTTTGGGGTTAAATCATTCTCACAATGATCAGGTTTCACAAATATCTCGTTGTGCCTGGAACTAATGTGAATTAATTTGTGCAAAAAAATCCTTTACAGAGGTAGGTGCTGCCTTGGCTTTCTAGAAATAGGGATGCTTCCTGCACAAACATGGGTGCAGAGATCCCAACTTTCTGATCCTGACTTTCTCAGCCTCAAGAGACCCCGCATGAGGTTGTACTCATGAGGTCGGGCTCAGAACCAGCACCCAATTCGGCTGCCAGCTGGGGGTATGGGCTTGGCTCCCCACCCCAGGGGCTGGCCCCACATCTGGGGGATGCTGAGAGTTCAGAGATGTGATCTGAGTTGTTTAATTCTATTACTCACAAGCTCTGAATAGCTGCTTTAGACACCCTTGACCTTCTGCTGCAGAACAGATCAAAGCAAATCTCTCTGTAGTGATACACTTTATCTGATTCAGAGGGGAAGCATCCAATGAAGCGCTTGTTTTGAAAACATTATTTTACGTTGTGCCCCATTAAATTGTTGACATGTTGCCCTCTGGCTGTTTGGCATTAGTTATACTCAAACGCTATCTACAGCCTTAATCTAATTTCGCCTTTCCTCATCTTTATTCCTTGATCTTCATATTACACTGCTTAACAAATCTGTTCAAGGACGAAATTGTTTCAAGACGGAGTTTGATAAGCCGGGGGAAAGGGCTGCAGAGCCGGGCAGGAATTGTGTCTCAGGTCCCAGGCACTGGAATTCAGAGCAGCCAGAAGGGGCCTGGTTTAGCTAAACTTTGCTCTTTCCCTCCATGAGTTCAGATTTCTGCTGGTCACAAGCTGTGCCAGGAGGGGTTTATGGATTGTGCCATTGATGGATATTTGACTTTGGGGTGGTTTTCATGCCCCTCCCTTTGAGGAGCTGCAGGAGGCACCGAGCCCTGTGGGTGCGCTGGGACAGGCTCTGTGCCCTGTCCCTGTGGGTGGCACTGCTCCAGGAAGGGTTAATTGGTTTGCTCTTCTTCACAGCTCGGGCTAAAGCTCTTCAGGCTGGATCACCTACACATTTCAACAGATCCCCTGCTGGTTCAGGGGTGTTGGTGGTGCTCCACACTCCTCCTGTGCCCTGCCAGTCCTGTGCTTTGGTGATATTTTGCTGGGCTGCTGCTGAAGGAGTAATTTCTTCAGCAGAGCTGGACCCCAATTGCCATGTTTTTGGTGTAAATCCACTAAGAAATCAGCAAGGAGAAAGAGGTTCCAGTGCCTTCCAGCCACTGAACCATCAGTCTGGAGGGAGATCCTTTTGCTACCACCCTTCCAAGCTGCTCCGTGCCTTGGAGGGTTTATGCTGGGTAATGAGTCATATTTGTTCTGTGCTCCTTTGTGATAAGCCACAGAATTTGGTGGGGAATTTGGGAAAAGTGAGCCCTGCTGTGCTGGAAGCGTGCTGGATGCTCTCACTCCTTGCGTTGCAAGTCTAGATTGGAACCAGGTGAAAAAACATGCTCACGCAGCAGCCAGTGGAAAAAAATAGCTTGATTTTAAAAGTGTTTCATTTTGAAAAGGGGAAGAAAACCTAAACAATCAGTGCTGTTAAATTTTTCCATCACTATCCTTTTCATGCAACAGGACTTTTTCCCGTGCTCCAAAGCTCCAGCTCCAGCAGCAGCACACGGCTCCTGGGAACCAGCTTTCGTTAGAGGAGCATGGAAAATGTTCACAGAAGTGGGCCAGGGGGTTGCAAAATGGAAACAAGAGTTTTCATGAAATCTTTTTCCACCTTTGTAGTCTTTTCTGGGGGCTTATAGTGGATCCTCTTTGTGCTGGCCCAGTCACTGGCCCCAAAGGGCTACAACCATGGGCATCTGCACATGGAATTCTCCAAATGACAAACTGACAACCCTGTCAGTCCCTTTGAGAGCTTCAGACAGGGATCCTAGCAATTTTCCTAGGAGTTAAATGTATATTTATACTTTCTGTTTCTAGTAAACTGTCATGGGAATAAAAAAAATAATAGTCTCTGACAAGATAAGAAGACCCAAGGATTTGAAAAATCCTTCGGCGATACAAAGGGCTGAATGAAACCCCAACAAACTGGACATGTTTAGCACCAGCTCATATCTTTCTGACATCCAAGCAGTTGGAAATATAGATATAATTAAAAGGATTTGCAAAGCCAGCATAACACTAAGAAGACTATTTTACTTTATTTTTATAATGAACTTTAGTATTTACACTGTTGCAGCAGGAATCCAAATAAATGTTCTTGGTTTATCTCTTTTCTGCCTCCAGTACACTGACTTTGGTTAAACAGCTACATGTATCTGTGCAATGCTGGCTATAAAAGTGAAAGAAACAAACTATAAAATGTCCAGTAAAGCTGTGTATTTCTTTAGGTGGGTGGGTACACGGACAGTTCGTAATTCTGGGGGCAGTAGCCACCTTTATTGCACATGAACAACGTCATCTACAGTGATGGTCCAGATTTACAAAGGTTTTTAAGATGTAAAAACAGTAGATATGTGTTTATCAGGATCAAAAAATGCTTGGGGCTGGACTGGACCTTAAAGATCATCTGGTTCCAAGCCTCTGCCATGCTCAGGGACATCACTCGCTGCACCACAGCTGCTTAGGAAACCCTGTCCTCCTTGTCTGGAGAGGACAAATGTTGGGAGGTACATCTGGTACCACCTGGGTGACCCTGTCTTCCTAATGGGAGTGAATAACAGGAGGCTGACTATAACCCTGCTTTTTTAAAGATTGAATCCTTCACCTGATATAAGGGGGAAAACGGTGCTGCAGAGGCAAGAATGAAGACCAGCTCCAAAACTAACAAATGAGCAAAAAGACCCCAGAAGGAGGAGTAAGGAGCCAGATCCCAAAAGGACACAATGGTTTAGATGGTCTCCAGCTCTACAGGTTTCTTAATGCAGCAAAGTGACAGAAAATGAAAGATAAGGATCACTCTTCATCTTTATACTCTGCCTAATTCTATAGTGGTCCATGGCGAAAGGTCCATAGCTCTGCTCTTGAAGTGCTGGTTCTGGTTGGGGTTGAATATAATTTTCTCTCATCCAGGAATTTCTCTTGAACTGTGGACCTGGAGGGTCCCTGTTACAGGCTTTGCAGGAGCCTGTCCCCACACCAGGAGCAGAGCAGAGTCCAGGCTCTTACAGGGCTGTGCAAGCAGACAAATACATGGGGTTTTTTGGAAAGGAAAAAAATAAGTAAAAAAATAATTGTGGTAGAGTGCCTGGTTGAGTTACAGTAAATCTTAGGAAGCAAGAGCAGAGGGCAGCTCCTTACATCTGGGTTAAAACTAATTGATTGCTTTCCCCCGGCACACAGACCTGTCTTTATACTGAGCCTGTAAAGAAAAGTTCCCTGAAAGTCACCGGAGACAAATAATCCTTCAGGAGTCAGTGCTGACATGGAATTACATTTTCAGTCATTTTTCAGTTGTATGCGTCTCCATCCTGTCACATTAGTTTGCTAACACTTCCAATGCAACAATGAGACAAACAGAGCATTGTGCTGGTCCAAGCCAAACATTCATCTCTGCTTGGCACCGCTTCAACAGGCCTGTCAAAACTCCTGGCGAGCTGGCCAAAGCTCATTAAGTGGTTGGATGCATATTTAGCATGGAAAAGAGCTTTACCCAGGGCTCTGAGTAATGTGCGGACTGAGCGGGCAGGAAAGAGGAGGGATGGTAGGAAGGAGAGAGCAGGATGTATTCCTTGTGGATTGTACCTAAGCTGAATAAAAGAATAATATAAATATCTATTGAGGCAACATATTTCAAGGCAGAACAGAAGTGAATTGCAAAATCCCTGGGCCCAACGCCAACCTGAAATGTGTCTCAGAAGAGACATTGATGTTACTGCTCCTCGATGTGCACAGAGCTATGAGGATGGTTTCCTTGGAACAGGAGCAGATCTGCTGGCCTGAGCTTTCCTTCCCAGCCTGAGCTTGATGGGTTTGGAGAGGTCTGGCCAGAGGCTTCCCTTGCACATTGACTTCACCGAAGTCCACGGAAGAATCTGACTTTTGGGAATCCAGCACGAGCCAATGTAGAGCATCCTGAGGTGCTGGCAGGAGCCTGGCTCAGCCCCCGGCAGTCTGACACAGCTGTTAACAGCTGGTGAAGCATTTCCTCAGGAGGAGACGAATTAAGAGAGAGATTTAATTGCAGAGCCTGAATGTTTGTGTTGCCTTCTGGTGTTGAGCTGATGTCAAGGAAAGAATAATCAGGGTACAAGTGGCACTTCCCAACTCGTCGGTATTCCCGTGCCTTTGCTTTCTGGACTGCTCAGTTTCAGTACATCTCTGCAGCAGACTTTCCCAGCTGCAGGAATGCTGCTGATTTTCACAGGCAAACTGTCAAATGTTAAAGAAAATTACCTCTAAACATGTATACACAAGACAGAAAAAATCCTTTCCTTCTTTGTGTATCCATGTTCACACACCAGTATCCCTGTAAATCTGAATTTCCTAAATTCACATCTAAAATTCCCAGCGCTGTTCCATTAAGTACTCACTCCTGGACAAGTAATAATGAATGACAAAAAAACCTATCTGTTGCATGGGGGAAAAAGAGAGAGAAAAACTTACTATTTAAGAAATAAATTTTTCTGTCTGCGCTGAGATGATTCAATATGAGGGCAGATAACTAAGATGCTAGAATTGAGAAATCTTTAATTACAGAGGATGAAAGAAGCCATTCATGGACTAATTAACAATGCTTCAAGCAAATGTTAACAATTAACCGACTGAGCATTTAAAGGTGTGGTTCATTTTAAAGCTAGCACCTCTGCTTGCTTGCTTGCTTACTTACACACTTGCACACAATTACTCTGTTCATTCAGCTTGTCTTCTTCCCCTACCTTTTTTTTTCCTCTAAGTTTTTGCAGGCCTTAGAAGGGGCCATCTAGTTTACAGTGATGCCCGTATTGACCTGTGCAAGAAACTCAGGCTCATCCAGGACTGTGGTCTCTGTGCCAAGAGCCATCCTTGCCATGGTGAACCTCTCCTGAGATGTCTCTGGAAGGTGCTGAGAGGTTATTGCTGCTGGATTTTGTTGTAGCTGTCAATCAGCTATGAATTGTTGAGCTTCAGTGTCTGTGATTTTAAAATGGAAGTTAATTATGCTTAAAAGTGTACAGAACTACCAGAACTGATTTAAAGGCTGTGAAAGGAGAAGGAGTTCAATCTTCCTTATCTAAGTAAAGAGCTTAAAGAGCATATCTGTGAGCAACGTAATTTCCTGGATAACTGGGATGACTTCTGGTGGATGAGAGTTGAAGCTGGGTCTGGCTGTAAGAGAAGATGAGGAGGTCATGTTGCCCTGGACGTTACCAATCCTCCCTCTGGCTGATTCACCCAAGGACAGGGTGGGTGGTCTGAGCTCATTGCTTCAAGTCTGGCTGGGAATGGCATTGTGCCTACAGGTGAGAATGGTCAGGTGAAAATAGGATTTTTTTTCCACTCATGGAATCACACCAGAATGGAGAGTGGCAAAGTTGTCCTGGAGTTTGATTAGGTCAACCACTCCTCAAGGCAGAACTTCAACCTCACAGAAGATAGTCCTGTAATCTGCCTCTTGTAAAGCCCCTTTTCTGCTGAGGGATAAGATCCCATCCCTCTCCAGGCTTTGGGGAGTTAACAGGCTGCATTATTTCATTTCCACAAACCGGAGACATGAGCACTGAGAAGACATCCAGAGCAGGATTTTCTTTATCTCTCTGGCCTTTGGGTGACTTTTTCTCTCACTATGGTGAGCATTGTTCCCTCTGCATGCAGTTACCTGACACACTTACCTGACACTTAATCACTGCTGCCTGGGGTTGCTGTTCTGCTGGGTGTGCTCAGCAGAGAGTGCCTTGGAGGCAGAAGTCTTTGGCAAGGGTAAAAATCCCCTCAGAGCTTGGGTTTGGGAAATTCTTTTTGCCCTCACTTCTCAACGGCTTATTATTGAAGGGCTCCAGGCTCAATTAGACCATAAAAGCTGCCTGACATCGTGATTTATGAGATCTTAAAAGTGAGCGCTGCTTATTGGCCACGGAGCATAGCAAGGGTCCCGTGTCTCCTGCAGGATGGAGCTCGGCTCCGCAGCGAGGGAGCCTTGGGAATTCTGCTGGAGGGAGGGTCCAAGGTCCACCTGAAGGGCTGGAGCACACAGAACAGGAGGGAACGAGCAAGGGTGCAGCCACTGATGGGTGGCACAGGCGCTGCTCCTGTCTGTGCACCCGTGAGGAAGGATTTCAGGGACACCCAGCTCCAGCACGCTGTGATTCAGAGCTAAGGATGTTCTTCTCAGGAGTATTCTTCCATTTGCAGCATTTGGGAGTTTCTTCATTTTTAAAGGCTCTATATTGTCTGGAGTGACTGGGAAAGCACGGTCCTGTCACAAAAATACAAATTCTGATGTGTTATAGCTTTTCTCCAGCTGACAGAACGGCTGAAACGTGTCCCCTCTCACAGCTGGCCAGAAACCTACTCAATTAAATTATTGTGGGTTTTTCAAATCAATATCTTTAAACCAATTGCTTTTTTGAAATCACGGGCATCTCTGGTGCTCCTCTCCAGCACTTGCAGGAGTTGCAGGCAGAGCTCAGTCACAGCTGGCACTCTGGGATACACGTGTAGCAGCCTGTGAGAGCTGTGCCTGAATTCCTGCCTGTCCCTGCTCTGGCTGGCTCCTCCGGACATCCCTCTGCTCTGGCTGTGGCTGTGTGGCCAGAGGGAGATGACGTTATTGCTGTGACTCACAACATTCCCATTCTGGCTTCCCCAGCCAGGACTGGGTTTCTCAGCCCACAGGGAGGCAGGAAGGTGTTTGACAGCCCTGCATTTAGATGCCTTTGTGACAAGCCCAGTCTTAACAGCTCCAGGTCCAAGGTTGCTTTTAAATGTATTATAAATTAAATTATTTACTTTTTTCCCCCAGGGTTCAAGCATCTTAATGTGCTATGAAAGAAATGCCTCATGACTAAACACTGTTCTTCCACAATAGATGCCATAGCGTGGAGCCGCTGGCTCCAGCACAACATCTGTTAAGAATCTACAGATTATAGCTAACAGGATTTTTCACCTTAAATGAGGTTGCTGTGATCTGCAGAGTTTTCTTTGTGGTCCTCAGGTGATGAGGGAAAATGTAGCTGCACGACTTTGATCTCCAATGTACTCTTATCCCAAATCACTGTTGAGTGGCTTAATTGTAGAAGATGCAAAATAAAACCTCTGTTAAAGCAGCACTTAGGTTTTTAAGTAGACTTAGATTTGCAGTTACAATAACAAAACACAAAGGACACGGAAAGGTAAGGTTCCAGCACTGTTGGCTTGATTGTGTTGTTCACCCCGTGTATTTTTTTTAATGACATGAACCCAAATACACATTTCTTACCAAAACTGCTGGGTTTGATATTGGGTTGCTTGTGAAAATTCATTCCATAATGTGAGCAGCACAGAGCCTGGCTGGTGGGGGAGCACAGGGCTGAGCTGACTGAGCACCCCTGTCCCTGCATGGCCAAGTAGACCTGACCCTTGTCCACACCTGGTGCAGAACAGGGCTCTGGCAGCCTGTTCTTGGAGCACCCTCTGAGCTGGGATGCTGCCTCCTTCCACCTCCTTCTGTGGGTAGATGCTCTCTGGCTTTCAAGCCTTCTTTTCATCCCTCTCCGTGCCTCCAAAACTGCATCAGAGTTGGCTTGGTTTGGTATTCCAACCTCTTGTCTTCACCATCTCACAGTTCTAAAGCACAAAACCACATCATGTAACACCAAGTTATGGGACATAAAATCATTTCCCCAAAGAATTTTAAATGTCTCCAAACCAGAGAGTTCAATCTGATAGTTCTTAGCCAAAGTACAAAGTTATTTTTCTGCATATGTATACTTCAGGTTGGGTTTTTTTTTGGATGGAAAATAGGGTAAAAGGAACTCCAGGGGGTGACTGAAGTTGGAGTATCCTGGAGGAGCAAAAAGATGTGGCCCAGGCAGATGCAAGGGGAGGGGAATGCTGGCAGGTGACAACGGGAGATAAAGTAGGTGCTGGAGCTGTAGTGGACAGCTGCAGGATAAAACTATGAGATATAAAACAGCACAAGAGTAAAACCTTGTCTCTGGTAATAAGGTTTGTATTGGGGAAAGAGAAGAGCAGTAAAGACTTTTAAGAGTTACTGTGAAGCATCAGGTTTTTAAAAAATATATTACTTTGTCCTTCAAAGAGACTGACTTTATTTTTATTTTTTTCAATAATGCAATAATCAATAATAGATTAAATGTCCATTCCATTAGAAATCCTTTTGCCCAGTAACAACAGAGCTAAAATCTCCAGTGGTACATTAGAAAACGTAATTTGAACCCAAATCTGGCTGGAGTGTGCTTTATTCCAGGCCTAGCAAGACAGTCTGCCCAGACCTTTCCCTTTTACAGGCTGTGCATTTGATGAAGGCCTGTCTGGAAAGCCATAGCCTGTGAGTCTTACCCAGCCCCCTCATTAGATTTAGCCCTGCAATAGATGCTCAGAGACTTCAGTGCCTGTAAATTAATTTTCAAAGCCTCTCCAGCCTCTGGGATGGGCTTTGCTGCCAGCATGAAGAGCTTGGTATGCTCCTGGGGCGTCAAGGATGCCCTGCACCATGACTTGAAACACAATGGACTGCTGCAGGGTCCAGCTTGACGGGTCCTGGAAGTCCTGTGTGTCTTTCAAATCTAACAGATTTTCTTCTCTGTTGGCTTCTTGCCTCCCCATGCCCTCCTCCCCACCCTCAGGGAACTTCCATGAACTGAAGCTGCCCTAGCTGCTGCCCTGGGTGTCCTGCAAGACCTGAACACGAGGTTTCTATCTGTGCAGGATGGCTCAGAGAGTGGGAACGGTGAGAGAGAGTTGCCTCCTTCCTCATCACAGGCTTAGTGGGACAATGAGAGAAAAAATTCTCCCTGCTGTTCCCGTATGTCCCGGAGGTTTTTCTGTGGCAATCATCCCATGAGCAGGCCTGCTGCTGGGGAGCATGCTATCTCCTCTGGAAGCAGAAAATTCCACTTTCCCATGCTGTCTGACTGCATCTCTCCTGAGTATTAACATTAGCTCATAAAGAAGTGTTTGTGAAGGAGAATTGAAGTCCAAAATCGCTTACTTGGCAAAATGCATGAAAAGCACGGGGGGAGGAGGAAGGGCATTGGTGGACCTTGAGCTTCTGACACACGACGATGCTGAAGCACATGTGTGAGATGCTCCTTCCAGTGACATCTTAAAAATGCCTACTAAGCACAGGCCAGGATGCAGATAAGTGTGGAGCTGATGAATGCTTTCATGGGAGGAGTGTAGCTGGACACCATATGGTCAGTAAAAAAATGCAGGCGGAGAGGGGTTCGAGCAGGTATTTCTCCAGCAAAGTCTCTGTTCCCTCGGGATTTTGTTGCTTGCGCCTTGGAATGGGGGTGGCTCCCAGGACTGGTGGCAGGCACTGTCCAGCTGTGCCAGCCTGGGCTGAGCTGTGTCTGCTCTGGAACCAGAACAGACTTGTTGCAGCTGCCCCTGGCACCCAAGGCAGCTCCTTCAGACCTCACCTGGCTTAGCTTCACATCAGCATCTGGTATCTCAATATCTCTTATCAGTGATGTCAAACACGAGGGTGGCTCTCCTTCAGTGATGTGTGCACAGTGCTTTCCACAAAGTCCTGAGCAGCAGCTGTGTCACTGAGGATGCTGCTGTTCTTTCTGGGAAATGTGTGCTTTCCTGGACAGAGAGGTTGATAAATCCCATCAAATACCAAAAGTTTTATTAATCACCAGAGTAAAGTAACACATAAAACCTATGGAGCTCATTGGCAGGAAGGCAGCTCACTTCTGCCCAAGCCTGGGGTAATGTTTGCTGCTTTCCTCTCACAAACTGTGTTTTCCTGCAGCTCTGCAGGATATCAAACCCTTTGGGAAGGGGCGTGTGCGTTTGTGTGCGCACACGTGTGTGCGGACTCCGAGCCTGGATTCTTTGAAGCGCCTTGTTCAGTGGGTCCCTGTGGTGTGCGTGCTGAAGGAAAAGCTGAATTTAACATCTGTCTGGCTGTGACACAATGTTTCCAGGTGAAAGTGCATCCAGCGAAGCAGAGAGCAGGGTGGAATTCCTGCCCTCATTGAAGTCAATGGGAATTTTGCCACTGACCTTGATGGATCCAGGCTTTCACCCCAGACTATACAGTAGCTGATCCAGCCCTTTTGTCCATCAATCTCATGGAAGCAAGTGCCTCTATAAATCGCTCCTTGAAAGAGAAGAAAGGACATGACTTCAAAGTCTCCCCTCACAGCCTTGTCCTGCAGAGGCTGGTCCTGGCTGGGGCTCTTTTGTGGGAGATGAGGCTTCCAACAGATCCGCAGCACTCAGCATCGGGTCACAGGGATTTTCATCCACCAGCAAGAATTGGGGACTCTGTGGGGCAGATTTACTGTCCATTTTGCTGGCTGATAGAGTGAGGCACTGCTCCAAAAAGCGGCACATTGTATTTCTGGCACAGGTGTGTCAGAGCAATGGCCGTGTGCTCCCTCACACAGAGGATGCAGCAGGATACCGAGTGAGCTTTGGAGCATCCTGCTGGTTTGCACTGAGCAAGGAGCAACTGGTGGGCTTTTTCAGGGAGCATTTGCTTGTTGGCTTAGTCAAAGTCATTCAAACCATGTGACATTCAAACAAGATATTGTCTCTGCCATGAAGATTTGTTTGGTATCCACTGGTTCAAAGGGAGAACTGTGGAGGGCAACTGCGAGTGCAGCTGCCCTGGAATTATTTCAGAGCAGAAGGGGATGCAGATGATGGAGGACACCGGTTACTGGGAGCTGCCCATCCCACCAGGCAAAGGCTGCCTTTACAAAATACCATGCAGATAGTGATTTGCAGGGCTGAGAAAACAAAGAAAGGACCCCAGCGACAGGGCACGCTGTTCCCACTTCTCAAAGCACTTTCTTCACCTCACAATGTCCTCAGGGCTGCTGGAGTTTTTCCCCCATCATGAGCCCCCACTGACTTGTGGGCCTCTCACTGGCACTTTGGGCAGAATCTGCTTTGTTAGATGGCCTCCTGCTGCTCTTTTCTTTCCTTCTCTCCCCACCCCTTTCTCTTTTCTTTAAAAGCTTTATTGCAAAGCAATAAGTCGTTTCCCACCTCCCTGCCTCTCCCTTCCCAGACCCCTTTCCTAAACCACTGGGGATTTTTTCACCTATACATGTAAGTTGACTCAAACAACATTCACCCTACTGTCAGTTCTCAGCCAAGAAAATAAACAGATTGTTATGCAAGAAGTTTAAAAACTTACGGGTTTGAGCTCCTTTACTGTCCATTTTTTTGCAAGTGGCCTTGTGCTGCTGCGTGTGATGCTTGAGAGAGAAAATGCATGCTCAGGACCCAGACAGTGCTTGGACAGAGCTAATTAAAATAATAATCCAGCTTTTCACAGCAGCTGAAATGTTCGTATGCTCACCATACCCCTCCAGAGGCTCAGGCACTTCCTTTGGGTGAACCCAGGGGCATTTACCACCTCCCAGAGCACAAGCAATGGGTGTTCTGGTGCTCTCAGCTGCTCATGCCCCCAGATGCCTTTGTTTCAGAAGCTGCTAATGGATTAAATGAGACATTTTGGTCAGCCTGGGGGCCAGAGCTGCAGAGGCCCACACTGGTGTTGGGCGCCTGAACTGTAGGATGGAGCAGGACCAGAAAGTATCTGGTGCCAGGGAATGAGGCAGAATTACAGCAGGGCTGTGTGAAAACAAAAAGGCAAAACCCACTGGGATGGAGGCCAGGGGTGCCTGCTCTCAAGGGCCATTTGTAGACCAGCCAGAGCTGGGTGAGACCCTCCCACATGCCTCCTGCTCACCAAGGTGACCCCCCAGTCTCCACTGCTGTCATAAGGCTTTGTGCAAATTTGTGTGGAATAAATGAGCCACTGGAGTAAAAAACTGTGTCTCTGCTGCTCAAACAGAGCAAAAAAGTGACATGAGGTCTAGGGCAAAAGTCATAAGAGCTTTACTTGCCTCTTCCCAGAGTAACAACTGCCATTATAAATAATTTGCTCCTTTCATTAAAGCTCCAGTAAAAAGAAAATTGGCTTCAAAATTTCAGATGTAAAGTACTAAATTGGAGGAGAGGTTAGCTGGAGAAAGAGCTTTTCCAAAGGAGCCTTTTTGGGCAGCCCTTCAGATGGCATTAACTGTCATCTTCGGGGAAGAGCTCACCTAGGGCCTGTCTGATCAAAGTCCCGTATTGTGTCATTTAGGACAAAACAGTACAAAGCTCCAGAACTGGGAGGAAAGAATTAAAACAGGCAATGCAGTTTTCACCTCTGCCTCTTTCCCAGGAAGGCTGTTAGCTGACTGGGGGCACAGTTATTATTCCATCCGTGGTGAGGTCCCATTGCACACACACGAACAGCACTCCAGTCTCCCTCTTTTGCTGCAGGCAGAGCTTTGGTATCAACTTCAGGTGCCCTGTGTAGCTATTGATCTTTTTCTTGGGCTAATTCAGCCTGCTTTCCATTTTTCATCCTTTTAAAGCCATTTTCTGTCTCAGTCCGAGTGGCACTCCTGCTGCCATGGACAGCACAGAGAACCTGCCCAGCAGGAGACAACGCCCTCCTGGGAAATCTCTGCTGACTTCAGATAGACCTTAATTTATCTGGTAAAGGCCAAATTGTAAACAACCTAATACCCCCTCAGGCCTCACAAGTCCTTTTAATTATTAGCACCAGGAGGAAGCTGAGTTAGATTCCTTCTCCACAGAGCTGGGGGGATTATTGCCACTTCAGGCCTCTCCCTAATTTTTTAGCAGCCAGTTTGGGTCTGTTCTGGTAACCAACAATAAATTCTACCTCTTTGCTGGATGCTCTTAATTTGTTGGGTCCATGAGCACCACAGACTTATTTTGATGCCTTGTGGAACTATGTCCTGGACTAGAGGTTTGTGATTTACCACTTTCATTGCAGCTTGGGGAATAAAAAGGATGCAAAGAAAGTATGTGGAGAAACTCTGGGGTTTTTTGTGTCCTCCTATTTCTCTTGTTCATTCCTCACAGGTAAAGCGGAATTCTCTTTCTTTCCAGCCTCTTTTTATCTCAGAAGCTGTAATATTCATAACTGGAAAAAAGGAAAAAAGTAAATGTAAAGAGGTAAATCTCCAAAGTCTAGAGACCACAGAGCTGCTGAATAAGACGGAGCCGCATGAAGGTAATTGCAGGGGGATAAAGGATGTCTGTGTTGTAGGATGTCCTCGTTGTAGGACATGGTTATCAGATACACACTTTCTATATTTTATGACACTTCAAGATATTCTCAGTGAATTTTGTCAGTCAGCTGGAGCTGCAGGGCATGTATAAACCAGCTGTGAGTATTTAAGGAATTCAGTTATCTGGACCCACAGATCTGCATTTTTTCCCCAAAATGAAAGGCAAAAGGTACATTTCCCCTTGTACCTGCTGCCAGGTCTTTTGTTTGCTCTTGTGTCCCCAAAGCTGCCGTGTGCTTTTAAAATCAGCATTGAATTTGCATTCCAGATGAAATTCCTGATTTTGAAATGGGACTGTGGCAAATCAGAGGGTCTTGAGGAGCCGTATGGCTCCGGTAAGGACAGTCATACCCTGCTCTGTGCAAAATATTCCTTCCTCATCCAGTATTTGCACAGGCTTCACCCTCTCTTCATTCTCTCCTTCTCAACTGCCTCGGAGAGTTCCTGCTCTTTTCTGTCCTTCTTCTCACTTGCACCTTCCCTCCTTCCCTTGGATCCACTTAGGATTTCTTCCGAAATAACTTTTTTTGGAGGGGGGTCGCTTTCCCAGCAGGTTTCACATCAGTATATTGCTTTGATCCTGAGCTGATTTCCTCAGCCACCCTCCGCTCCCATTTGGCACCAGTGAAAAGAGCTGCCAGTGGGTCCCAGCTCCTTGTGCTGCTGCTGGCAGTGCCCACAGCCAGTTTCCCTGTGCCAGCCTTGGCTCGGCTCGCTCCAGCCGGCAGCAATCCGTGCCACTGGCTGCAGCACTGGGTGGATTCCAAGCTGCTGCAGGCAAAAACATCCCCATATTTTGGAGGTCTGAGGTTCTAGTGCTCAGGGGGTGAAGGGAGCAGCCTGTGCCCTGGCAGGGATGATGAGCATCACTGTGGGGAAGGAACCACCAGAGATAAAGACTGGTGCTGGGTGGTGAGTTTGCTCCCTGATCTAGGAAATATCTTTCCTGCGCCTACCTGGTGTCTGGTTCAGGGGCTCACAGGCAGATTTGGAAGCTGGTTACGCTTCTTTTTTTTCACAAAACTGGGCTGTCTGGGCAGCATTTGCCTTCTTCACCAGAGTTTGCTGTGGTCTGGGTCGTTTCTTGGCACCAGCAGAGAGGGTCATGGCACTGCCAGCTGTCTCCCTCTCTTGTCTTTTTAGTGGCATTTCAGTTTTTAATTACTTTCTTTATGATCCTCCTTAGGTCAGCTGTTTTGCTGGAGATTGCCAGAGCTACCAGAGGTGCCGGATGTTTCTGTAAACACCTCAATCCAAGCACCCTCATGGTCAGACTTGAGGCCAGCTTGCTGCTGACTCCTGCCTCTGCCAGAAGGGCTCAGACTGAAGAATATGAACATTTCACAGATGGGGTTAAGCACGGATAAGTCACTCCTGTGCCCATCCTTACCAGTCCCTTCAGGAGATGTGTTTGTCTGGAGCTGCTGGAAATCAAGCATTCCCCAGTATGTAACTTATTCCAGAGGCTGCTGGAATGCAGGAGACTTCCAGAGTATTTTAATAAATATAAAAATTTAAAACAAGTGCAGACGTGCTGGTTCCTGCCAATTCTCCTTCCTTTCCCATTCCGGGCGTGTGTTGCATTACTTTTTTCTTAAAGCACCAGCTGAGGAAAGAGCGAGTCAGGCTGTAACCGTAGGGGAGAAAAAACATCCCTGCCCTGCTCCTCATTTTCCACCAGCCTCTCTGAATAGCTCGTCCCATGCCTCTCTGTCCCCCTCCAAGCAGCTAACCACGTTTTCCCACAGGAAGCGTCTTTGGGATTAGAAAGCCGAGATTTTTATACGGAGCGTGTTTGTCTCTGTGATCAGGCAGGACCACAATGGCCGAGTCAATCACTTGTCAGCGAGGGCTCCTCGCAGCGGGCGGAGGGCAGGCTGCGCGCAGCGGGGAGCGTGGCACGGGCAGGCCGCTCCCTGTGCCCCCGCGCTGCTCCATTCCCCTCCCCATCCCGGTGGCGAATCGGTGCCGGGGGCTGGCGAGTGCCCCCGGCAGAGGCTGCGGGATGCAGGATGCTCAGCCGCGCTGCTGTCGCTGTGGTGGCCGCGGACCAGTGGCCGCTCTAAGGACGCGTGCCGCCCCGAGTGACCGGGAACAGCCCATCCCACACCTCTCCTGGAGCGCATCTGCTGCTCCGCATTCCCTTTCCGCTTCCCGACCCGCCACGGGGCTCAGCGCTCTGCCGAGCTCCTGAAATTGCTGTGAAATGAGGGCAACGCTAATTAGTGCAATTAGTCCTTTGCTCTTTCCCTGATGGAAGATGAAGGCAGCGGTCGGCCCGCCGAAGCCAGGCGTAGCTTTGCCCGGGGCTGCGAGGGTGTGCGCAGCGGGGACGTGCTGGCACCTCCCTGTGCCTGCCGAGCTGACCTGGGGTTAATTGAGAGCAGGTCTCTTAACCCATTTTGCAAAAGACAAATTTGTTGCCCGTGTCCCTCCCGGCTGTGGGGATTATGGCTTTCTCGCCCTGCTGGTGTCCCGCCAACTCCAGGGCAATCTGTGGGCTCTCTCGCCTGGAAACGGGATGAGGCAGTGGGAACATCCCCAAGCCAGAAGTTAATCCAGCTCCACGCGACCAGAAACTTATGCTCTGTAGCTGCAGAAATGAGCTTCCCCCCACCATTCCAGAGCTAATCCTGCCCAGAGCTGGTTTAGCACAGTCTCTCCTCCCCGGTATCTACAGGCACGGAAACTCAGCCATTTTGACATTTCTGGCTGCGAATCCTGCCCTTAGCAAACACACTTGATGCTGATACAAGGTCTCTTGGCTGCCTGTGCTCGTACCCATCTGTCGCGGTGGCACCGTGCCCGTGAGCAAGATGGTCTGCTATATTTGCTGCAGCATAGGTGCCAAGCAGACCAGATGTTTTCAGCAGGAAAGTGAAATGGGGAGGCAGGGTCCTTTTTTAAAACTCCTGGCTCTCTTGGCAGCTCTGTGGGGTGGAAGTGTGCGATGGCCCGTCGTCTGTCCCTGCCACGCCCGGCCACACGCCCCGACTCCCTGCGGGTGTTTGCTGAGCCAGCCCTGTGCCTGCTGCCGGTGGAGGGACAGCCACAAACTGCCTTCGGCTGCCTGAGGAGGCTGGAGGCAGGAGGTCCCCTTCCCGGTCCGTGGGGACAGCCAGGAGGGCCGGCTGAGCCCGTGTGGGTAGCGGTGCCAGTACAGGTGCAGGTACTGGTGTGGGGCTCTGCCAGCGCTCACAGCTGGGGTTTGCATTTCGGCACCTCTCCGCAGCCTGTGAGTCAGCACTTGCTCAGCCCTCAGACGAGTCCCAGGAGAGACAGTAAATAAGATGTTATTTTCCTCTCCGGCTGAGCAGTAATTTTCTGCCAGCCCACACGAGCGGGGAATTGCAGCGCCTAATCGCAGCCCCTTATCCCCTTGGCAGTGCTGCTCAGTCCCGGGAGAGCACGGCAGCAGGGCAGGGCAGAGCCAGAGAGAGGGTACAAACCACCGAGCAGGGAGAGGAGGATGCTCTGTCTGCATCTGGAGTCTCCTCTAGCAGATGGGCTGCACCCAGCTGTGCGTTTTGGGGCACAACACAACGCAGGCTTGTGCCCCATTGTCTCCAGTGCAGGCAGCAGCCTTCCCAAAGCTGGGGGAGAAAGGAGGGGGAGTGTCTGGCTCCTGGTTACCCTGAGGAACTTGAAGTTTTTCAAGCAAGGTTGAAAAAACTGCATCAGTAGCAGTTGTGAGTGTTTCAGGAAACAAGTCGTTGGTATCTGTTCTCACCAGTGAGAGAAAAATCAACCCTATAGGATTACAGCCCGCTTAAATCTGGGAATAAAGGATGTTTGAAGTTCCTCTCTATTAACAAAACCCCTGGAGTTTTTTTCTTGATACCGTTGTCAGGGAAATGCTGAGGTTGGAGATACCCGCCCCGTGTGTCTGCTGGCTCGCCTGTCAGAGAGCTGGAAGAAATGTGTGTGGGAGCTTTTTCCTAGTGCTGAGACCATTGAATGAGACAAATTCCAGGTAAGCTGAACAGTGACCACCTATTGCGATGTCCCTTGGCCGGAGAAGAAATGTGATTCCTCAGGGTTGCTTACTGACAAAATGGGAAAGTTGCATTTGAAACAAAAAGCGAGGAAAATGTTTGATTAATTCTTGTGAAAATCTGTTGGTTCTATATTTATTGTTCTGATTGACTTAAAAACTGAACTGCATCTGTGTTATTCTAATTAAGCAGCTCAGTGCTTCTGCAGTGTCATAGTGAGCATCTTGTCATGCAGTCGAACTCTGGAAAATAGTTTGAAGGCTCCTGAGACCAAAACCTGTATTTTTATTGCTTTTGGCTGCTGATGTTTGTGGAAGTTGGAGCAATGACCTGATAATTTGCCAATCACCATGAAACATGCGCTGTTAAACTTCTCTCCCGGGTGTCCCATGTGAAATCTCAGCTGCTTTAGATGCTTTGTGAAGTACAACTGAGCTTTTTTAATTTATGGGGAGTTGTGATAGACCTGGGAAGCTGATGCTGCTGGCTTTCAAACAAATGAAACTGGTTTTTTTTCAGTGAAGAAAAATTGAACTTCTTGCTCTTTGTATTAGCTAGTGCCTATGAGGACTAAGCCAATTTGCTGAGCCAACTCCAGAGCTTGCAGCACTTGTTTGTTTTAAAGTAGTGCTGGCCAGAAAACAAAGATCCTGTAATAGTACTGTAGTGAGGACTTGGGTTTCCTTACCTTTAATTACGAAACCTTGGAAAACTTTTTCTACTGGAATTAAAAACTGTTGAGAGACAGAAATTCATCTACTGTGGACTACAAACGCCTGCGGAAGAGCCACCACCTGCTACTGCTGCTGGAGATCCTCGTCCGAAGTCCTGTTCATCAAAGCTGATGTGGTTCCCTCAAAATAAGTTGGTTTCTGTAGATCAGTGCACTTTTTTCCCACCCCCTTTCCAATCCAGCACGCAGGAGGATTCAGAGAGATTTCTGAGCTGCCTGAAGCAGAGAAGGACAAGTCCTTGTGAAGCCTGTTCCCAGGGCAGGGAGGCTGGAGTTAAAGGTTAAAGGCAAGAAAAAGACTCCTCCTGGCAAAATTACTTTAAGCCTCGAGGTGTATTTAATGAGATTAAAGTTGCCTGTTTTCTCTCTCTTGCTCTCTTCCTGTCCTGTTTAATTTCCAATTGAACTCCCTTCCCAAGCCACCGACCTCACTGGAGTCGCTGGGGATCCTGTGGGCGCCCTGCTGGGTTGGAGAGGTGGCTGTGCCCCTGCAGCACCCACAGGTGACAGTATGGAACCCCGGGGTGTCTGAAGGAAGGTCACCTGGTGTGGGGAATCCTCCTTCTCCCAGCAGGACCCTGTGGTGCCCCAGGGACACAGAAGACCCCAGGAGGGAGCAGGGCTTCAGGCACAGCCACAGCCCCAGGATGAGACATGGAAGCACTTCAGCCCTCTTGCCTGTGGCTGGTTGCATCAAGAGTGAGTAATTTGGAGCAGAGGGATAATTTGTTACTATTTCTTCTCCCCACCACTTGGTCTCAGTCCCTGCCCTCCTCACACCTCTGCTGAGATGCTGTGATGAAGCTGCTGACCCATTCTGGGACCTTTCCCATGCTTTCCAGCACGGCTGGGGAAGGATCTATGCCAGCAGAGATGCTGCTCATGTTTCTTCCACGTGTGGTGCAGATGCCCAGGGGAGGTGGGCATGGAGGATTCACCCTGCAGGGCCAGCCCAGGCCTGGGGCATCAGCCATCAGCCCAAGTCCTGTGCTGGCAGCCTAGGAGCAGAGGAAAAAGGAGAAGTTGGAGATGATTTGCTTTACCTGGCAAAAGAAAGAGAGGGGGCAATGAATGAGAAATCATTTGGACGCCCATCCCTTCTGCCGAGGGGCAGACAGGCTGCTCCTGGGCTCTTCCCACCTCCCTTCTGCCAAGGGCTGCTTTTGGATGAGGCTTTCAAATCTGCTCTTCCCCACCCCAGCCAGTCGTTCCCTAAACCCTTATGGAAAGCTGGGACCTGCGCAGCTCCCTGTGCCATGAGGCCTTGGCTCAGGATTGAGCCCCTGGCATGGTAAATCCTTGGGAGAGGTTGGAAAAACCCAAACACAATGGTGGCAGCCACCTGCCAGGTGCCCTGCCCGGCCCTGGCTGCCTGCCTGGCACTGCTGGGGCCATGGGGTCTCTGCTGGCACTGGGATGTGCCACCACTGGCTCCAGACCTGAGCTCACCTGGGAGTGGCAGATGCTGTCCTGCGGAGTTGCAGATGCTCTCGTGGGGCACCCCCCTTCCCAGGGATGCTCTCCCTGTGTCCCACTTGCCCCTGGTTCTGCTGAAGGACAGAGCATCAATGAAGGGTATTTTTAACATCACCTTGGTAAAACATAAAGACTCCAAGTCTCTTGGCAGACAGAGAGCTATTCTTCTCATTCTGATGAAGAAACTATTTCCTTGTACATCTGGTTCATATTTTTCTTTAGGTTTCTGCCAGAAACAATTCTGAAAACAAAACGCAGAGCTGAGCAGAGTGAATGTATACATTCCTGAAAGATTCCTTCACTGCTCCTCTCCGACCCAAACCTACCAGTCCTCTTCACAAACCTTCTCTTTTTTTTTTTTCTTTTTCATTTTTCATTTCTTTTTAATTAGTTTTCTTTTCAAAATGTGGAAACATATGGCCTGATTAGCTCTGGAACACTGCTGCCTGCATCGTATATAACGATCTACATTTAGAAAATAATTACAGCGAATAGGACGAGAAAATACTCCATCACAGAAATTCTTTTTAATTTTTTTTTCTTTTTCTAATTGTTTAAGCCTATTATCTCTCCAGTCAGATTTGTCTGGAAAGCCTTATTAATGACTGTGTGACACGAGCCTCACGCTGGGGCCTTGCGCCTCAGAGATCTTGTGTTTTTCTTCAAAACCCAGGTTTCAGACTAGAAAAGGGGAAGCAGCAGTGAGTAGAGTTTGAGGCCACACTGGGCTGCACACATCCTGCTTTGGTCCACTGCCACAAGCAAATGTGGGAAACTGGCCAGGGTGGCTTCGCTGCTGCGAACCTGGGTGGGTTGGGCTGTGAAAAAGATTTAAAATAGGGAAAAATAAAAGCAAAGGGAGAGTGTTATACCAGATGCAGCCTACCTAAGCTCCAGTAATTGGGAGGGAGGGGCCGGGGAGGTCACGGGTGGGTGCACCCGAAGGCTGCCTGTGCCACCTGTGAGATGGATGGCACCCACGGTGTTGTCATAGCACCACACTCTGCTCCCAGATCCGCTGCTGAGGAAGCACGGCAGCTGAAAGCCGACGGCTTTGCCTAATTGGGAACAGAGGCAACGCGCGAAGGAAGAAATGTGTAGCCCCAAATTATTTATGTTCCTGGTGGGAGGAGTGCATTTGCCGTGTGACAGTCAGTCTCTTCTCCCTCACCGAGGTATCCAAGTGATGCCTGGGCTGCAAGACCGTGCGTTTTGCAGGTGATGCTATGGAAATGTTTGAAAACATTTTACTGAGAGAGGTTTGTGTTGTGACAAAGAAATCAGTCTTGGGTGTAGGACACCCTTTACCTCCTCCACAATATGTCCAGGTTTTCCTCCCTGGCTTAACGAGGCTGCAGTTCCAGTTTAGGAGAGAGGAGGGGAGTGGTGGTGGCTGGGAGACGACCTGCAAACCACCTCAGTATGTCTTGCCTTGCTCTTAGCCCCTGTATAAACATTTATTTAAAAGCCTGTGTAAGTACAGGCAGTCCTGTTTGCAGAGAAATGGGCTGGCTCTGGAACTGGGGACACCTTTGCTCGGGGCTGTGTGAGGTGTCCTGTGGGACAAGAGGAGGGCTGCGGTTGCTGGCAGGGTTATGAACCAGAGCCTGCTCCTTCCCTGCAGAGAGTTGCCTGCTTTCAGTCCAGTAATTGCTGCACGCTTGGAAACGCTCCTGCTAAAAGACCAAAATGACTGATTACAAAAATTGGAAAGGATTAAAATCTCTAAAACAATGCAAAGGGAAGAAAATAGATGAACTAGCGAGGGAATGGGCTTATCGCTTCTTGAGCAAACAAACAAGTGAAAGCTAATTTTCTGAGCCAGCAAATGAATGATTAATGAACCAAGCCACGATTAACCCTTCATCAGGAGCTCACCTCCTCGGGTGGCTGCTCTGCATGGCTATCGCTCTGCTTCACATTGGAATAAAGACACAGTTTGATGATCATAAATCTGTTGCTCAGGTTGTATTTCAAAGGGATCTGGCATAGTAGGTATATCTGGGGAAGGAAGAAAATATGATTTAAAGATGTTCCAGATGTACAGTGGGATGTGATGTTTTTTCAAGAGCCACCCATTTTCCTGTCTTTCCCAGCATGATAATAAACAAACCCCCATGACAAAGGCACAACATATTTTAAAATATGAACTTGTCTTTTCGCCGCATTTTGTTAAATGATTAATTTGCCTTATATTAACTTAAAATGAGCTCATTAAAAGATTTCTTTTTTTTCTTTGAAAGCACTGCTCATTATATTATCATTTTAAGTAATTAAATCAGAATAAATGGCTCTGTGAAGCTATTTTAATGTAACATCTAATTATATCTGACCTAGACACTGAACTATAATCATTAACTACATGAACTGTGTAACGTTCTGCAGACTCTTTAATAATTTATACGGGCTGAATTCAGCTGCGTGGAGTTGTAAGCTGAAGTGGTTGGATGCTGTGCACCTGTAGTGGTGTGGCACAGCTGATGGGAGTTTGCTTCTCAGGCAGTTTTCAGCCTTGTCTTGGCTCCAGGATGTTTTCCCTGTGAAGTTGTGCCAGCCACAGATTCAGCTGCACTTGTCTGGGGTTGTTTCTTCTTTACTGTGTGTACAGAGATCGAGCACATGTGTGATGTGATGTTTTCCTCTGTAGGATGCTCTGGTCAAGGTGACATGCTTATACAGTATATTTAAACTGTGACTTAGATGTTTTCATGAGTGGCCAGCCTCAGTTACAAGAAGTTTTGGGTTTTCTGTGTTAAATTGAGATCTTGCTGTCTCTCCTGCAGAGCCTTAGTCTGTCCTTCCATTTTAAGCAATTTTTTCTGATCTATTTGCATGCAGCTTCCAGACTCATATTCCCTGAAAGACTCATTCAAGTTAGATTTATTCGTGGAAATAAGTTTGTTTGGGGAAGGAAAAACTGGCTTGTGGGAGTTTTAACCTTTCCCTCTCAAAGTAAAAAGAGAGGGGCTGGATGCTGCCATGGCAATAGATGGTCCATCCATCTTCCCGGCCCCGCCATGGGCTGGATGCCTCGTGGCAAGGGAACAGATGTACCATGTTGTAGCACATCCAAAAATTGCTGGTGCCACCTATTGGTGGAAAACTGCAGATTAAAACGTGATTAATGTGTGTTATTATGCCCTCTGCTTATCTCTCCCCAGCCGACAGGTGGGTCGGACCAGTTCTGCTGTTAGTTTTAATATCGGTTACCGCCGGCAAACATTGCTGGCATTCCTGGTGTATCTTGGGCGTGATTTGCAAACAGGAGGGCTTGCTGCGGGCAGGCAGCTGCCAGGGGCCACGAGCAGCCCCAGGGATGCCTGCGTGGAGAGGGCAGGTAGGCAGCTCCGCTCCCAGAGAGCAGTGGAGGGCAGACTGAAAAGCCAGGCTGGTGTGGATGGTGCTACTGGATGTGACAACAAACCCACCGGGCTCAGAGAAATGTTGGGTGTTGCTACAGCTGCCGGCCGTGGTTGGGATGCAGGGGAGAGGCGGTGTGGTGCACCCCGTGTGGGTGAAGATGCAGAGCTGCCTGGGGGGCCCTGCAGGCGGGGCACAGGGATGGATAATCTCTCCAGCCACAGGAGATCTGGGCACAGATGCAAAGGCTTAGCTGTGGAGTCTCTGCTGTGTGGATTTTTCCAGCCTCAGGGGGTTTTCCAGCCTTGCAAAGGAGGTGAGGGAAACCTGAACCCCTGCCTAGGGCCCTACTTACCCCTGCCTTGTTGCAGGGGACCTTTAGCCAAGCCCTGATAGCCACAAAAAGCCCTGCTGGCCTCCTGCCTGGTACACTTGAGCAGTTTTATAGCTGTCATATAGAACAGCCCTATATTAGTATCAGGTTTAGTACTCCCAGGAAACATCCAGCCACAGCACTGACATCATGGACTAAAGGCTCCAAAGGTTTGCTTGCTTAAGTGGCTATTTGTAATAGAGTCTTTTAATAAAATCTCATTAAAGGAGTGCTCCTGCCCGAGCCTGGTTCCTGAGATTGCTGGAACAGAGCACCAAGACCAGCCTTGAGCTGCTGCAAGAGGCAGGGGAGAATAAAAGGGGCCCTGCGAGGTTCTAGTGAGGATTAGAGAGAAGTGCTTGGTGCTCATGTTTGCTGCTCCTGCCTGGAACCAGAGGAGTAAAAGAGCCTTGTAGAATGCAGAGCAAACGATGAGCAGTGCAGAGGGAAAGGGACAGAGTTACTCCCAGCTTTTGTGTGGGACCACCCTGGCTGGGAAGGACTGGTGGGAGACAAGAAAGGCTCAGACTCATCTCCAGTTTTCCCTCCCCACCACAAGCTCAGAAATGCTGACTATTTCAGCCCCTAAGCAATGTGCAGAGGATTCAGGGTGCTCCTATGTGAAGACATTGTAAGGTTGTTGCTCCCAGGACTTTCTTCATATTTCCTGTTGCAGTTTGGCTGAACCTTTTTTACTGTGTGCTTGGAGAATAATCTGAATTCCAGGGAAGAGTTTTCTAAACACTTGTCTCCTCTGTAATTTTACTGTCATGTCATAGAGAGGAGCTGCTTGAAAGACTTCAGGAAAGAAATTATTCTCTACTTCAATCCTAGGGGATTTTTTGTTGTTTTTATTTTTTTTTAAATACCTAAAAAATTACCCTTTGATGTGAAAATTATATGCACTTAGAGATATGCTAATATGAGAATGATTGGAGAAATGTTGAACATGGAGAACAGCTCATTTCCGGGCTCTTTCTTTCACCACCTGCGCCTCCGACAACCTCAGTCCCACCCTTCCACATGCAGGTCTCTCTCTAAAGCTATTGTAAAAGCTGCTCTTCTTTTATGTGGGTTCAAAAGCAGATCCCTTGTTTTAATTGGGGGGATTTTTTAAAAATTATTTTTCAAGTGAAGGAATTTACACCCATTCTGTGGATTTGTCATAAAGATGGTGATAAAATTCCTGCTCAGGAGATGCTTAAAAGAAAGAACCAGCACTTCTTTCCCAGACTGGACTTGGGCTGTGCACTGATCCCAAAGCCATCACCAGTTGTGGCAGAGCTAAAGCTTCTCAGCAGATCCCCCCTGATCCTTAGAGCCAGAAGTGGCCCCAGCCTCCCTTCCTTAGGCACGGATTAAAAACTTGCTGCAGAATGAATGAAAACTGCCTGTGCTGGCCACAAATTTGGAGGGGATACGGCCTGTTCTGGTGTCTGTTTACTTTCAGAGATGCCTTGCCTGTAGTTCTTTACATATGTGAAATGAGATAAGCCAGGGGAAAAAAAGGATGGTTGTAGAGTGGCAGCCAGGATTACATCTTCTTGTTTTCCTCCCTTGCTGTCTTCAAAAGCAGAATTCCGAGTCAACAAAGGCAGAGCTGGTATCATCGCAGCTGAGGGTGGGTTTGTTTATAGCAGGTGCCCTGCTGCGTGCCTGGTGCGCCGCTGCAGATAGGAAAAGCTCTTAGAGAGAGCCTGAAAAGCAGGAGCTGTGTCCTGTCTGTGAAGTGGCATGGTGGCTACCAAGGGCTTAGGTTTACAATGTGCCTCTGCCGCAGTGTCCCGCTCCCTCAGTGTCCCGAGCATCCATGGTTAGCTCCTGGTGGCATCGAGGGCTGATGTCAGGGCAGCAGCTCCTCAGGCCTGGGTGGTGCTCGGTGCCATTAACACAGAAATTAGGCCAGCTGCGGGTTTTTGTTCAGAGACCAACACGGTGTTAAAGTGAAAACTTCCACTGAGCAGCTCTTGCCTGTGCTCGAAGCCTGAAAGGGGCAGGGAAGGCATCCTTTCACTGATTAGCTCTGATTCCCCTGCTGGGGAATAGCCTGACTTACTTTATTAGTGCTGGTCCAGGTGGAATTCTTGGTAGATAATATGCCTTCGAGATGTTAGCATAAGGCAGAGGCTGCTGCTGCAGTCTTACCTCGTGTTGTCATCACTCCATGTGCTCTCCTGGTGTGTCCTTTTCCTGGCTTGCCCTGCAGGGAGCCCTCCTGCATCCCTGTGGCTGCCCCAGATGCCCTTCCTGTTTGTGGGGGGTGATCAGCAGCCTCCAGCACATCCCAGTTTCCTGGAAATCCACGTCCTTGTGTTGTCTTTCCCCTGCTGTTGGAATCTGGGGTGAGGGGGAAATATTCTTCTTGTGTCTTCCTTTTCCTGCTTGGTTTTTTTCAAATGAACATCTGTTGAACCACAGGTAGTCATGTCAGGAAAAAAAAACCCTCTTCAAAAGAACCCTGATATATTGAATTTCCAGCTGTTTTACAGGGCTGCTCCAAATCAACTGGTTGCATTAATTAATTAAAAGAACTCTGATTTCAAGGGTACCCAGAGTTTATACCCAAATTCCATGAAAACATGCAAATCCCATGTAGGAAATGTTGTCTTTACTCACGTATTATTTGGTTCCATACTTTTTCTAATTGAGAGAGTCATTAAAATATCTATGAAATGTAAAGTATGCATTTTAAGAAGTGTAGTACCTTTGGCACCAAAGGAACTCTGAACATCGGAGTGCACGTGCACCCACCACATCTGTCCCAAGGAAAGCTGCTGAGCACTGTAGGGTTGGTGACCAATGCTCAGAGTTGCATTAAACACTCATCTGAGTCCAGCAAAAGCTGAAATCTGGTATTTTGGGGTGGAGACACTCTTCATGCCCGGTTTCCTTTGGCAACCGGCTCCACACTCGTTCTTGTTTCTGGCAGGAGCACAGTGGGCTCTCTGTTTGCTCAGGCCCTGGTCCTGCAGATGGTTCAGATCCCCAGCCTGCAGCTTGGGCTTTGCTTTGCATCAGTGTTAAACAAATCAGTTCATGGAAATCTTGCATCTGGATTGGAGGGCTTGGCTATAGGCAAAAGATTTCTGCTTTCAGTCCTAAATTCAAATCGCTTGGAGGCACAGGGGCAAATTTTTAACCTTGACAATGGGCAGAGGAACAGGTGAAATTTCCCTGCTAGCAAGGCCAGCTTTGGATGGGGTGGGCCTATTTGGGGGGTAAATAGCATCCCAATTATTTACATATATATATATACATACATATATATATATACACACCAGGCACTGGAGAAACAAGCCCTATTTATGAAGCTTTATATTAAATAAATCAGTTGTAACAAGCTCTGACTTTCCCATAAATGTGCCAAACTATGAAGTAGCTTGCATAGGGTTGCACAAGTGTTTTTGGAAGGTTACTGTTACCTGTCACATGGAAGCAGTTTTGATCCTAGGATCTCAGGTTTCATCTGGGAATGGAGATATTCTGGCTCTAGAGAGGCTGTTAGAGGAAAGGTATTTTAAATGGCAAAGATGTGTGTGTTGTGAATGTATTTAAAACTGTAGGTACTTGGAGCCTGGTACCTGTGCAGCAATGAATCGCAATAAATAAATGCAAATGTCCAGAAGAACAAAAGGAACATTAAACAGATAACAAACGCTTCACTGGGAAACAGCACAGTTTCAGAGTCCATAAATAAAACCCCCTAATCTAATAAATGTTCTGGAGATAACTGGAAAAAATACTGAAATGGTCACTTGGTTGTAAGGGAGCATATTTCACTTCTGCCTAGCAAAAGGACTTGAAGCCTCTGCAGTTGAGTTGATTCATAGCCTTCTGTAATGTCCCGGTTATCCCCAATCGCAGCAGGTTTCATGCAGCAAGTACTCCAGTATGTCAATGTCTAGTTAATATTTTAAGGATAACGGAGAACAACCAGATCGTAGTTTGCTGATGGGTTTTTCCTTCCCCCCCCCACCCCTTTCTTGTTTTTAGGAAATGGGCTACTGATAAGAGAAGAAGCTGCACAGAAAGGACTGCCTGATGTGCTAATCGCTGGGAAGATGCAACTTCCTTTGAACTCGCCAGGAAGAGAAGAGGCGGGAGGTGAGTCATGGTGAATGGACCATCTGAACGCATGCCAGGATGGAGCAAACAATACAAGCTCCCGCGGGACTCCAGTTAAAATGCTGGGCCAAGCTGGTGTAAAAGTGCCGGTGGTTTTGCTGCTTGGTGAAGTTCTGATACGTGCAGAAAAACAGGAGAGGTTTGGTTTAAGCACTCCTTGTATTGTGGGAATTCCTCCTCATCTTCCTGCTTGCAGCCAACACAACCTGCATCCCTGTATCTCACAAAACCCCAAGAATCTCTGATATGTGCTGGGACAGGTGGTAACAGCCTGTTTCCACCCCACTGGTGCTCAGAGGGTCGGGTGTACTCTGCTGCCTTCGCTGTTCCCCCTTGCTCCGCATCCTTTCCTCATCTGATGCTGGTGTCACCCTGGATATGGTGCACATCTCCACCAGTGAGAAACACAGATGCTACTCATGGGCTTCCTCATCCCAAATCTGCCAGAAGCCTGGTGGGCTGGTTGGTGCTGGTGAGGAAGGAGGTGTTGGGTGTTTTGTTTTGTTTGGGTTCTGAGCTGAAGAAGGCGGAATTTGGTGTGTGGTCTGTGCGTTTCCATGAGGAAAGGCTCTCAGTGATCTGTATCTGTTCTGGCCCTGGTGTTTATCCAGGGAAAGATGGTTCCTGGTGTCTCCCTAGGAGGTGTTAAGATTGTTTGAATAGAACTGTGGAGCGCAAATCTGGTGCTTTCACCTGGTGCCAAATCTACCATCACTGAGCTGTAAGGAGCTCTGAGTGTAAGGAGCACTTTTGTGCTCCTTTCCAGGCACAAGTCACCCGAGAATGCACTTGACTGAGTGATTAAAGGGGAAAAAAATCAGCAGAAAGGGGTATATGGTGTGTGTAAGGAGCAAGGAGACTGCTACAAGCTGTGTAGCTACAGGTGTGTCCCTCCCTTTGGGGCCAGAGGAGCCTTTGGGGCAAAGCCTTTGGGGCAAAGCCTTTGGGGAAGTGGAGGACAAGGGACTTGCCTGGCAGCTGGGCCCGGCGCTGGCCCGTGCCTACTGCTGAGATCCAAAGCTGTCTGTGCGTAACGCTCACGCTGTGCTCTCGAGTTAGCTGTGTCTGAACCCAAGAGACTTCTCAGAAGTCTATATTAAGCAACATTAAAAGCTGAAACAGGCTGCTCGGGTGGGTGCTTTGATAGATTTTCTGACTGTGCGTAGCGTAACGTTACGGCAGCGAAAAACTCCCAGCCTTGGCTGATTCTCCCTCTTTGCTCTGAGCGTGTGCTTTGCCATGAGTGATGGGGATGGTGAGACAAGCATGTGCAGACACTGACCTGCAATGCTCTGTGTGAATGCAAATATTCCATTAACCCCTCTATATCACCTGCATCAACAGACGATCCCTGGCTCCTGCTGTCCCTGGCAGATCTAAATGGGCAGCTTGGAGGAAGAGTATGGTTGGATAATAAATTACAGTTACAGATCCCTTTATTCATCATAGTCAGATATGTTGATTACCATATTTGCAGATATTTTGAATTTATTTTGGTGGAAGTGAGACAGAATTCATAAAGCTTGCATTTCTCCAAGTAATGGTCCCAGAGCATGACAGTGTGTACCTGTGCAAATGCAATTTAACAGTATTTCAGAATGTTAACAGTGACTTAGATGTGGTTTCAAAAATATTTGGGGGAATAAAGACTTTTTTTCCTTAAAGAACTCAAACACAAAGTAAATGATGTGATTCCAGAGCAGCAATGCTTTTCCAGGGCTGCTTGTCACAGTTCAAGCACCGGTGGGGGCGGGGAGGAGTTTGGGATCTGGGCACCTGGAAAAGGCATCAGCACAGAGACGAGCTGAGAAAAGTGAGAAATTGTGAGGTGTTGGTTTTGGCGGGGCTGCCCTGTTCTCTGGGGGGCTTTTCAGAGCCTGTATTCCCATTTTCTTTTGGGAGGCCTTCGCTGGGTGAATACCTTACACCCAGAGACACCTTTTTGTGTGCAGCCTGTTGTCAGGGCTACAGAGACTTGCAGATGTACCTGGGTGAAAAATGCTCAGTAAACAACCAGAGATTTTAGGTGGAGGATTTTAGGAGCATCACATCCTGTTATCACACACTTGTCACCTTCTGCTGGTGTGGTCGTGCAGGTTTCACCCTGTCAGGGACTGCAGGCTGGAGCAGCGATATTTTATGGTACATGGGTGACCAGGCAGCTCTGTGCATGGGAAGTTCACAGCTCCCTGCCCATGAAATCCGTGCCCATGCTGCCCCAGGAATGCTCCGTGTGTGTGATATGGGGCACACGACCTGCTTTATCTTCTGCCTCTTGTCAAATGGTCCTTTCCCCCTTCACACACCATCCTCAATCCCAGGTTAACTCTTGGCTTTCTCAGCCTTTCAGCGTCCAAGTGGTAACATCTGGTCTAGCACCGAAAAGGGAATAGCACTTGTAGGAGATCATCGGGAAAAAGATGGAACTCTGGGTTAGAGTTGGAGCCTGCAGTTAATTCCCTGCTTTCAAATGGTGCGTTCTGCGTAGGTGATAATCAGTGGCCCTTTCCTGATTAATTAAAGGGCTTTACAAAGCAAATGATGTGGAGAATATGCAGCCTGGGAGAGCAGTGGGTAGGGGAGGCTGTTGGTGTCTGTGTGATTTTCATCTGGTCTGACAGTCTGCCTTGGTGGGAGGAAAGGGGGAAGGAAAGTTCACTCCTGGGAAACAGCTTGGGCCCTTTCCCCAGCTGATTTTGGGGCAGGAAGGGGGGTTTGTAAGATGGAAAGTGGGTAAGACACTGCATTATTGGTTAACTGAGAAAGATTGAGCCTGTAGTGGAGAAGCAAACCACAGCTGTGCTGCTCCTACCAGTTCAGTGGGAAGCAAGGTTGTGTCACCATCAAATATTAATGTGTGACCTCCAGGTGATGCTTCAGAAATGTACACCGATGCTCTTTCAATGTTTCTTTAAACTCCATGGGAGCCTTGCCATGGAATTCTATAAGAAAAAGATGATATTCCAGGATAGCTGATTTAAAAACTTTTCATCAGTAGCTCTGCAAAATGAAAAAAAAAAAATTTTTTTCAAAACTGTAACTATTGCAAGAATCAAACTTGGGCTTGAGGAGTTTTGGTGGTGCTTATCTTCCTGCATGTAAGAAAAATTAACTCAGATGAATTCTGAGCTTGTTCTCCATCATGCCTTTTACCATCTCTGCAGTCTTTCTCCAAAGAGACTCAGCCCCTTGAATTAAGGGTCTTCCTGGGTATAATTTTAGTTCTTTAAACTTCCAACTTCCCTGCTAACTGTTTATTGTTGGGCTTGATAGTCTGAAAGGTCTTTTCCAACCTAAATGATTCTACCTGGTGAATGGGGAAGGTCTGGAGGTTTAATTGAGAAGAGAGCCTACCTGCAAAGAGACTATTGTCAGAGGAAAATTTTATTTCCCAGGATGGGATCACATTATCCACCTTCAATCTTTGATCCAATTTTGGGACCTGGGTGAATATGGCAGCAGTAGTAATTAGTGTGTAGTGGCCAGGGAGGGTTGTTTGACTCTAAGCTTCTACGTTAAGACTGCAGGAAGCGTGCCTGGACTCTCAGCATGACTATGATCAAATCCATATGAGGACAGGGATATCAAATTCCCCAGCTCCCCACAAAAATGTTGTGATTAATCACGCTGAGAGTTGCAATTAGACCAAATAAAAGCAGCATGTTAAAGAAGCTAAGAAGGAGGTGATGTGAATGTTATTAACGAGCAGGAGGCTTTGGCTTTGTGGAGCTTGCTTGAAATGTGTCAAACAAATAGAACCGAGATAAATGTAAAATCAGCTGACTGCATATTACCCTCGAGGTTTTGAAATGAGTGTTGGGGAGGGGAAGAAAGATCATAATTACCCAGAGGAAAAGGACTAAATCTATGGAGTGGAACAGTTATTTATGTTAATTGTGTCATCATTGCACAGATGCCGAAGGCAATGCGTTGTGAGGTTTTTCATGCAGGCTGTACCAGGGGATGGTTAATGGGATGGGCATTTACATACCCCTTAAAGGAGATGGATCCATCAGACCCCTTCTAAATGTTCATCCCTGGTAGAGGAGAGGCATACAGGGATGAGGGAATTGAGGAAGGGGGAATCTCAGCCATTAGTACAGCGCCATATTTGCAGAAAATAGCCCAAACTTGTCTTGTCCTGTTTTCACCTGCTCTTCTGAAGCTTTTTCATCAGCAGAGTGATATATCATTGATTAAGATCTGTTGAGACTTAATTAAGCTGTCATGTAGCACCTTTTCTGTGACTTACTGAAACTTTGACAGTAATGCTTAATCTGGCTTTCTTTGTCTCTTCTTCCCTTGGTTATAAACCTTGTATTGGGTGGATTTTATGTTGGTTCTTTCCAGTATGTTTTATGGCTCTACAGCTTTCCTTATCTGTTTTTGTGCTGTGTGCTTGCAGAGATTTATGGGCTGAAGTATTAGATGCAGAGCAGGAAAGGGGGAAACAGAGCTAAACCTGTTAAAATCCTGGAATCCAAGCATTGGAGGCATTAAGTCTCTTAAAGAAAAGAGATGAAAGCCTGAACTAGAACATGTATGTGAAATCCCTGTGCTCTGGCCTCTGGAAAGAGCAGGCTGGGATTGTCATCCATGTCCTGTGGTTCAGGCTGGGGAAGTTAGAACACTGGCAGTAGAGCACTATGCAGGAGCTGCTCACCGTCACTGCAGTTACTGGCTCTGCATGTGCTTGTAGGGTTGGGAGTTACAGGGTGCATTTGGGGGATGTTACTGCTGGGGGGGAGTTGGTGATGGAAACTGAGAGGACTCTGAGCAACCTGGTCTTGTGAAAGTTGTCCCCACCCATGGCAGGGGTATTGAAACAAAGTGGTCTTTAAGGTCCCTTCCAACCCAAACCATTCTGGGATTCTGTGACTTTCTGTGGCCCCAGACCCATCCCCCTGTGTTGAGTTCACCAGGCTGAAGTTTTGTCTTGGACAAAAAGTTAGGCTTTACCTGTCTGCACACTGCTGGCTGACAGAAGTAATGGCTTTTGTCTGGACACTTCAGAGGAACAAACCTGCTCCGGGCTTTGAGGACGAGCTCTGCTGCTGCCCTGCCCTGCCTCTGTCACTGCTCAGTGCTGGCCCTCAGGAAACTCCTTGTCTGCTTTGACATCCCCTTTGCCTCAGCCACGTGAGTGGCTTCCTCCTGCTTCCTCGGCCTCAAGGTCAAGTCTGCTCCTCTTGGTCTAATGGGGTTTTTGTCACATTTATTAGGTGTTTGCATGTATCTACCACTCAGCCTTTGAAGCTGTCCTCTCCTCTACCTCAGTCTGGTTTGTTCATCTGCACAGTTATTGGTCATGTTTGGTTATTATCTGAGACTGAATGCTGTAGTTATTAACCTGGGCTTTTTTAACAGGGCTTTAAAAGCAAACTCAGGTATTGCAGAACATTGAGGCATGCAAGGGCTCAGTACATTGGCTCATGACCCTTTCCCAGCCAGGCTGAGCTGGCAAATGTCTCTTAACTACAGAGAACAAGTCATGTGCACTGTTATCCTGCCATAAAAACAGAGGGCTCTTCTTTCCAAGTGATAAAGCCTGTAGTTCACAGTTTCGAACTGTAGCAGACCAACAACTTTCAGCCTTTTTATTGCAGTTCTTCAAAACTCTTGCAATTCCTCACTACTCAGCATTTTATTGCAGTGATTGTATCCTGTGCTGCTGACCTGGGCCACTGCTGCTCTTCGTGTCTCCTGACACAGCCCACAAGCTGCTCTGGTGTTCATCTTGCTGATGGCACTGACTTCATCCAACTTGTCAACTGTTTCCACATCTGCTCTCCAATGCCTCTTCCTTATGCTTGGGTGCAGCCACTTACCTGCTTAAATATCTCCCAAATGCTCATTTTAAGTAAAACAATGTTAATCTAGAGCAGATGCCTAAGTGCATCTTGAAGAAAATTGCTCATGGCTGTGGAGCTGTCATCGCTCCGCTCACAGGCACGTTTTCCCTGGCTCATGTGGTGACCACCTGGAGCTGGTGGTAACACGCCGAGGGCTTCCACCTCCAAAATGCAACCTCTGTCTTAGTTCTGCAGCTCGTGAGATTCCTGCCCGTGGTCTGGGGCCTCACACGTGCATGGAGGCCATACAGACCCATCTCCCACATTTCTCTGTCTGGACCCCGGTGCAAACCTGACTCCTTTCTGCCCAAGAAATGTGTTGTGACAAGGTTCTGCTGGCCGTGTCTGCAGCAGCACTTTCTGGCTGCTTTACTGACTCACCTAAAGAGAGCTGATCTCCAGTTCACATTGGCTGACCCATCTCTCAACCCCCCCAAGCCCAAAGAAGCTACAATTTCTTGCGTGGTCCTTAGCTTTATACCTCTTCCTTGGAGTTCAGCTTCTGGAATGGTCCTTCCTTGCCTGTGCAGCTCTGAGGGTCCCAAGCACATGTGAAATTTCACCCAGCGTCAAGGAACAGACCTTGGGGAAGATGGGAAGCCCACAGTACCCAGTGTTACAGCATGGGAATAGCTTTTCAAAGGATGCAGGTGGGAGTCCAGACCCTCCAGGGCCAGGAGCAAATGAGAGATGTTGAAAGTGGGTTTTTACAGAATGAGCTGGCTTTTATTTATTCTTGTAGCTGCTGTAAGCCAAGGGAAAGGCCTTGAGCTTTTAATCAATATATTGGTTTGCTCTGCTGCCTTGTGCAGAGCATAAGGAGAGTGGTAACTCGCTCCCTGCTCCATCCTGATGGCTCTGCTGTCTCAGAAATGATTAGATTCTTCCCTGAAGAAAGCAGAGAAAGTAGAAGAGGCTTTATAGGAAGAAGAGCAAACACCTCTTGTCACTCTCCTGTTGATATACATCAAATTCAGGGGGAAAATTGGATGAAACGAAGATGTCTTGGGATTGTAAGAGACTATTCAGATGAAACTTCCATGTCAGAGTTATGATTTTTGTCTTGCATGAACATTTGTGACACTTTTGAGTGTGGTGTGTCTCTCCTGAAAACAGCAGAGTGTAGTGACATCTCAGGTGAGTGCTGATATCAAGAGATGTGGGTAGATAACTGTTTTATCAGATGTTTCCTTTGTAGACAGAAGTCCAAGAAAAGCCAGGCTTTTGCAGTGGAAGCAGAGGTCTGAGCCTATTACCACAGGCCTGGGCCCTAGGGTACATCACCGTGTCCCACAGCCATAGGGAGGAGGAGGAGAGAAGATCCAGCAGGCAGGAATTGTGCAGCAAGATTGATTTATTTAATTATTTTACAAACTCTTTTATAGAATTTTTTCTTCATAGTCTAATTGGACAAAGGATCAGCCACCCCTTGGGGGTGATTGGCTAAAATCCTAAACATCCATTGTCAGAATATTTTTCTGCTGTACCATAAACAAGACTTTTAAAGGCTGCAGGTATTTGGTTGTTTACATACTCTGCTGCCTCTTCTGTGAGAGAGAAAAGTCTCTCACGGCTTAGAAAATAGCAAGGAAATCCTTGCTAGCAGCATTTTTGTATCCACATGAGCCTGTCCCAGCTCCATGTCCAGCAGGACCTGGAGAAACTTTAAAACAGACTCTGAAAGTCAGCTAAGTGACACAATACTGTTGTTGGGGATCCAGACCCCAGTGGCCTGCCTGCACCTCTACTGGGAAAATTCTAAGTGCCCACCAAGTCAAAAGAAGGTCAAACCCCACCTGGAAGCCACATAACTTCATTATTCCAAGTTCACAAGTGATAAATTTGGCTTCCTTGGCTAGATGTGAGGTATATTCAGAGTCATCTTTACCCAAAGAAGCACTAGTGCTCTTGTTCTGGGCAGACCCTCACATCATGCCTTCCTCTGCAGTCTTCTGGTCCAGCACCTGGTTCATACCTGAGACTCCTTGGTCACGGGTACCATCTCCACGGTGATTGCAGCTCCTTGATGAATGCTAGGAAGTGTCAAATGAGACTTCAGTGCAGGGAAGAAAAATATGCAGCTGGAAAATCAGTCAGAAGGACTTTTTACCCAGGAGAGAGGCTCTGCTGCAGCTCTCTGTAGCTGGGTCTCCTCCCCAGCTCTGAGCTGCTGTGCTTCCTTAGCACCACTCTCCAGACCTCTCCTCTGTGCTAATTCTGTTGGTTACATCTTTGCACACACAATCTCATATGGCCAGAGATCCCCCAGCAGGCTCTATTTTCCTCTGACCCATCATATGGGAGAAATTTAAGATAGCTCAAGTGGACTTTGTTTATTTATTCTGCGCCTCGGCCATCAGAGACTGCCAGTGCTGTGGTGTGAATTACAGTAAAATAAATAAATGCACTAATTTCTGCTGCTTTATATTGGAAGTCATTCTTACTTATGAAAACATCTCAAAAGGTGTAGAAAGGAGACACATCCGGGCCAGACCAGGCAAACCAACTGTCTGTCTTAATGAACCATTAACACAGGCTGTTAAAACATCCACGCTGAACCCAGGTGAAGTTCCCACATTGGCCTCTGAGCTTTGGGTAAAGCTTGTGATATTGATCTTATTACAAGCACAGGAGAGTTGGTGAAATAGTGTGTACAGAAAAGGAGGAAGAGCAAAACAAGGTAGAGGTAACTCAAGTTTATGCCGTGAAGGAATTCGCGCCCGCTGGAGCTGTGTGCACGGCTGTAACCACGTTCTGCTGCAGCCCATGAGCCAAAAAATTGACACAAAAAGAAAGGATGGGGTGAGGGGGGGCGGAGGGGAAATGCTAATCACCATCTTTCCTTTCATATAAATGTGTTAATGGTTTAGTAAATGTTTCCAAAAATGTCTGTGTGGGATTAAAATAGAAACCATGGCCAAGTTTAAAATGAGCTCTTGGATGGGGAGCAGACAGTAGTGTAAATCCTGGTGATCCCATCCTGTCCAAGGCAGAAGGAAATGTGCAAATGCACGTCCAGCACAGGAGGATGGAGAGGATGAAGTGTTTGTGCTGGGAACTTTCTGCTGGTTCCTTGGGAGCTTGGTCATCCCAGCAAGTGGGAACAGTGCTCCGCATAAGCAAAAGGCACCATGAACCAAAGCATGTGAGGGTTGCCATGGAAATCAGGAGTTGTTACTGAGAAAGCAGGAAAATCATGAATGATCTGGAAAACCATGGATTGTTGGAGCTTCCTGTGCTCTGCTGTGTAAAACCCCACCCCAGACTGCTGAATTCCTTTCTGGGAAGATGTTTGTCCCTGCTACTGCTGCAGCTGCAAGGGACAGCAGGTTGTACATGCATTTATGGGGGGCACATAACCCACACTTTTCATTGCAGCTCTGGGCTTTGGCCCACTGACTGGTCCAGAGGAGGAGGTAGGAACTATGACCAGAGTGTGGAAATTACCTGGGAAGCCTCTGCTATGGGTCACAGCACAGTGTGACAATCTCCAGGCAGAAAAGCCCCCAAATTATCCATGAGTATCCCACCTGGAAGGCTTTTCCAGACCTGTTCCCAGGGAACAGAGTGAACCAGGAGATAGGATCAGAAAGCTGGGGATGGTCTCCATAACTCACCAGTGGCTGGTGGAGGATACCCTCAATGTAAAGGCTGGGAGGGGGGTGCAACATGCCAGAGGATCTGGGAAACCACTCCTGTTCCCAGTATCCACAGCATTAAGGGACCCACAGCCCTGGTGAGCAGGAAAGACTGAGGAATTGGCTCCAGGACAGATCAGATGGAAGCCATGCTTAAATGAGTGTAATGATGTATGGATGTAAAATGTTATTTTGGAACTATAAGTTTAAATATATAAAACAGTAACGAAGGCAGGAGATCTGCGTTGGGAATGCCAGCACGCTTGCTGCTTCCAAGGTTTTATTTTAAAGTCAGGATACTGGAACTGCTGTTCAGCATGTTTCCAATGAGCTGCTAGGCCTCCTGCAAGAGCTAAGGCCATGTTTACTAAGCAACTGCATGGTAGGTCCTGCTGGAGGCTGTTTGGGAGCTACTGACAGCCACAGGGTTTCACCTTTGCTAATTTGGTGGCTGAACTCTGTGCAAAGCCACCCAAAGGACAGAGCCTGTGGGATGAGCAGGCTTCTCATTCCCGGGAAATAATGGGAGCAAAAGTCCTGGAAGCACTGACTGGACCTTCAGTTTTCCCACTGCTCCATCTCTGTCAGTGCCCCTGGGACAGGAGCTTGTCCCCATTCTGGTCCATTGCAGGGACTCTGCTGCCTTCCTTGGCACTGAAGGGGCAGTGTCCCAGCCCCTCTCAGCCCCTCACTGCTGCAGCTGGAGCACAGTGACAGCAGGTCAGAGGTTTTTCTGGGTAGGACACAGCTACAGGGATGGATCCACTGCTCCCACCGTACTACTGGGGTATTTTTGTTATCAGTGTGATTAACTTTCTACTGTTGACTTCCGCCTGTGGGCTTATAAGCTCAAGCTGTCCATTTGCTACAGGTCTCAATGCATCATCTTACAAGGAGAGAAAGAATTTTCATTTATAATCCATGAGACCTATTCAGCAATGGGCTGTCCTCCCCCTCCCTCTGCCAATAGACCTCTAAGTGAACAAACAAATGTCTGGAAATACAGGCAATTTAGCTTGGAAGAGATATCATCAGTGGGGTTCAGAGGTTAATGGGCATGGAGGATTTATAACAACCCAGGCCTATAAAAAAAAAGAGGGGGGGAAAGGAAGAGGAGAAAAGAAAAAAAGGAGTGGGTAGTCATCTAGTTGACATCTATTGTTCTTTGTATAACAGCTCATCTGTATTCTATCTGGTCCAGGGTATTGCAAAGAGAATTTAAAAACACATGTGTGCAAGCACACACACACATCTATCTATATGTATATGTGCACATATAAACTGAAATATAATGAGGGAAAAAGCCCCTGCAAGTTTGAACCAACAACAGCAATCCATATATCTTTATTTGCTGCCAACATCCAAGTGCTGAACTCTCAAGGAGCCTGGATCTCTGCCATCATCTGTCCGTGTCTGATCTCTTTGGTAAATACGACGGCTGCCAAGAATGAGGCAAACGAAAAGCGCTCGCAGATTAGAAAGAAACACATGGCAGCCACTGACCTGCTGAAATCATAAAATACATCATGAAGTAAGAAAAGAGGGGAAACAAATCATCCTCTCAGGGACTGCCCATCTGCTCGCATAAAGCCGCAATCATTATTGCAAATAAATACGTTCAGACCGGAGAAGTCTGGGAATAATTTGGGGGAGGTGGGTACCTTTCTGTGTGTGTGTGTCTCTGGAACCCTCTGGAAATTTTCCTACATAAACAAGGTGAGATCATCTTCCAGAAATAGATATCTATCAATTAATTATGTAGGGAGCAAATCTTTATTTTATGGGTACAATTAGGAAAAAAAAATATTCCAAGACAGGATGGGGCCATAGAGTTGGAAAGGAACCCCCATGGAAATTGCAGGTCCATGTTTTTCCAATGAAGGATGGATCAGTATTTATCATCTGAAAGACTCTGCAGTGTGAATAGTGGCTGTGTTTTTGCTATGAAATGAAAGGATACACATCTTGCTTTGCCTCCTTATTCCCTTGATGTTCCACAGGGATTTATCCAGGCATTAGATTCAGTGCAAAGGTCCTACTTGGGCTGGCTTTGGGTTAGATTTTTCTTGGTGGGTTTTTTTGGTTTTTTAGGACTTAACAGATTAAGTTTGACTGGAGCCTGCTAGGGGCTTGGCGTAGTACATGTGTCTTCCTAAAATCCAGGACTCCGGGGTGAATAAGGGCTGACTCGAACGTGCAGTAGGAGAAGGCTGAAAACAGGAGCTACTTTAAGAAGTTGATCATCTACTTTTGTTCCCCTTTGTTCTTTTCCACCAAACTGTGCTGAAAACTTTTACTTCCTGTGTTTGATGGTACTCCATTCCTGCCTAAGACAAAGTTGCAGGTACAAGGCATTTTGTAACTTGGGAATATTTTCCTTAATATGCACAAGGGAAAGTTCTGTGCAGTGTGTGGACTGAGCCTGTGAGTTCCCTCATGTTCCCACCACAGGACTCAAACCACACGTTCTAGGTGAGGAGAAAAACACTTGAGGGAGGGATTTCCTATGGAGACCTGTGAGGGGAATGTGGTCTGTGCATCCCCATCTTCCATGGGAGGCATCTGGTGGTGTCTGAGGAAATCAAAGAAATGGATTTTGTGGTTATTTAGCCAGGTATGTTTCTGAAATGCCAGGTTTCAAAGTCACCAGAACAGCGAGAAAAAGGTGGCTTTACAGGTTTATTCCTTCCCATCTGGGTAAGCAGCTGAGATTGTGGTGCCAGCATCTCCAAGCTCTACCCTGGACCTGTTGTGTGTCTGTACACACATGTGGACAAACCTGAGAGGTGTTTGGTGTCAGGGTGATGGCAGAAACACTCACCTGAGGTTGCTCTGTGCCGGTGTTTTGGTTACCTGGCTGTGCCCATGTGCAGGTTGTGCCTCATGGGTGCATTTGTGCTGTCCAGGGAGGTGTCTGAAAGCCTGGGGCAGCTGTGGCCCTGCATAGTGAGCAGCCACCTTTGAGCTGCAAATCCAACTGCTCCTGTCACACCTGGCCAGTGGTTCTGGCAGGGGATGTGTGCTCAGAGCTGTTTGAACTGGGAAGAACACCAAAGCACCCTGAACAGGCCTTCTCATGATGCACTACAGACTCCCATGTGCAGCACCAAACCCGTGCGCTCCAAACTCTGCTTGATGTAAACCAAATTCCCCAGCCTATTTTACCATTCAGTGATGCTAAAATCTCAGGTTTTGAGAGGTTATGTGTTCCTGGATGCTCAGTAGATCTCTCAAGAGCCCATGTGAAATCTAGGGCAGGATGAGCAGGAACTGGCCAGCTGCCCCTGGGCAGCCTGCAGCTCTACCCGAGTACACTTGCCTCTCCTTGGAGTGGGGATGTGAAGGAGCAGAAAAATGCTTTAAACCTTAGGGACTAAAAAAATCCACAAATTCATAACCTTCCCAGTCTCATTTCAGGGTTTTAAGAGTTAAAAGAGCAGCAGTTACACCAAGAGAGACTTTGCTACGAGATGACTTAGCAGAGTCAGGAAGAAAATGAGGAAAAATTCCCCAGCTCTGAGTACAGGCTAGCTCTGTGACCCCTATTTTCTGGGAAAGCCAGCGGGGTAGTGGAATCTTGTCACAATGTGCTAATGTATAGGTTCCTCCCCAACATCTAAAATTGAAGATTTCACGCCTGGTGCCAAGCAGCTCTAAAAAAGGGGTTTCCCATCCCTGGCAGCTGCTGCTCTTGCTATGCTGTTGTGCCTTTAAAAGTGCATGAAGGATCCCAGCTTTCTGCCTTCTCTGAATTTATTTTTAATATTACTCAGCTTTCCACTCTCCGGCTTTATCTCCAGATTCCTCTGGGAGTATTTTCCGTGGGTAATTCCCAATGTAGGCCACAGTGTCCCCCCTCTGCAGGAGTGGGTACCCGGCCACTCTTCCTGCTTGATTATAAAACCAGAAGGTGTTTTAGCATAATCTCCTGAGCATTTGTTAGCCTGTATTATTTCCCTCAGATTTATGATTATCTTTACACACTTTGCAGCTATTTTCTGAACTTGTAATTCTCTTAGATTCTCCTAACATTCAAACTAACATGATGAATTACACCTTTGCTTAACCCTTTGCCTGCTGTTGGTAAGGAAAGCTGGTGTTGTCCTCTTCCTCTCTTGTCCTACAGGACTGAAATTTCTGGCTTGTGTTTTCTGTAGATGGCTCTTTACCAGTATTTATTAGTTTGTGGAATGGCAGAAATTAAATTTTTCTCTTTGACTTACTTCGTGCCAAAGTTTTTATCCTTAGTGACAATAGGAATCTAGATATATAACATGAGCTGCAATATGTCATCTTCAGAAAATAATGATCCAGCCTATTTATCATATTTTTAGTTTCCTCTTTATGGATCCCAGGGGGTGCTCTGTTTTGTTTTCCTTTGTTTTTTTGTCTTCGTTCCAAGAACAGTGATGAAATGACATATCTTTCTTACTCCCTTGAGATCCTGGGCTTGCATGTGTGCTGTGCTACAAAAGTTAAAGCTCCTCATTCCCTCAGGGAATGTTGTCTCCCAGTTGCTCAAGCCTTCATGGGGCTTTGTGCCAAACTGTGCTGGATAGCACGTTCCAGCTCTTGTAAAGCCAAGGATAGGGGTTAGAATGTTGGAATTTTGCTCCAGCCCCCCTTAGCCATGCTCCTGAGGATACTTCTCGCAGGAGCTTATACCTGAGGTGCTGGTTTACACCTCACTCCCCACCTTGCTGATACAAAATCCAGCTGAGCTGGGGACCTCACCTGGCTTAAAAATAATCCTGCGCTATGGCAAGGAGCAAGGATTTGATTCCAGTAAGCCCTGGAGCAGATTTCCCTCTCCTGCCTCCCAAAACACCCTCCCAGTGCAAAAGCAGGAGTGGTGGAGGGGGGGTGTGTGTTGTGTAGGGGCTGCGGTGCCAGCGGCTCCCCCGGCACAGCCGGGAGCGCGGATTGCCCCGGGGACACTGCCCGCTTCCTTACCCGTGTCCCACACCTTCGCACCCCACCCATTCACATCCCAGCACAGCCTGCAAGCTGCTCTGTTAATCACATCACTGAAATGAGCTGAGTTTTTGAAAGAGGGGGGAAAATTGCTCTCTGTTTTTGGTGCGTGGGGACATCCCAAATAGGCTTTGCCAGGAGAAGGTGTTGGTGGGATGGCACCTCTGTGCTGCTTCTGAGCAGCTCTGGCAGCATTTTAGAGAGGACCCAGCTCTCTGGGGGGGGTCTGTGTTGTGGCCCTCATTTTCCTTCTTAATGGTGAAATTTTTTAAGGCTGCTAACCTGGATTTTTAGGTAGCTATTTAACCATGGTCATTGTAAATAGAGATAAGTGCAGGCTGAGATAGATAGATCTCAATAGAGATAAGCTTCTTGCTGAAAATGAAGCAAATCCTACTAATACAGGGTAGTCCTAGGCTTGCTGGGGAGGTGACCCTCCAGCTCACAGAACTGTGGGTGAGGTTGCCCAGTTCTGGTCCAAGGCAGGAAGGGGACACTAGAATCATTAAGATTGAAAAAAACCTCTGAGATCCTCGAGTCCAACCATTAACCCAGCAGTGCCACATCTGAGCTTCTCTCTGAGCGAGGTGCACGTTGGGCTGAGCTGCACTGAGGCTGCTGCATGGATTGCTTGCAAACCCAACCAGGTCCTGTGTCTGTTCTCTCCTGCAGCTCTTGCAGCCCATTTGGGTGGTTTAAGGGAAAGCTGATCCCATGCCAGATAGCATGTTGGGCTGTTATGAAAATCATTGCATTATAAAGCATAACATTGGCAAAGGTTTTCTTCTTTAATAGTGCATCCTGGGGAAATGATATGTCTCACTTGAGCTGAGAGCAAAACTTGCTTCGAGCCCCCAGCTATTTAAGAATGTTCCCTTTCCCATATGGCTGTGATGGGAGATGGAGGCAGGCCAGAAATGTGGATTTGTGTTGTCCTCCTGCCCTGATGCTGGGCATGGATCAGACCCTTGCTTCCTCTGTGTTAAAGGAGGTGGCCTTGCTTTGCTGAGGGAATCAGGGCTGCTGGGTTGATGCGTGTCCATATGCAAAACCAACATCCTTTCTGTGCAAAGAGAATGATTTCTGCTTAAAACAAAAATTAAATAAATCTGTATCAGATGATAGACCCCAGGACATGCATGTAGGTTCAGGGACCTCTTTAGTCTTCCAGCCATGTAGAAGAGGCATGGTGTGCTCTTCAGAAACATCTGAAGGCATAACAACAAAAGCACCGCGTGGAGCTGGATTAGGGAGCTCTCCACTGCTGTCAGAGTGAAGTGATGGCCATCTCTGCCAAAAGCAGGGACAAACTCAAGGCACTGAGGGCTGGGGGCAGCAGCAGAGCAGGAAGACTTGGATTAATTGAGACAAAAACGCTGAGCTCTGCTGTGCCAAAGTCAGGAGAGAATGTTCTGTGCGTGCTAATATGCCTTAATAACCTCATTAGGCATAGAGGCACTTGACAGACAAAGCACCTCCTTCATTCTTTAAGAGAATTTCAAGATTTGAGGGCAAATCAAGCATTAGGAGGCCTTTCAAAGGCTTAGGGAAGTGTTTTGTGTGGCTGGGATTAAATTACATTTTTATCAGGCTTTAGAAATGGGCTCTGCTTCTGCCTCCCAGTGTGTGACAGGCCAGGCTGGTGTGGGGCTGAGTCCCACTGGCAGCATCATTCCACAGTCCAACACTGAGCTCAGGATATCCCTCCCCAGTGCTGGTTGGGGATGAGCTAGAGAAACCCTCTGGAGCTGTGGAAGAGAGTATTTAACCATCCTCTGCCTCTACCCCAGCCCAAACCCAGCCTTTATCTGCTGCATCCTGCACATGGGGCAATGCCCTGTCTGGGGGTTATCCAAAACCGAGGACTTCTGCACCAAAGAGCCCCAAAAACTCAGGAAACACCTGGGTGTTTGCACTCTGGCAAATCTTTAGGATTCTCCTAAAGAAAAGGCCATTAATCTGTGCCAAGTAGTTAATTATAAGGAGTCTGCAACCCTGCTAACCCTGTTTTATTTCCTCTGACCTTGCTTTGCTGAATTTGGCAGAGGATGTCCCATTTGTTTTGGTGAGAGCAGTAAAGAGAGACTAGATCACTCCAGGAACATCTCTTAGGAGAATTTAATCACTCTAAAAAGCAAAGGCCAGTACTGTGCTTGCAGAGCAGCTGGTCACAGAGCTGTCCTGATGGGACAACACTATCATATAAGCAATAACAACACCAGAAGCCAGATCAGCTCCCTTGGCTGCGGATGAAATCCCCTGTCTGTGGACAGGGCACAGCTGTAATCATGCCAATTGCTTTCTTTATTTTAAGCTTTGTGGTTTAACATTGTCTTTGTAATTGAGCTTTGCCATAGTAAAGAACAGGTTAGAGGTGCACCTGGGGATGGGGTAGTAGATCTGTGCCTGCCTTGAGGGAGGGGGAAGAGATTAGCTAACCTAAAAGTGTCTGTGTGTGTGTATATATATTTATTTATATATACAAATATTCAAAGAAGAAGGTTCTGGCTACTTTCTGTGCCCTTTGACCAAGTGCTTTGCTATTTCAAGCAAATTGGAGCATGAGACCAATAGAACAAACTGCAATTTGCTTTAGCAAACATTTGCAGAAGAAGAAACCAGGCTCAGCTTCTTGATGCAACAGAGTATAACCCCACATACTGAGGAGAGGGGAAGGAAAAGGAACCTTACAGCTGTGCTGAGCCCCCATGGCGGGGAGGAGACCTTTGGGCTCTGTGGGCCTTGCAGTGATAGAAAAGACCATTTTTGAAAAATCACAGCTTGTTCACATTAGGGCTTTGGACAGGTGTTAAAATCCTTACCACAGCCCATCTTGTGCATCTGCCTAGCTGGTCTGGGTTTGCCTGCATGGACCACCTGTCTCTTCAGCTCTAACTTTATTCTTTGCTTACGTTTCCCTAAACGCCTTGGGCAAACAAATGTAGTTCTCTTAATGAAAAATGCATATATTTTGGTTAAATGGATCTTGCTGTCACTGCGTTGCTGCCTTCCCCTCAGTCAGGGCTTGCTAACAGGCAGGGCTCCACACATGTGCCGAATCTATCATCTGTCACGAGTGTGCACCGAGGCATGTAAGGACCCAGCACTAACTCTATTTCCTAGCAACCGGAGGAAACCATCACACACACCACTATTTTTCCTCTGTCAGCAGAATTGCTCCAATTTATGTAACCTACAAAATGTGCGTTATCACCACAATAAACCATATATTCCGAGGTGTTATTTACAGCCAGATAATCACAGCCCTGCAGGCCTGGTGCCAGATATGTCCTTGCTTGGGACCTCAGTTCTTTGGAAACCCCATAGAAATGTCATCCAGGGCTTCTTTGACAATGGCACTAACCACTTAATTATTGAGGAAGATATCAAGTGGTGTGTGGCATGCTGGAGTATGAAAAAATAACTGAAACCAAGTGGTGCTGAAGGGCCTCCATCTGCAGGCTATGAAGGAGTAGTTGTAAGAGTGAATAACCAGGTGGGATGTGTCCAAAGGGGCTGCTGGTGAAGCTTAGCTCTCAAAAATGAGAAAAATGAAAGTATGGAGGGGCAAATTCATTGTAGGGAATGTCTAGAAACAGAGTTTGTTGGTGACCAGCCCCATTGCTGGATACCTGTGTTGTGATGAGGCTGAAGGGATGGGACATTGCTCCAGGACAGGAGCATCTCTGCACGGGCTGCTTGGGGCCTCTGAAAAAAAAGGGGGTGTTTAATTCTTGCAGAGAATGGTCTCTTGGGGAATTTGTCCCTTGTGGTGTCCTTAATCCCAGCTTCCTGTTCTGCAGGGTGGCCTCTCTGCCATAGTGGAGTCAGTGGAAGCCTGGGTAGGAGCGGGTGCCACCTGCCAGTGCAGGATGCTGATCCAATTAACTTTTCTAGAAGAAAAAGGGCTTCTGGCTCTTTGGCGCATTTGCAAATCACAAGAAGCAAATGATTCAATCAACAGATGAATATCAAGCAACCTTAGTGAGAGGCTTCTGCATCATGAGCCTGTTTAACAGCAGATTGAGCTGCAGATTAGTGAGACATTAGAGCACAGTGTGATGCATCACAGCATAAATGGGAAGGCTGAAATCAGCACGAGTTTCCTGGAGAGCCGCTTTATTTTCCTGTAATGCCAAGCCCATTATAGCCCAAAGGTTCTTAAATAACTCTTCTTGCAATAGATAATAATACAGACTATGGAAAAAATTAAGGAATACAAAAGGAGGTAGAGCTGTGATGAAGGAAACACCATTTGCAGAGGGTTCAATAGAGTGGGAAAGTTGTGCAGCAGGACAGTGCAGAAATTCATAGGGGCTCACTGTGTGAGCCTTGCCATGGTCTAATCCAGATACAGGGTGCCCCATGGGACACCTGCTTGCATCAAACACCCTCTTAAAGCCCTACCCTTCCTTCCCAGTGTGAGGAGACTAACTCAGCACAGATGAATCCATCTCCAGCCTCCACAGCAGCTGCGTTAATGATGATGTAGGGGGGAGTGAGTGTCACATCAGTTTTAGGTCTGAGGCTCACAGAGGAGCTGGCAGTGCCAGCCTGACCCTCTACACCACCTGTGCTGGCTGCAGCCAGCGCTGGGGCATTTGGATTGTGACAGTGATGCAGAAGCCGCTCGCGCTGTGAGCGTGATGGATGTCGCACCTTCGGGATGCATAAAGGCACCCATTGCGTCAGTTAAACAGGACTGTGGTGGGCTGGGGAGTTTTTGTTTGCTCATTTGTTAGCTATTCAACTCGAAATAGAGGAGTCTATTTACACATGTAGCTTATTATTCGAAAGTAGGCAGCGTGATGCATAATGGGGCCTCCCAGTCTGAGCAGAGCATCATGATAATGACAAACAAACCCGGGAACGTAAGGTAATGCTTGTTTTTCTTGGCTGAAGCTGCTCCCTATTGAGGTAGCAGCTTTGCCAGCTGAAAGAGAAGCAAAGTGCAGAATAGGTGTTGACACATATCCCTGGCACGCTGCTGGGGTTTGAGAGGACTGGTTGGCTCTGGTGCTGCTGGTTGACACCGTGCTGGCTGTGACCACCCTGTGAGTGAGGTGTGCACCAAAGCCTGCTCCAAACCCCAACAGCCAGAGCTGTAAGGAGAAGCTCTGGCAGGTCTCTGAAGTCTGAACTGCAGGGTGGTGGTGAGCAGCACTCACCCTCCCCTTACAGCTGCCCTAAAGGTGGTCCTTTGCCCAGTGCTGGGGGTCTGTGTGTAAGGAGCTTTGTGGTGACCTGGGAAGGGGAAGTGAGCAGTTTAAGAATAACAACCTGAGAACTAAAAAATCCCCACAGGATTATTTTTAGCTCGCAGCAGCTCCTGGTGTGATTCACCATGTGGCCTGTGTATGCCTGACTCAGCCCGGCGGAGGATGTGATGCAGGGAGAGGGATGGGTGGTGGGGAGGGTGCAGAGCTACTGGAGCTCCCCTGGCCCCTTCAGGAAGTGCTGGTCCAACGAGCTCTTTTAGCTGGAGCTGAGTTACACCAGGATCTTGGCATTAAGGCTGGTGTAAGAAATTCCACTGGTTGGAATAAGGCAGAAAGTGTGATTTAAACTGGTCCAGATAACGGCATCTGTGCCCAGAGCGTGCAGCAGAGCAACCTGGTGCAAATTAACTCTGTGTCCAGGCAGTGCCTGGCACTGAAGGGTGGAGAGCCATCATCTGGGCAGATACAGATTGGGCACCTTTGTGGGTCAGGCAGGAACCAGATGGGAAGCATCAGCAGGATGGGTGGTTTGGCTGAGTAGAATGGCCATAGCTGGAGGAGGAGAAGGGAAGAGAGCAGCTCTCGATATCCTGCCAGCCCAAGCCTGTTTCCCTGGATATGTGGATGCCTCTGCTTGTAGGATAGGTGAGAGTGATGAGGAGGGGGTGTAAAGAAACTTCAGGGAGGATGCTCAGACCCTGGTGTCAGAGGAAGTGACTGTGACAAAAAGTACCTCTTTGTCCTCATGCAAACCTCATTCTTTGGTCAAAAAATATACTCAGCTCTTCAGTCTGTTGGGGGGAGGCAGTGTTGGGTTGGATATCAGGAAAAGGTTCTTCTCCCAGAGGGTGGTGGGGCACTGAACAGGCTCCCCACAGCAGTAGTCACAGTCTCAAAGCTGCCAGAGCTCCAGGAGCATTTGGACAACACTCCCAGGGGTCATGGTGTGATTCTTGGGGATGGTCAGTGCAGGGTCAGGAGCTGGATTTGGTGATCCTCGTGGGTCTCTTCCAACTCAGGATATTCTGTGGTTCTAACCTCTTTTCTTTAAACACTCTCCAGGACATTATGTGGAGTTTCTCCATCTTTTCATACCCCTTCAGCCCCCTGTACTAAATTAAAAGACTATTTTGGCACACCATATTTTTGAAGTGCTCTGGGGTGGTTCAGGGGGTTTTGGAGGCTTTCTTTGCTTCTCCCTTACAAAGCCCAGGTGCCAAGGCTGGTCTGGGTGCCTGATGAAAGCTGAGGGACTCCTCTGTGCCCACAGCATTTTCTGCTCTGTGCTCTTTCCCACTGAGTGATTTCAGTGTGTAACGGCATTACCGGGGCTTTGGCTTTGTTGAAACAGTTGCAGCAAATTAAACTTTCTCCGGGGCCATGAGAGCATGTGTGCGCTTGGAGCGAGCGTGGGATCTGCCACCCTCTCAGGCTGCTTTCCAGCCCCTTGGAGCTCGCGGTTGTTGGACCGATTCCCTGAAGGATTCATTTACCTCTGTTTACAGCTCAGCCACTCATTTCCCTCAGGCTTTTGTAGATGAAGCTGGGCTGCTTTTAGTGCAGAGGCTGCTGAGGGCAGGAGAGAGCAGAGGGAATCCCTCTCCCACCTCTTCTTGCCTGCACCTCTCGTCTCAGTGGAATGCCCCTTTCTGCCGGCTGCTGCAGGAGTGGGGCAGATCCAGCCCTCAGTGAGCGATTTATATGCAGTGATTCTGGGGATAATCGTGTTTTAAATGCAGCTGATCAGGCTGGCTTTTGCAGAAAGCCCAGAAATACACGGAGCAGCTCTGGAACTTGCTGCAACCCCACCTGTGCCAGGCTGCACTTTGCTTTGGGACGGGGCTTTGCAAAAAACCAATCAGCCTGTTCCTTATAGAAGATATGACTTTATGCTTTAATTGCATCCCCTTTCCCTCCCACAAGCACAGCACAATCCAGATTCCCCCAAGGACTTTCACAAGCCCTTCCAAGGAGGAAAGGATCAGCAAGGCAAAATTTGCTGCAAGCTCCACATATATTTTGAAGTGTTTCCATCTTGCGCCGATACCCATCTGTGTATTTCTGTGTAAGCATCTTCAAATCGAAGCTCTGATGTGCTAAAATATGTCCTAGACAGTTTTGATGAGGCACGACACTCCCAGATATGCATGCTAATGATAGGCTGACTCCCAAATTCCTGCAGCGTGGGTAACCCGGGTGTAGGAAAGAGTCAACCCCAAGTACTGTCAGTACAGGGCACTAAGCTGCTCTTCCCATCTGGACAGGACACACTAAGGCGAAAAACATTCTCTTGATTGCATTTTTTTTCTCCAATATGGTATTTTCAAAGAAAGCCTGCCTTCATTATCTTCTATGCAGGACTCTATTTTACTAGCTCCAGGTGACCAATGTACACAAGATGAGATCCCTAAAGCTCCCTGAAGTTCCTGAGGTGCCATCTGTAGGTGGCTGGGATTTGCTTATTCCCAGTGCCCAGGCTGCTCCATGCTCCTGCCCCTCCCATCCGTGCATGAGAGCAGCAGGCAGGGGGTAGGAAGTTAAGGACCAGATCATTACCTTTGGTGTTTACTTCCTCAGGGAAGGCTTTGTCCAATATCCAAAATGATCCAGCAATATGAGTAAAAGTGTTCAAATTCAATCCATTTCCAACCAGGCATAATGGACTAGACCCCAGATCTCTTAGGGTATTTAGGGGTCTGAGTGCTCTGGATTGAATCTGGGTCTTTCTGACCAAAGTCACTTTAATTAGGAAAAAACGGACTACAATAGTAACTAGTTTTAAAAGTCAAATTAATTTTTGTGCAACACGTGGCCTTTGCAATACCTGCATCCCTTGCACTGCTCCTATGTGGATTACCAAGGCTACACAGGTGCCGTGCAGACTCTCTGCATCTGAGCATCTGTCAGAAGCTGTCATTAGTTTTGTGTTCCTGATGCTGTCTGTCCTCTGCTAAGCCTAAGGCATTTCAGTGGTGATTTAGCATGTCAGTTGTTCTGAGCTGTGTCAGGAGGATGTGGAGCACAGGGCAGGATGTGGTGGGGTGCTCAGTTTGAGAAGGGCTGGGAGCTGATGCTGAGCTAAGAGCTTGGGGCAGCCTCAGTGCATTCAGGATGCTCTTACAGGTGCCTCTCATGGACAACCAACCTCCACCATCTTCCTAGTCATGGGCATTTTCCTTTGTTTTGCCTGCTCCCTACTTATTTCAGAAAGG